>NC_135666.1:15634897-15934897 GCF_964188315.1 Podarcis muralis
ACCCCATGTAAACAGCATGCTTCTTTGTGTTTCCCTTACACGTCTGTGCTCATTTTCAACCTTTTTTTTTGTGTGTTTTTCAGTTGTGTGTGCGTGCCTGGGCAGAAATTAAGTTTGATAAAATAGACAGGTTTACAGGAATGGGTTTTGTGAGTATTTGAAGAAAGAGGCGCTGGGGGGGGGGGAGTAAGGGGGTCTGCCTGCAGCCGCATTTTGCTTTATTTTAATGAAAAACAACAACAACAGCTGTGCTGTTTTATCATTACCGTAACTGGAAATGTGTTATGCTGTAAACAGTTCACAGCATCAAACAATACAGGAATCCAGTCAAGCTAACATGATCAGGTTAAAAAGTTTGGAGCAGCCAGAACCAAGGACATCTGATGCTGGTACTAATGGTCAGGGAAAGCCCAGGATAAATAAATGAGGATTTACAGTACTCATTCAAAAGGGAGAACATTTCGCACACAAACAAACACACAGAGAAGGTCACATTAACTGTCTTAAGTTAAGTGGTGGTTGTTCTGAATAGCCTGAAAGTGAATTCTGCTGTTTGAATGCTGAGGTGTTCACCAGTACCCTTGCTCCAAGGTGTATGTTTCTTGAACAAATGAGGTAATCAGGGCAATTAGTGTGTGGAAGGCTGCCAATTAGATTCAGAGAGCCTGTAGTGTTTCAGTGAACTTCACATCCCCAAACACATTCCCTGTAATAAAATAACAGCTCTTTTTCTGTAGTTTTGGAAATAGCTTAGGCTGCATTCTACAGGGCTTGCGGTGTTTGAGTTTCACACCAAGTGAATTGAAACAGTGTTGCATCTGTTGTAACTCTGTATTATTAATGAAAATAAGCATTCACATAGCACATATATGTATTTCCAACAGTAGTAATCACTTACATATCATTTTTAAGTATTCAGACCACTTCAAATAAATTCTCAGTAATCTTTATGTTGTCCAATTAAGGTAAATTAATATTATTCACTTATTATGCAGTGGGAGTTCAAACAGAGTGGTTACTTGAGGCCACCTAGTTTGGTTAGACCTTTTCTGTAACAGTGATGTGGTTAATGATTTCATGGCAGAGAAGCCTTCACTTGCATTTGTTTTCCTTGAACAAGTGATTAATGCTGTTTGCCTGAACCAAAACAAAAGAGAGCCTCTCTGATAAACCTGCAGGCTATATATAAATGTTGTTAGGATGCATCTCCTTTAGGTTTAGAAATGAGATGATCTTAAGGAGAAAAATAGCTGTCCCTAAGAGACATAAAGTTTCTTGGTGTCTCTTGCTGAAATGTATAGACTGGAGATAAGTAAAAGAAAACATTTAATATAACACAAAACCTATGGAATGTCACATCCTTTGGAATTTATTTTCTTAAGGTTTCATGAAGGTCACAACCTCCCCATGGCTGAAAAATACAGGATCAATCTGTTAGTTGCTACTACTCATCGTGTTGAAAGATGGTATGTTCCAGATATTAGGCCCAAGAAGAAGTAACATTTAGTGTATAAAAACATCATACCCATGTGGGTGTTACCCATGATGTTTAATGTTTACATTACGTTTAACATAATGTTTAAACTTGATCACTTGTTCCTATACATAGAATATTAGCATGCCTTTCATCTGCATCACAGATTCTTAAGGTACTAATGCTACATGCAGAAATAAGCAACCCACTTCAAAAGTGATGCAGGCAGTAGGTTGTCAGATTGTGAGGACTAATGAGACATAGGTATTGCCATTCTGCTGTTCATATAAATCACCCTGTAGCCTCTGGCTACCCATTTTAAAATAATGCTGATCTTGATGGACTGTTGATAGAATCTCACACTGAAATTCTGTTTCTAATGAAGTAGCAAGAAATTTTGAATGCCCAGGTTACTGTGCTGCTGGAATGTTTCCAGGTTACGTTTCTGTGTACAGTGGTGATTGTTTATTTGGGCATTTATATCCTCCTATTCTGTGATAAAATCAAATGTGACATGGCTTCCAAATAAAAATATATATCACAACAAAATTAAAAATACTGTAGCATAAAAAAAATCACATATTGACATAGAAAATTGGGAGAGGCATTCCAACTCAATAGGTGAAGCACATTTATTGTCTGCAAAAGGTTCCCATCATGTCCAAGTAGGACTTTGAAGATTCCTTTCTGAATCACTGGAGACTTCCTGCAGGTCCGTTTTGGCAATACTGAGAGAGATGAGTGGTTGGTTGGTCTTACTTGTTACCAGGAAGCTTCCCATGTTGCTATTAATTCTCAAGCTTTGATTATGGAAGAAATAACTATTTCCAATATCCCTTGACACATAATCCTCCCACATTTGCATTAAAGTGGTAAAATAATAATTTTCAAAACCCTTTTGTCACTGGTTAGTTGAATTCTAATTTTCTTTACCTTATGCTATTTGTCAGCAAGGAGAAAAAGGGAAAGGTGGAAAGTATTTAAAAGAATAGAACAGGCAGAATTTATTTTAAAAAGTAGTGCTGCAGAGGATATCTTGGGCAGTGCATGTATGACATGAACAATCTCATTCCTGACTGGATGGCTGAGATAAGATTGTATTACTGAGTATGTGATTAAAAAGCTCAGATAGTTTCAGCATTACTAGGTTAGAATGGCAAGTTGTGGCACATCCACTAGGTTGCAAAAATGACAGTGGGATTGCTAGATTTGACAATTTTGTTCAGTTTCATTATTTTAATTATTTTATAAAATTTATACATGGCTTGATTGGAAAAATACCTCAAAGTAGGCTTTGAATTTTTCTTATATTCTGAACTATGTGGAATCTTCACAAGCATTCTTGCTCATTTTTTAATTAGCTTTATGTTAACTTTATGTTATTGTATAATCTTCAGAGGATGAATTTTAGTACTCATCATATATGCTATATAATGTGACCATGGTTAATTTCATTTTGGATTAATTGTTGGTACTGTTTGAATAGCCACTAAACTCCCATAATGATGAGTTTAAAAATGCAGTTATCAGCCAGTGATGGAGGTGCTTTCCTCCTATTTAGCTGTTAATCAGGAAAACGACTGAGTGTTTTCCAAGTGCCTGTAGACTTCAAGTTCAAATCAAATTGTCATATTTTCCTACTAATATTTATATTTTATGAACATTATTATTTTACAAAATATTAAAATAAGCAGAAACTTTTGGAGTATACTGTGAATATACAAGAATAAAGCTTTATTAATTTTGAGGAAAGCAAGACCACATCTCTGCTGTTATAAAAATCATTGGATTCCAGCAACATGTGAAGAAATTTTGTATTTGGTCAGGGCTTTTTAACAACACTGTGCAAGCTCGGAATTAAGAGAGACGTGTAACAGAATGAGATAATATTGTTAATGGAATAATGAAATGTGCAGATAAATATCTGGGTTTATGCAAAGTAAATGGAGATTAGATATGGCTTTAAAGCACACACTTCAGCCAGGTGTGTTTATGATAAGGAAAGTGAACAATGATGTGACCTAAGGAAATTGCTGGTTTTGCTCATGAAAATTAGCAGAGGTTTGGAAGCTATGAAAGAACTCAGCGATTAGGTTATTTCAACAGCAAGTGAAAATCCACTGCAGGAAATTACTGGTTGAAAAGAATCATGTAATTTGGTTGGACATTTTAGCTGTTAGGCCAGAGGACAGTTTCATATATGCCTGTTGTCATTAGCCCATCTAACAGGCCTATCCACCCAATCATCTGCTTCCCATGCTGTGCCACACAACTCCTGATTTAAAAAGCAGACTGCATTGTGGATAGTGTGTGAGAAGAACTCTGCTGTCAGGTCATCACAGTCAAATTCTTTGGGCCACCATTTGCTAGTGGCTGGGTATAGGTAGATGCATAATGCCAAATTTAGACGAGGCTCATTTTTTCTGTAGCCGCTGTTTGAGAACTTCAGTGCTTGAGTCAGGTGATATGCATGTACCAACCTTTCCACATGGCATCCTGTTTCAATCTGTTTCCTTCCTGCCTCAGTGTCTCAGCAGTTTTTTACCAGAACATATTAGAACTGGGTTTCCTGTTGCTTGTTTTCTTCCCTTCCTGTATCTGCTGGCTTTCCTCAGTTAACTGACTGACCCACTGGGTCCATTCCTGGCTTAATATTCTTTGTTATGGTCCTGTCCCAACCTTCTATTTTAATACTGCCCTTCCACTCCTGTTCCTAATGCAAACTGGTTTCGCAAATCTTATATAAAGACTGAAGAATTGTCCTCTGGGACACTGACACCAGGAAAAGTGAAGAGATCTTCTGGATAAACAGAAGTGTCTGCTTCCCTGAATCATGGCTGCTGATTTTGGTGGTCAGAATTGTCATAATATTGCAGATTTGTTTACTTGTCTTTCTGATGACTATCTGAAATTTATAAAGGATTCCAGGGAATTTTCACGAATGTGCTCTGAATTCACATGGAGTGCTGCTCAGGCCTCCACCCCTAGTTAAAGTACTGGTCTAGAACAATGCCATTCAACATGGTGCCCTCCAGATGTTTTGGGTTGCAACTCTTATCATCCTCAGCCAATATGGCCAATGGTCAGGAATAATGGGAGTTTTAAGGTAAAGGGACCCCTGACCATTAGGTCCAGTCGTGACCGACTCTGGGGTTGCGGCGCTCATCTCACTTTATTGGCCGAGGGAGCCGGTGTACAGCTTCCGGGTCATGTGGCCAGCATGACTAAGCCGCTTCTGGCGAACCAGAGCAGTGCATGGAAACGCCGTTTACCTTCCCGCCGGAGCGGTACCTATTTATCTACTTGCATTTTGACGTGCTTTCGAACTGCTAGGTTGGCAGGAGCAGGGACCGAGCAACGGGAGCTCACCCCGTCGCGGGGATTCAAACCGCCTACCTTCTGATCGGCAAGTCCTAGGCTCTGTGGTTTAACCCACAGTGCCACCCGCGTCCCTTCAATGGGAGTTTTCGTTCAAAACATTTTTAGGGACTGACATCTCCATCACATGGCTAGTACGCAGCAGTATTTTCTGTTGTGCGCCCAAGCACCAAAAGAAGCAGATGCGCACCAGCCAGCCAGCCAGTTTGTGGAAATGTCTTGTTGCTATTTTATTCTGGATTGTTTCATTTGATTCTTTAGAGGGGTATAGAAATGAATAATAATAAACCCCACCACATAAGAAAGTGACTAGACAGAGGTGGCACCCATAACCTAGGTTTAAGGTGCCATGTGGTGATTAGCTTATATAACACTGGTTATCTAACACTGTTTGTGAGCAAGCCATCATTTAGGAAAGGTTGACTGCCATTACTATTTTTGTGTATGTGGGAAATGCAACGAATCTTTGAAGAATTCTTAGTTGCCTTGGAACACAGCTTGAAAATCCCTGCTCTGCTAAACAAGGCTTAATTTTATTCTACAATCTTAACTAATTGCTTATGCTGCAATAAATGTTGTAGTCTTTAAGGCACAACAAAACTCTTTATTGTTCCTTCTGCAACAGATTAACATGCCTAGCCCTCTGAAAATCTTAACTGTTAACTTCTCTGTGTGTGTGTGTTTGTTAAAAAGAAGTTTAAGGGAAACACTTCTTTCAAGTTCTCAATTCCCAGGAAAGTATTCATTTATTAATGATAATGCCTGTTTAAAATTTGAATGCCAAATCAAGCTGTATGTTGGAGAATAGAGCAGAAAGGGGTGGGGAGCTTGCTTTTGCATTTATACTTGCTCTGCCAGTCTCCCTCCCTCAAACCTAAGCAATTTTAAATGGACAAAAAAGGAAGCACACTGCTTTAGTAATTCTTTCCACATTCTGATATTTCCTGAAAGAGCTATTGTCTCTTGGCTTTCAGAAACATGAATGCCCTAGGGATTTTTTTCTTTCATTACACAACTCGTCTTGATTGCTTAAGATCAGACAAGTAAGCATATTAGCAATACCAACTATTGCTAAAGTAGGTGACTTATTGGGGGGACCTTGTAACATTGTTGCCTGATCTTTTATGCTTGCTATTCTTGTTTCATCTTTGACAATTAAATGATGATTTGTTTTACATTTTATCTTCCAGAAATAAATAATCAGAAATAATCTGATACATTCAATAAAAAGTAGATGTTGTGTGTTTAATTTAAAGGTATAAAACATGCACTGTAAAGGATAATTCGGATACTAGAATAATAGTATTAAAAAATTGTATAGTTGTCTCTTTGCCATTGTAGAATATTTTATATCTCTCCCACCTTTTATGGGATGATTTGTTAGGATGTGAATAACTTAAGGCAAGTCATTTTTCTGCTGTGGACCTGATTTATCACTGTTGCAAAATTTTATGCTTGGGGCATTTAAGGGAGCATTGTTTGCAACTTAGCAAACTAGTTCTTATATACTCAAGTGTAATGTTACCTTTGCCATAATGCCGTTTTGAGTTTGAGTCATCAGTTGCTGCCCCATTATATTAGCAAATAGCTTTGAAAATATCATTTGTGCAACACTGGTTCAAATGAATATAGTTCAAATGTGTAGTCAAACCTTGATCTGACTTCCTCATGCAAAACAGTTGCAACACATGAAGGGGACATTAAAAAACACAATCAAGTTCATCAACAGTGGTTTACAGAAACCAGACCTATGTTAGGTGACCTGATAGTTTCATATGTTGCCATGGAAAGGCTACAATTGCAGCTTTTGGCCTATGAATGCGAGAGTACTCCCAACAGAACTTGAGAAACTCCAAATACAGGCGTCATCCCACTTAATGCACAGTTGACTTGTGTGCGACTGCGTATCTGCGTGGCACTGGGAAATACATACCTACGTACCAGGAAATGGGGGAAAGTCCTCAGGGCTTGCAAGGAGACCCTCCCTGGAGCCAGAAGAGGATGTCATTGCGGGCACAGAAAGCCCCCAAAAGACCAGAGGCACAGCAAGGCTTTGTTTAGGCTGCTCAGCCTCCACACCTAACAGCTGAAGTGCACATCTTCCAGCCAGCCCCAGAGCTTCAACTGTAGATATTTCGGTCTGGATTGAAGAGAGCTGGAGAGCAGGAAAAAATGGGTGTTTAGAGGGTGTTCCCCCTTTTGTGATTTTCACTTATGCACGCAGGGATGTTTGTATAGATTCCTGCAGATTCCTGTCTACAATGTAATATAGTTAACATTTACCTATTGTCTTGAATCATCTGATTATCTTCTTTTGACACTGTATTTTGATCAGTATGGCCTAGCTAGTGGTGTGCAGAGAGATCCCATGTATCCAGTTCACGCTATGCTTACCTGCAAGTGAATGTGCATACTTTGGAATACAACTACATCTGTACTTGTGTATTTATCCTCACAGGTCTATAATCAATTGAGGTGGGGCTGGGTGCATCCACATTGTGTATGTCTCTGTGCTCTGCTATGGCCCTTCTCTGGTTCTCACCCATCTGTCTCGAGAGACTGGAGTGCATCTCCAGGGGTGAAGTCAAACTGCTGCATTAGCAGCACCAAATTGACCTTCCTGGGGAAGAAGCCTGGGCAGTGAGTATGGAGGTCTTGGACTTCCCAGATGGCAAGACCCCCTGGCCCTTGCTGATGTGATCCAAAGGAAAGTCGAGCAATACGTTCGGCACCAGCTTGGCTGCAGGAGTTGTGGGAAGGAGGCATACAAGATGCCACCCAACTGCTTTAGGAACTGCACTCCAGATTTGGGCAGGATTTACTCCTTAGCATTTTCTTCTACCAAGGATATCTCCCAAGGCAGCAGGGGTTTGGGAGCAGAGTTTTGCTTCTCCTAGATGGGCTACCTTCCTTGGCTGACGAGCTCTACCAACCCCTCACTTCCCTTTATCTAGAGCTTGTGCAGAAGCTGCCTTCTTGACCATCAGACCCACTATTGGTCTTATCCACTCAATTTACTAGAGCCTGTCTTTGCATGCAGGTACCATTTCCTGCGTAGTACTATCCATACATTGGGGGCATGTCTGCAGTGGGGCAACTTGCCAAATGTGTGCTGCCTGTCTCCATGAGCCGCAACCCTGAATGCTCAGGGTCATAGTTTATGGGGCTAGCCAGTGTGTATTTGGAAAGCTGTTCTGCTGCTGCCATGCCCCTAATGTGTGGATAGCATGGGGGGCATAGCAGGGCACCACTCATCCCTCGTGGGAGGCTGAACACCTGAATAAGGCTTTACTCTAAAACAATTACACTGATATTAAATCTCATGGAAACAAATGGAATATGCTTTCAAGAAGTAGGCTTATGATGGTGCAGTAAGCGTACCTGTCAGCTCATACTGAACGTAAACTGCAACATCTGAACTGTGGATTTTTTTCATTTCTCACTAATGTTCTCATTGTGGCCCTTAACATGCATGATAGCAGGAAGATTAAAGTATAGGTGGTAGTTTTGCATGCTTCAGCAATAATTGACTTAAAATGTGAAAGTCTTTTTGACTAATTTTTGTATTGTTTCACTAATCAATATTTAATATGGTTTTCATAGGATATTTAACATGACACTGATATACTGGACAGGTAATTTCCATTATTTTGAAAACCTAATTTAATAGGGTGAATCCAGGTAACTGCCAGCAATGATCCCCTCTTGTGGCTGCAATCCTATACTCATTTATCTGGGAGTACATCCCATTGAACTCAATGAGATTTACTTCTGTGTAAACATGTATAGGATTGTGCTGTGTATCTCCATGTGCCATACTGTTTTGCTAAGGACTTGTTCAGTTAATTCCATTTCTTACTTTAAATTTGTAAGATTTTTGTGGTGAAAGGGCAATTGATCTTGACAGAAATCACCTTTCCAACTTAAGTGATTTGCTACCAAAGCTTAAAGGATAATATTCCCCCCTCCCTTTTAAGGTTCAGTAATCTCTCTTTAAAAGCTAAAGGCTGTTCGGTCTTTTGGATAGTTTTACAGTACAATGCTATATATATCTTCTTGGAAGTAAGCCCCATTGAGTTCATTGGGGATTACTTTCATGTATGTTAGCATTGGATTGCAGCCTTAAAGTACACTTGGAGCTGCTGCACATGAATTTTTTCCTACGCTGGCTTCGTGATGTGTGTGTTAATAATGATAAATATACCCTGTTGTCACATACAGTGGTGTACATGTTTATTGCACACAACAGTGGTTGGTGTAGGAGAAATATCACGTGTCAGTGGGCCCTTGAATCCTGCTTGTTAATTTCTCCTTTTCCCCGTCTTCCGTGTGTGTGTGTGTTTGCTTGCTGCCTCCTCAGCTTTAGGTGTAACTTCTTGCAAGATCTGGAGGAGGGCTTGCATTTAAGCATGTCTTTTTCCTGAATAATGCATGAATTTTGCAGTCATTCTGGTGCATGAAGATGTGCAAAGGATCATTAGTATAATGCAATGCAGATTGATGATGTCCAACTGACTAAGCTGTTAACATTTTATGAGCAAATAACTTCTCTAGTTCTAAAATTGTATTTTCCCCCCTCAAAGGTTTTGACAGTGCTTTATTATGTTTGTCCTTCTCTTCCAGTTTTTGAAGGTTTTTAGTTTTGTCTAAATTGCACTGGAAACTGCATTGGGCAGGGGCCTGACTTTTTCCTGTGCTTTGTTTAGCACCTTATAGATGTAGGTGCACGGTTTAGAATAAATATGAATAAATATTAAAATGATTTCTTCCATCTCTCCAAATTTGGTTTGTATCACTTTAATTGTGGCTCTTCCTTTCTTGTTGGAAATGATAAAAAAGGGCCTGTATCTAAACAGCCGGTTGTTTTCCTGATGCTGTGAAAAATGGCTTAAATAAAGTGTTCATTTTGCAGAACGTTTGACCATGATTAAAAGGGAAGGTTAAATTGCACCATCAGATTAAAATACATTATTTAAGTTCAGCTGTTCTATGAGTGTAGTAGATCTTTTAGCCAGAGCTAACACAAAGATGAGGAAAATCTAAGTCCCCTTGGGTCTGCTTTGAGCTTAAGAATTTTAATAATGACTAGTGGAGGGAAATTATCACTAACAGGTTGATCTTTTTGGAGACATCTTCCAAACCGCTGATACCATTTCTGTTGGTTGCTAGTCACAAGAAAAGTACATGTGAAAAGGGTGTTTAGCTTGTAGGAAAGGTTGTTTCAGAGGAATGCTACTTGCTCATATCCATGTACCAAAACATACAGTATCCTCAGCCTTAATTAGTAAGTCTAATTAAATTAAACAGAGTCACGTAGTATTTTTCTGTGTTAATTTCAAGTATAATTTACACTGCATTGCCTTGCAATTTGCAAAACATGCATTTGTTTTTGGCTGTAGATTTCATAACCTAGATTTTTCAAACCCCAACAGTCTTCTAGTTGTTAGATGTATATAACAGTTCTCATTCCTAATTTGAGAGTTGGTGTATTGTCAAATCTCCCTACATCAGGGATTTCCACACAGTTGTTTTAAATGCTGCTCAAACTTCTTTGCTTAACTTTATTGCTTTCTTCTTTGTTCTGCAAGTTCCTGGGTCTCTTTCTTGGACTGTCATTGTTTTGGAATTCTTTTTCGGGTGGCGGAAATGAATGTTGCCTTCTGAGTTGATAGTCTTTTAACCTTGGATTCAAAGTAACAATTAGCCATTGTTCTGTTATTGAAGCTAAAAACTCACATGTTAAAATTAGAGCTGGCACCAATTAAAGAAAATGTAATTGATTAACTATGAGCTATAATTGTTTAAAATGGTATACAAATAGAATTATAATTCTGAATAGTATTATTTGTCTTTAGATTATTGACACATGAATAAGACACCATTTTAGAAGAGGCATTCTTTCCCATGGGGGAGAGGAGGAATACCTCTGTTAAAGTGTTGTCTGCCTCCCATGTTTATGTAAGTTCTTGTACTAGAACAAATTCTGCTGTCAGATGAAGAGTGGCCATCTTCTTAACTGAAAGGTTTTTAATTGACGAAATGCTTCAGCTCTTGTTAAAATGGAATTTGAGGAGGGGAGGAAATGGAAAATGTTTCTTGCTTAATAGATTCATATTAATTGTGAAAAGATTTGGATACAGTGTAGTTTCTTGGACACTGTTCCCTAAATGAAGCACAACTTGACTTTGTGATGGGAGCAGTATGGTTCATGCATGGGCAAGTATGGTTGAAGGTACTGTCAGGTAATTTAAACACAGTTCAGATGACTTTTGAAATGCATAGTGATGATTTTCGAATAGAGCAAATGTTAAAAAAAGATACATTTGCAAATCCGTTTTAATATTCTTAGTAGCATTAAATGTTAAATGAATTAACTTTTTAAAGACTTTAATTTGATTATAGCACAGTCTTTGTGTAAGGTGTTTTATGAAAGAACAAGTTAGTAAACTGCTGCAACATTTTACTAAATATTCTACTAAATATTACCTGACTCCACCCTTCAAACATCATCTTCCTTTACTTACAGCTGGGTTTATGACTTTGCATGCATTTCATTGAACTGCAGTAGGTGTTTGATTGTTTGATGGAAGCATTTTGCAATTCTCCCTGGGTTTGCATTTCGAAGGCACTTAGTAGGTCCCTAGCCTAAAGGATGGCTTTTTTTATTTATATGGTGGCTTTTTCGCTAACAATTAATGGCAGAGAATGTGGTCTCAATTCTCCTGTTTTCATATATCCGCAGCATTATTTTTTAAATAGAATCAGAATTAAATAATCTTAACTAAAAGCAGCTCTTTTTCCTCAGACAAAAACAAAATATCCCTTCCCTAAAAATGATTTAAGAATTTTGCAGGCTTAAATTTTTCCATTACAATTATTTCTTTTAAGACTAACTCATTATATAAGGCAAATTCTAATATTTAACACTTGGTTTTAGTTTATCTTAGGAACTTCTGGGAAGTTATTTTTTTGAAGTAATGCCCACAGAAAGTGGAAGTTGTGCCACTGCTCGCCAAGCCAAGCAGAAACGCAAATCTCACAGTCTTTCTATACGAAGAACAAACAGTTCTGAACAGGAGCGATCAGGATTGCAGAGAGAGATGTTGGAAGGCCAGGTAAATTTGACTGGAATTTGTGTGTCTTATGTTTGTTTAAATTCTCTACTTAATCCTATTAAGGCAAGTTACAATAGCTTGATAACAATCTATTGAGCAGCAAGACTAATTCCATATAATTCAAAAAAACAAAAGATATTTTTTTCAAAAACAAAACAAAACAAAACTTGCCAAAGCAGCATAGAGGGTTTCCATACTGTGAGGAGTGGTGAAATGTAAAAGGCTATAACTCCTAGTTTAAAACTTGGGAATGCCTAAGCATTCAGTCCTTCACCTCATTTATCCTCAACACATCCTTTTGTGAATGTTCAGGTGAAACGAGGGCGGGGCGGGGGGGGCGGGGAGGTGCTCAAAGCCACGCCATTGGTCTTCACTGCTGAACAGAGAATCAAGCCTGTGCCTTGGCTCAGACAGTTAAGGCATCCTCATTATTGAGGCACCATTCCATGCTACTTGGTTTATGATTGAATCATGGTCAAAATAGCACTCACTTCATCTAGCAGAGTGTTCTGTGACTCACTAATAGTTCCGTCCCCCCAAATCAACACAACAGTGGAGATTGAAGTATGATTTAAATTTGAACTCTTCTTTGGTATAATGGGAAAATTATTTCAGGATAGATTTTGGAGTAAAATTACAGAATTGGCATTAAGGGTCAAAAATGCACTAAAGCAATATAAAGCACTCCAATAATTTTTAATATTTTTTATTCTTTCAAGGATTCTAAACTACCATCATCTGTAAGAAATACACTCCTGGAACTTTTTGGCCAAATAGAAAGAGAGTTTGAAAACCTCTACATTGAAAATCTCGAATGTGAGTTGATCTTTATATAATGTATTGGAAAAATATTTGAAAGGGCATGGAAAGGCATGGAAAATATACTAGATGCATTATATTTCAGCTACTTATTCTGGTCCCCTGCCCTCATACATGATTGTGAATTAACAGCTTAGTAACAACTCTGAATGGACACTTACATTTCCCAAGTTACATATCCACGTATCACATGTGTTTGAGGTCCTAGCACTTGCGTTGTCTAATTCCTTTTAACTTGATCCGTACAGTCTGTCATGTTCAGTATGCAGGTTTATATATATATATATAAAGATAGAGCATTTGGATGTCTGATATGACTTTCTGTTTAATTCTTTATTTAACTAAGTATCAGCTATGCTTCAATATTTTAAAGCTACAGCAGTTTAATCATAAGGCAGCATAAAAATGTAACTATGCATAGCAAGGCATAATATGTTTGGCATATAAGCCCTCTACAGAATATGTAGAACTGCCTGCTTTACCCCCACCTCCATCCTTGAGTTCATCTCCACCCCTGCTGACTTCATCTCCAGACCTTTGCACATTGAACACAAATCCTGAAAGGGGGAATCTACATGTTCTTGGCTGAATGTACATAGGCTCTTCCTTTCAACTCCCCCATTCTTTTTGCGATGGTTTTCTTGATGTCTGGAGGGGATGTTGAGGACAGAGCCAGCGTGGGGGGCTTACTTCCATGGGTTCTTGGAATTTGTGAAGAATTATATCTACTTTTAAGGGCTGTATAATATATAAAATTCTCCATTATTATCATTACTTGTGTTTATTGATTCAAGATTGCTGTGCCAGATATCTAGACTGGATGCACTCTCTTTTTAAACTTGGCAAAAATATGTTAAGCTCTAATGCTGGGTTCATTGTCTTCCAATCTGGAGTGGAATTACATGCAGGAACAAGCTCTTTGGCAAGCGGTGACTTGCTGATTGTGGAAGTGAGATAGCGGTCTTTCCTTCCTGAATTTTTATTTGCATTTACTAATGGCTCTTTTGCATCAGAGTTATTCCCGTTGGAACTGTAGTTTTGAAGCAACTTACTCATGGCAAAGCCTGCTGTGAAATTATGTCTGAATCTGATGGCTGCTGGTTTAAGATTACGCTTACTACTGATGCAAAAAGCCCTTTTGGTAGATGGAAACTGGAGACTAGTAGGCTGCACAGTTGAGACCTTGGAAATAGGGAATGTGTGAAAATTTAAAAGTTGTGATTGAATGCCTATTATATTAATTAACATTGATTTTTATGCTACTGCTAGTACGTAGAGAGATTGATACACTTAATGAACGCTTAGCAGCTGAAGGCCAAACCATTGATGGAGCTGAACTGAGCAAGGGACAGCTGAAAACAAAAGGTAAGAAGAAGGTGGACAAGTATACCTCTCTTAGTTGGCTTTTCATAACTTAAGTTGGTGATTTGTTGGAAGGGTGTTATCATAAATGTTCGAATAAAATAATGAAACAGCCTTTAAAAACTCACTCCCTTTAAATTTATTTGTCTTAACAGCCAGTCATAGTACCAGTCAGCTGTCTCAGAAATTAAAGACTACTTACAAGGCATCTACTAGCAAGGTATGAAACACACTGAACCTTTTATTTCCCTGCAGTATTTACTTGCTGGCCTAAATTTGGCAGTTTTCTGTTAAGTACTTTCTATTCGTAGATATGCTTAGTGAAGGCTAGCAAAATCGTTGGCGTCTGTTTTCTGCTCCTCTGAATTGTTGCTTCAAAATAATGTAATGAACGCATTGGAAAGGAAAGGAGGTTTGCAGCAAGGGAGAGCTGTGACAGGGTTTAAAAAAACCTGTTAATAGAAGATAGAAACTAATAGCATTTTGATTGTGAGGAATTCTGTAGGAATAAAATGTAGTTAAGTTAAATAGATGTTACATCCATTTCCCCCATGAATTTTACTAATTCATGGACATCATTTTTGTTGTGTCCTCGTTCAAAATGTAGATTCATAGAACAGATGCATCTTCTGATTGCAGTTACCAGTGACCTGATCGATACTTCGATCAATAGTGTGTTCTTGCCTCATGGAAGTATTGCTCAGAAAGTCACATACAAACCGTTCATGCTGTTATCTTCCACAGGGCTTTCAAAATATATTGCTTTTTAGGTTCAAATGTAAACTTTCGGTGTCTGCTGTGAACAGAGCTAAATAAATATTATAAATTCCTATGGTGGCAGTGTCAAATATAGGATCAGACACACATCACACTTACCCAGTGTTGATCATTAAGTTACATTGGGTTTGCTAGCTGCCCCTATTTACATATTTTGCTTTCTGGCTGGTTTCCGGAACAGCTAAGGTCAAGACCACTTTCCCACCTCTTGTGTTTTTTTCTGCATAAACAAAGTTTGGAGTTGGTCAGCCTTTCTTCTTTCTAGGAAACTCAGAAAGCTGTTGCAATCCAGCAGGGCTTGTAGCTTATACTCCCATCTCCACTGCTGAGTCTATGCTGAATGTTGCCCAAACCATTGCTACTTAGAGAGGTGGCCATACTGGGAATTAGAAAAAGACTTTGATTTCAAATTTGTAGGCCCTCCCCCCATTTGGATTGGGCCAGGAATGAGCTGAAGAAAGTGTGTGGAGCACTCTTCAGTACAGAATACTTCAGGGTAGTTTTTTTAGCTTACTTTTGATCGTACTTTTTAATGCACGCTTATTAGGCAAATACAGTCAATAGATTAAAAAGTTGGTAGTCGATCAGATGTAATTTGAATGTGCAAACCTATGAGAAAATGCCGAGATGCTTAAATTTGATAATGAATTGTGTTTAGTGTTCATTTTCAGTTTAATTTTCATTTTTATTTGTCTTTCTACATAGTTCGCAATGTCAATATGAATGTTGTGGGATGTAAATATCTCCTCCATTTTGCATTAATGTATTATTAATCTATTAAATATGAACAGCAGTTCACTTTCTTAAACAGTCACTAAAATAAAGACATTTACTATTAAGAGAGAGAGTGTGTGTTATAAATTGTTTTTCTTTTAAAGAAAGTGCTGAATACTTATCTCTTCTTACTTGCTATGTAGCGCTCAAATTCTTTCCCAGGCAAATCAGGTGGACCTCGCAACTTCAACGTGGGAAGCTGGGAAATATGGGGTGGAGACTCCTGGGTAACTGCTTTGCTTCCCAGTGTGCTAGTATGCATGCCCAGCTAAACAGTAGTGAGCGGTGGAACATGCAGAATGCCATCTTAACCAGTTTTCTTCTATGGATATCATATCTGTCAACTGTGCCCTCTTGGAGGACCTAGTGCCACCCATCCTTAACAATTTCTTGCTTTTGCTTTTGGATACTAATTGATGAGGTCAGAATCTGAAAGCCAAAAGCAGCTTTCCCCTCATTACATTCCTTTGCTACATTTGATGAAGGTGTTAGCGCCAGTCTGGATTAATACAGACTGACGAGTTCATCCCAGTTAAAACAAACTAGGACATTACTTTCTTTATTAAACTGAATAAATTCGGTATAATTCTCCACACTGCTTTTCTTGGTTTTTAGGGGTTTTGTAGCCAGTGGGTGGGTGGGGAGCTTATCAAGTGTACCTAGGATTCAGCATATGCTGTATTGCAGAGAATAAGTAGCAAAAAGACTGGTGTTTATTTTCTTATGAAGATGCTGCAGAAAATCTTGGGCTACTTAGTAAAGGACTAATTCAGGACTGCTGCTGCAGCTGGAACTAAAATCAAGCAAATTTCAAAACCTCACAGTAGCTCATATGCAATGTATTAAGCAGCGAGAATAACATTAACGAATGGAAAATTATAAAAGATATAGTCTTTTCCTTGGACATTCCTTTAAGAAGATTTTATCTTTTAATGACTGTGAAGTTTATTTAAGCAAATGTGTACCCTACTCTTTTGTGTGTGATAGCAACACAGAAAACGCAATTGTGTAATCGAGTCCTCACTACATAAGCCAGGACATGCAGCAGCTTAGTTCATTTGTAAGGACCTCTTCTGCTCCTGCATCATTTGAGTGGGGGGTAGAAAAGCCCAAGAAAGCGCAGTTAACTAGTTCAGTGCTGACTTTTGCATCCTGGCTTGTTTGGAAGCCACAGCCCATAGTTCCCAGCTTGCATGCAATGGGAACTTGCAGTGTTCTGGTTTCCTTCCCTGCTGGTGTGAAGGAAGAAGCCAAGGGGCTGCATGTGCGTATATAAGGTTTAGGCATTTTCTGGCTTAATAAGCCATGCCTTAATTACATAAGCTGGACATTGAGTGAAACTTGTTTCTAGGTAACGCTCACATCATAATAGATTCTTCTTGCCCTAACATGCCAGGTGGGAGAATCTGCATTAGATTGTTTCTGTTCTAGGCATTATCTCAACAGTTCATGGGGTTTCTATCCTGTCAGTGATGCAGAACTTTTCTCTAGAAGCAATCTCACCAGCACTGGCAAAAGGGACCTTAATCTCAAATACAATCTCCAAAACATGGGGGGCGGGGGATTTTATTTTATTTGTTTCTGCTCAAGGGCTGCATAGCCCTGCAAGCAAACACTCTGGGAGCTGCTTGCCCAAAGCAGATGGGGCTGAAGTAAAAAGTAGATACTTCAACCGATACCTGTGCAGGCAGTTACAGACCCCATAATGCAGTGGAAAGGGGGATATATTAATCCACAGTGCAGTGACGGGCAGGAAGATTTAAATCACATTCTTGGCTCGTTGCCACGATGGGGATAACAGGGGAAAGGCATGCCAGCCAGAGACGCTTATGGCAGCTGTGGGACTAGGATGAGTTGGTTCCCCCTTTCTTCGCAAGCACTGCAAATTGCTACTGAAGATCCCATAGGAGCTGCAGCTAGAACTGCTCTTCACCTAATATTCCACATGATTCATTATTTTATTTTGCTCCCACCACCATAGATGCCACCTCTGCCATAATCGGGATGGCTCAACCATTCCCTCTCTTGTCCCATCTGTCTGCATGAGAACCAAGCCCATTACTAACTGGCAGGCAGCTATAGTACATCCCATGCTACTAAACGGGAAGCCTGCCTAGCAACTGACTAACATAGAAGGTGCTCACATGTGCTGTGGCCTTGGGCCAGTTCTGCAGTGCTTGGGAGCGATAATGTCCTGCTCCACTGACACCTGGGTGGGGCATACAGCAGCATAAGTAGTAAGAAATGATTGCTAATCAATAAGCTGGGTGGTCTGGGAGAAGGAAACGGACATCTATGCTTGGAACATGATTGCCATGCATAACAGATATGGAAACAAATGGGAATACATGCGCTTACTGAGGCTAGTAGCCGTTAGAACAACTGCTGGTGGCACGTGCTACTGAGTAACAGGGTAGGTTTGCAGGAAAGCAAGGGGCAGGATCCTCAGACAAGTAGTATCAATTGGAGATAGACCCTACTTTTTATATTCATGGTTAAAATAATAATTAGCAGTAACCATAGTCTGGAGCTTAATACAGTGGTGCCCCGCAAGACGAATGCCTCGCAAGACGAAAAACTCGCTAGACGAAAGGGTTTTCCGTTTTTGAGTTGTTCCGCAAGACGAATTTCCCTATGGGCTTGCTTCGCAAGACGAAACGTCTTGCGAGTTCTTGCGAGTTTGTTTCCTTTTTCTTAAAGCCGCTAAGCTGTTAATAGCCGCTAAGCCGTTAATAGCCGCTAAGCCGTTAATAGCCGCTAAGCCGCTAATAGCCGTGCTTCGCAAGACGAAAAAACCGCAAGACGAAGAGACTCGTGGAACGGATTAATTTCGTCTTGCGAGGCACCACTGTAGACCCTACTCATTATACCCTACTCTGCAGTCATCCCAATACTGTACCAGGTTTTTGTTTCTTTCTTTTGGTTGTACTTCATTTTAATGGATCGGATTTGAAAATAAATTGCCTTTCTAGCTTAACATACTTTCCATATCTGTAACAGATTTGTAGAATTCTTTAGAGTAGGGCAGGAGGACTCTCCCAACTGAAATAAAGCAGCCAAAAAGGCAGGAAGAAATAATGTAAATGTCCCCCCCCCAAAAAATATATATATATATATAACAAGCTGTGAGGTTATATGTATGCTTGAGTACTTTTGCTTCTTAGAATTCAAAAGCGTTAGAATATTTAGTTTCCTCAGAAGTTTAAAGAACTTATGAAATCTTCCCATAATTCATTTCCTTCTGTGAGGTGAGGTGGGTGCAAGAGCCTAGTTGGACTCTTCCCCACTTCTTATTTAACAGTTGAGAGGTATCGGAGTCCTGTTGCTGTAATTCTACTGTTCCACTTCTCATGCGTAACTCCATTTTGTTTGAAGACATTTATTAAGTCTGACAACTGCATTTTAATACTGCCTTGAAAATTTTATGATTAATTCCACACTATGGTTCAAGTACTAATCTTTACCTAGTTCTGCAAGAATTAACCTGTTTCCTTTTCAATGCATCCATAGTAATTATTGCTTCTACTTGCTTTGAAACAATTCTGCTCATTAACCACTTAATTATGATTCCATCTAGGTCTCATTTCATCATTATAAAGATTAATAAAGAGGGGAAAAATGGAATACTTTCACTACCCATAGCATTGCAGTCTTCTTCTAGTCCTTCCTGTTTTCTTTCCCCCCTGAATTTAATTTAGTATATGGTTAGAACATCTTTTTCTTTTGTTTTTTAATCACTGAACAAGCCTAGGGCCTTATTTGTAATAACAGAATTGGAAATAATCGACCTCCCCCCCCCCCCCCCCCCCGGTTTGCTTACAAGATGGTACATGTTGCATCCAGGATTTTGGCTTAACTAGACTCTGATTACCAAATACTTTATATAACTACTTGTAATTTTAAGACTGCTTCTGGAGTTCTTAATTTTTTTTTAATTAAAAAGTTTAATATAGTAGCCTCCCATCATGCATTTTAATTCTCTTAATGATTTTAATAATCTGAAATAGTTCAGAAGGCATATATACATAATAAATAGTATATACACTTCCCTGATGGTAGTTCCATTGAACTCTGGCTTAGACATGGATAGAACTGGCTGCACTGTAAATTTCCTGTTGAGGAAAATACATGAGTGTAGCAATAAACAAATCTATGCTCAGAAGGGAGCTCACCTCTTTGAATATATTATATCCTCAGTAAGGAGTCCAACTTTCCAAGTATACTGGAATAACTCACATGTTTTGAAACGCTTGCCATGTTTTCTTTCTGTTTGAAAACAGCTCTTAGAAATGCACCTAAAAACATTGACCTCTAGTTTGCATGTAATGCTAAGCTAAACCATGGTTTAGCGCAACCGTGGAGGCTTCTTTTAAATATAGAAGATCCCAGAATGGTTCAGATAACACCCCCCCCCAAATAATACGCAATAAAACAGAACTAGATCAAACAACCCCCCACAAAAACCAATCTAATAATACGAACACATCCAAGCAGGTTAAATAATTCATGGGGGAGCCTATACAGCATATAGTTGAAGCTATGTATATGATGCTCTTTGCTGCACTGTTGCTAGAAGCCGCTGTGCAGGTGCTGTGTCCACAGTGTGTGAATGAGAAAAGGAGGTAGGCTGCACCAGGTGAGGTGCTTCCCTTCTTAGCTTCCCTCTCCACTTCTCTCAGTGGTCTGACAGTGCAGTCAGCCTGCCTACTTACCCTCCATTGGAAGCAAGTGCCCACTCTTGCCCGTCGATTGTGCCCCTGCTCCCAGCTAAATTCTGCACTGCTCAGGCTGTGTCCAGTTCTGGGAGCAACATTTTAAGGAGGGCACTACCCAGAGAAGGAAGATCAGGATGGTGAGAGGTCAGGAAACCCAAGTCCTATGAAATACTTTCCAGTTTAAAGCACTAGGTATGTTTCCTCCCGAAATCTGACATCTTGAGTAGATATTGCTATTTATTTTGGAAAACCAAGCCTGCTTCCTATCCCTGCTTTGCAGCAGGTGTAGTTTGTTGGTGGGGAATATTAGAAGTATTATTGTAACAAAAACCAACCTTCTTAGACATCGGAGACTTCAATCGGGATCATGGGATTTTCATTTAGGCTTTTATCTTCCGCCAGGGGTACTGAACACCCTTAAAACTTTTCGCAAAATCATTAGTTTTAATGTGCATGGGTGCAAAAGTAGGGTCTGTAAGGACATCTCGCCATCAAACCCCAGCGTGCTATCCTTCACATCTCCTCTGCCGCAGCCCCTTCATCAGACCCCATTCATCCCTAACTCTGCTCCATATTAAGTTCCCTTCCCCGTATGTCACTGAGGACCTCCCAAAGTCCTCTTGCTTGTCAAAGCAGCTGCCACTCCCTCCCGTTCTGTCAGTCACATCCTTGTCCAGGTCTTCTCCCTAACCCATTCCTCTCCCCCTTAGCTGCAAACACAAGCAGACCTGCACATTTGACACACGCTACACTTCTTGAAGCCTGCTCTGTGGGTTTAAATTAACTCCAGGAGAGTCTGATGCTGTGCTGCTATGCAGGAGCAGCCATTGGTGGACCAGCCTTTGTACCTTGGGGGCATTGCTTCCTGGCCCTGAATTATGGTTCAGCAACTCTTGTGAAAAGTGGTTGGGGAGCTGCAGGCCATGCTAGGAACATTTTAAAAGGGTATGACAAAGTCCCTAGGCCTCTGGTCCAATACATATTTCTGTACTTTCCTTTCTGTCTCCTGTGGCTTCTTCTACCTTTGACCTAAACTCCCAGCATTTACCAAAATCAAGACACATAATTATGCGTTTAAGCACATAGCTCTTTCTTTGATACAAATAGTACCAAAAATTCTCTGCCCACAGGTTGGGGGTGGATGGGGTGGTGAACTATTATTTCCTTTTTTCCTCTTCACTGTTTTTTAATGTAGCAATTGAAATTCAAAAAGGTTTTTCACCATTCCCCCCCCCCCCAAGGGCATTTAATCAGAACAGGCAAGCAGAGGGATTCATCTCTAAACATTAGTTGCTTCCCTCCCCCCCACCTAGTTTTCCCTTGTGTTGTCAATTTTTCCTTTTTGTTTTGTTTCTTGGGAAGGATGTTTCATTAACATGCAAAAGGAACTGGGCTGTGCTTCCAGGTTAATTGTTATTTCCAGTGTACTGTTAAAACCAGCTGATTTATCTCTTTATTTTGCCATTTCAAATGGCTCTTGGCTTTAGATCTTTACACAGCTCTTTCCTTCTCCCGCACCTTACCCATTTTTGGCCAGCTGAATTTAAGAAACAGACTTGTATGGCATATATAAAACATAGACGGAAGAAAAGCTAAGTGCTCCTCAGATTATACCGACCTGTTTATCAGGAGAAATGAAAGGAAAATCTGAGAGTTTGCTGCATTATGACCTCCTAAAATGCTTACACTGGGCCAAATTCTGCTCTGGCGCGCACAGTACAGTGTCCTGATTTGATACAGGACAAATTTGGTCCCATTATTTTTTAGGAGAGAACATCCTAGAGCTTATGCATCCATAAAATGTGCTACAGTTAAATGTATTAATGGCTTTTATGTTGTGCATTTGTGAGCCAGATAGTAAACAATTGTACATCTCTTCTTGTCTCATATCTACTCTTGCTCTCCTTAGATTGTATCTAGTTTCAAAACTACAACGTCTAGAGCCATTTGCCAGCTGGTGAAAGAGTATATTGGTCATCGGGATGGGATTTGGGATGTCAGTGTCACGAAAACTCAGCCATTGGTGCTGGGGACAGCATCTGCTGGTAATACTCTTTATTTTTTGTCTCCATTGCTATTTATGAGGGTGTACTATCTTAAAGGGTGTACTAAACCAAACATGGCCAACTAATGACCCATGGGTGGCTTCAGATCCTGCCCCATATTTAGACCCTTAGCCCTGCCTATATCAGATACAAAACAGCATGTTTGTGATTCAGAGGTTTGCCTATTGGATTCTTCAGTCAGTGGGGCCAGATCTTCTCCAACCAAACTGTACACATGTGCAGAAACTCTCACCACCACCCTAGCTTTGCTCTCCCCCCAAAAGACTGAAAGAGACCACTCTCATTACTCTAAACCAGTGTTTCCCAAAGTTGGGCCTCCAGCTGTTTTTGGACTACAGTTCCCAGCATCCCTGACGTCTGGCCCTGCTAGCTAGGAATGACGGGAGTTGTAGTCCAAAAACAGCTGGAGACCCAAGTTTGGGAAACACTGTTCCAAATCAAAGCATGCTTTCAGACTAGCATTTGACTTTTGTGTTAATCAAATCCTAAATATGGCCCCATTATGGTTTTGATCTCAGTTTTTTTGTTGCATTTATACTTTCTTGTTTTGCTATTCATCTCCCTTAAGTGTGGTTTTACTGATAACATTAACACAAAAAGTAAAGGTAGCAGTTTTGTCCTAGTTTAAAAATCTCTTTATTTTACATTCTGACACCCCACCTTTCTTCCATCATGCAACCCAGGGTAGCAAGCAGCGTCGTTCCCAGGAGGTCTCCCATCCAGGCACTAACCAGACTCAGACCTGCTTAGCTTCAGCAAGGTGGTGGCCTCAAGTGACTTCAAGTCATACCCTGGGACAGTATCTTTATTAGGCTAAGCAAAATGTCACAAAAATAGTGTAACTCAGGTTTTAAGAGGGAAGAGTAGGAAGAGGTAGTGGACATCTAAATGCAGATGCTATGCAGGTGTCAGGTTCCTCTTGTTACATTCTCTTCTTTATTTTTTCCCTTTCAGGTTTGTCTTTCAGCTCCTTTTCTTTGCCTACCCACTCTTGACCCCAAAACCAAACTTTAGAAATATGACCTAATTTCTGTTATCCGTTTTAAGACTTATCTGTGCTTCCATTGCTGAAAGATTATCCTGCTAAGGACACTTCTTGTATTGGGACTAGTGATAATCCCATAGAATTTGAAATATGCTGGCAGCTATTTGAGCCAGGGGCCGTAAATGTGCATATAACGGCAATATAACTTTTTATCTTTGAAAGAGAGGTAAATGAGGAATCTGAGATACGCTAGCACCATCTGCTGGACATCAGAGAGAGCAGGAGGGTATGATTCAGAGAAATTGGAGACCTGCACTTGGTCAAGAAAGTGCAGCTAACTTCCTCGCCAACACCTCCGAATTCACTAAGGCTGCTTCAGACATGCATGCTCATCGCTTGATGACTGCAGAATTGGGGGGTGGTTCAGGCCTTTCTCACTTGTTTTTTCTCTCCCCCCCCCCCTTAGCCCCCATGAGCAGGGAGGGAAACGTCCCCTTCCTCTTCCACATGCCCCCTTTACCATACTTGCAGTCTTCTAGTGTCCCAGACATTGGGGAATGAACGTCTGCAGCAGGGATCCTGCTGTACTTGAGTAGGCTTTCAGTGTAATTGGAAACCCCCAGTGGGGCTTTTCATGTGTGAATAAGACATCATAGGTAGAACAGCACAGGGAAGTTAGGACAGTTCAAAATCAGTGTTTTTCTGTGCAACCAATAGGCATTCTGCTGTGAGTATTGAGGCAAGGAGAAATCAAATAATGGGCATGCATGTGTGAACGAGCCTGAACTACAAACTGCCTCCATTCACTGTAAAAGTATTCTTCCTACTGAGAGCCACAGGAAAAGTACTCCCCTGAAATGCATTTTCTCTGACTTATAACTGTATGTTTAACTTCCAACTCCCTTTGTTGTCAAGCTCAACATACAGGGGCATACTTTGCTAGCACGTGTCTCACTGGTAGCCGTATGCTTTGTTACCTGTCACTATAATTCTGCAGGGCCTCCATTGCCTAAATTAAAGCATTTTTCTTTCATTTTCCTTCATTTTTAATTCTGACAGATCACACAGCTTTGCTTTGGAGCATAGAAACAGGGAAGTGCCTTGTGAAATATGGTGGGCATGCTGGATCAGGTGAGATGAAATCCCTGCTGTTAAACAGGAATGTCAGAAAAATAACTTTATGTATAATTTCTTCCTGCAATGGCATGTATAGATGTATGGTTTTAGTATGCAAAAGCCACTGGGTTGAATCCAATTGTTCCCTTCTGTGAACTGAAGGAGTTCTTCAATTTGCAGAAAAGTGTTTTGTATGGCAGAGGCTTCCACTAATTTCTGTCAATTTCCCCTTTCCCCATTGCATTCCTTTGTGCCACCTTTCACCATATTCTGTAGGCTTTCTCAAACCCACCCCCCAGGAGATATTTTTGGGGAGAAAGATGAGGAACATTTCCTCCTCTTTCATTGGTGAAGGTGTCCCTTTGATGAATGTAAGTGCACCGGGGGATTCAACCTAGTTTCTTAAGATGGTTTGATTCAAAGAGAAGCATATTAGTAGTCAAAGGAAAAACTTGAAACACAGTGGTTATAATTTGAACATTTCCATAAAATGCAATGGAGCAAGCAAGAAATAACAATATAAATGTTTGGTTGCTAAATGTGCTTTCAGATTTCAAACTTGATAGTTGTTGTGTAACTCTATTGAAATTCTCATGAAGATAAGATTTATTTTACCCATTACACAGACTGAGATGATAGAATTCTGAACAGTACCACCTCAGAATGCAAGAAATCAGGTTTCTGAATGCTCTATGTAAAAAGGTCACTCAGTCTATTTCCATTGATGTGCTAGCTAAATTGGATATGGGAAGTTCTTTTTTTTTCTTTTCTCATTTTTGCATGGGGGATCATTTCCCCTCTCCTTCCCTTGCAGTGTGAAGCAGAAAAATCTGGAATTGTGCTAACTCAGTTTGCATAGTTTTGCTCTGGAATTTTCTACAAGAACATTCCCTACCATTAGTCCTCTTGCTTCTGGGATATCACTAGAATCACCGGAGTTCTATCTTTAAATTATTCCTTACCCCACAATGACACTAGACACTGATCAAACTGCAAGCATATATTTTAACTCTTAGGTTCTGAAATGATTAAAGTACATCCCAACCCTCCCACAAACCACTGAACAGATCTTAAATCGCAGTGGAGGTCCAGATGTGCCCCCTGCCTCTAAGTTTAGCTACATGTACAGTGTGGACTTCCTGTGGATTGGTTGGTCATAATAATTGTGGTGTTGTTTTTCTTCAAAACAGTAAATTCCATAAAGTTTCATCCGACGGAACAAGTGGCTCTTACAGGTATGTCATTATCTTGGGCTCACTGAATAATATTCACAATACCCTTAGGAATGAATGGTTGTTTACCACTTGCTTCATGTGTGTGTTTGCTGATTACCTCTGTCAGGTATAGGAAGCTGCCTAATACCAAGTCGGACTATTCACATCCTAAGAGCAGCCCTGTTGGATAACGCTAAAGGCCTATTTAACCCAGTAGCTTGTTCCCAGAGTGCCGGGAAGCCCACAAGTAGGGTATGAGGACAATAGTCCTTTCCAGTGCTTGTGATTTTGTAGGTAGCATATCTATCATGACTATTAACCATCGACGGCCTGGTCCTCCATGAATTTGTCCAATTCCCTTTAAAGCCATCTTAGTTGGTGGCTGTCACCATGTCTTGTTGCAACAAACCCCACAGTTTAGCTTTTGTGCCATGTGAAGATGTACTGTCTTTCCCGAATCCCCCCTCCATTCCGCTTCATCAGTTCACCTAACTCATTGTTGTCTACTCTGCATGGAATATCGTTGGCTCTCTGGGTTACAAACAGAAATCTTTCCCCATCCTGCTTGGAGATGCCTGAGATTGTACCTGGGAATAAAAATGTGTGCTCTACTTCTGAGCATCTTCTCCAGAGCATTCTGTTGTCCTGACTCACTCACCTTAACAAGGTTTTATTTCTCTTTTCTTTGGCCATGCTCTATTTAAATATGCCTGTGTATGAGAGATGGGGTGCTTGCACTTTTATCTGTTGACTTAAAGGTAATTAACTTTGGGGTCAAAAAGGAAGAAGCTGCAGAATTTTTAAAATTCTGTAATCTGTGTGTGTTATAGGCATTTACAGGTCATCCCCTACCCTACCTCCTAAGGAGTGATGTAATTATTTTTTGGCCGCATAGATGACATAAAATTGTTTACAATGCCATTAAGGAGGAAGGGAAGGGATGTTGGAACTTTCATGAACTTGCACACACATTATAACTTGCATTGGAATGCAGCAGCAAGGAAGACTGATACTGAGGAGGGGGTAAATGTTTATATATTTTTTTGTTTATATAAAACTTGTATAGCCTCTTAACTGTAAATAAAACCTCTAAGTGGTTTACCAAAAAATTCTCTCAATAAGTGCAAATTATTTATATGTATGGCTAGATGTTAAAATGTGTGTGTATGTGTAAATTGAACAGGCTGGTCTCATTCTCTTTGCTTAATTGAACTTCGTGTAGTCCCCAAATAATGGAACATTTAATTTAGGCTGAATGTTAACTAAGTGGTCAGCAGCAGTATTTGTTCAAAAGTAAGTATTGTTTATGCATAAGTAACTCAGGCATTTGAGTCAAAATGGTAAAAATGCAATGACCTTAACACTGATCCTCTTTGGTTTGAAGCAGTGAGAACAAGTTCAAGCTTTCCTTCTCCCACCTTTTACCTGGGTTCCTCAAACACCATTTGACCTTGATGTGCAAACCAGCAAATTACAGTTTGAGCAAGCCAGTTTTGTAAACTAGGATCAAACCATTGTTTGAAACTTCCGTTAAAACTATTTGCCTGTTCATACATTATGGTAAACTGTGGTTTGAGGAAACCAAGAGGTTTTGCATCAAGGACGGGAGAAAAGGAAAGGGGACTGGTGGGACAGGAAGCACTCTAACTCACAACTTGTTCCAAATCCTCTGTACCATAGTTTAGAGGATCGGGAGTGTGACATCTGAATTATCTACTATATTTCCATAGTCTTTCAACTTTCTCTGCAGCTTCAGGAGATCAGACAGCTCATATCTGGAGGTACATGGTGCAGTTACCCACACCTCAGCCTACCGCAGACTGTAATGTAAGTGATTTAACTCCAATTTGATGCAGGATATTGAAGAAAAATTTTATTCTGCATTTTAAAACTTTGCAATAGTATATTAACCTATTTGAGAATATGCACCTTTTAAAACAATTTGTGATTATTTTCCCCCCACTTTGCATTTACTGATTACATTTTCCATTGCTGCTACATGTTTTTGGCGCACCATCGTCTAGGTGGACTGTGTCATAAAGTCCTTTAGCCTCACCCTGCAGCTCTGCTCAGGTGGCTGTTATTGATAGCTTCAGTGGAAGCTAGTTGGCATGTTACCTCTGCCATTAGAAACTCAGTATTAACACTACTAACAGGCACTGTTGATAATGCTCCCTTAGCATTCACAGCCACTCTGTAGTTCATCCACCATCTATGTTGCTTGCAGTCAGTTCCTCATGCAACAGAGGGGGACATGCCCATCACTATACTATTGAAGGGCATGACTGCATGGAAACACTGTTTAATCAAGATTTGCATAAGATCTTCAAGGAAAATATGTTGACAACACCAAGAGGGCCACAGCTTCCTCATACCTACTTCAGAAGACATTTTAAAAAACCCTACTGCTGATGTGCAGATTTATCTCGAAAGGCCCCAAACAAATTTACGTGGGAGTAAATATCACTTGAGAGACGCGGGTGGCGCTGTGGGTTAAACCACAGAGCCTAGGACTTGCCGAACAGAAGGTGGGCAGTTCGAATCCCCGCAACGGGGTGAACTCCCGTTGCTTGGTCCCTGCTCCTGCCAACCTAGCAGTTTGAAAGCACATCAAAGTGCAAATAGATAAATAGGTACCACTCCGGCGGGAAGGTAAATGGTGTTTCCATGTGCTGCTCTGGTTCACCAGAAGTGGCTTAGTCATGCTGGCCACATGACCCGGAAGCTGTATACTGGCTCCCTCGGCCACTAAAGCGAGATGAGCGCCGCAACCCCAGAGTCGGTCACGACTGGACCTAATGGTCAGGGGTCCCTTTACCTTTAAATATCACTCAGCATTGAACTTTACTTCCTATATCCCATGTCTTCTTCAAGTATCTCCTCTTTTGTTGTTGAGACTATGCTAATAGGGACACACTCAACAGCTCAGCTATCCTTTGCCTCATGGAATCTGACTCACTAGCTGTCTCCCAGATTACCTGCTTTGGGCATTATATTGCACAGTGGGAATCCCGATAGCAGAAACCCTTGTGTTTGTGATAGATTAATCCCGCATTAAGGATCATGGAAGCCACATTCAACTTGGGCAGTTTTAACACATGTTAAATATTTTCAAAATTAACAGCAAATGTCTGGAGAAGATGAAGTTGAGTTCTCTGATAAAGATGAACCTGAAGGAGATGGAGATGGTTCTAGCGATTGTCCCACCATCCGGGCTCCTTTAACTTTCCTAAAAAGCCACCAAGGTGTAGTCATAGCAGCTGATTGGCTAGTTGGAGGGAAGCAAGCTGTGACAGCTTCATGGGATAGAACAGCAAACCTGTATGATGTGGAGACATCTGAACTGGTCCACTCTCTGACAGGTACCTCTTTGTGTGGAAGTTTCATTTTTGTCCGTTTGTTTCATAGGCTAATTGTGGGTTCTAGGCTGCCACTGTTAATGTGGCACTTAGAAATTCAAACTTCCGGGCAAGGAAGAGTAACCCCCATTGTTTATAATGAATGTGAGATTCCTCTGTACTCTGTGTCGCCCCGTTTCTTCTTTGAACTTCCATGTTTCTCTTCTCTCAAAGGGTCAGTGTGCAATCTGAAAACAGACTCCCAAGGGGGGGGTGTAGAATATATTTCTAGCACTTTAACTGTTTACAAAGCGGTTGCTTTTCTGTTGTGATCGGGCAGTTTAGTTGCCTTTAATAACAGATATGTGAAGCAGAAATGGCCAGACTGTTGCTTTATTCATACAAAATGTATATCAGTTAAAATTTTTAAATGAGATCTTTGTCACAAAACATGGGCCAAGATGGCCATTCTGCTTATGTAGCTTTCTCCTATAGCTATTTTCCACCTGCTGTACTAGCCACAGAAGCTTAATATATCATGGATTATCATCAGATGTGCAACCAAAGCCTTCAATTAACTAGACATAAGAAATGAAACGTGTAATGTGGTTATGATTATTGGACCAGTTTCTGCCCAATGAAGAGTTTTGTGGAATTTGGTTCAGTTTTAATTAAGAGGTTCTTTCCTACATATGGTCATATTACCAAGTTACCTAGGTGGGGGTTTTTCGCCACTTTCACCCTATAGAGCAATGACATCTAGATTGTTTTTCCTAAACTATTTTGTGTCTGTAGGCACTGGGCATGGTATAACTTGTGTGCAGCTGCTCTGTCGCCAGTGGCAAGCTATAATGTGGCAGTTGTGTGTTAATTAGTAGGAGATTAAACTGCAGTGTGTACCTAAAGTAGAGGGATGAACTAGATGATTTGTGGCTCCTTGCAGCCCTGTGATTTTGCAGCTCTAAGCATAGGCCTTAAATTTTATATTCAGTCAATGTAAACAGCTGCTGCAAATCAGCTTTGACGACAATTTGTCTAAGCCACAAAGAACTCAACATGCAAAGAGCAGACTAACTTGTCTGACATTTCTGGTCACAGCTTTTCAACAACATGGGCAAGTCAGGCACTACTTTAGATGCAGAATTTTCTAGTGCATCTGCCTCAAACATGAACCCTGCACTTTTGAAAAAGGCACACCAAGATAGTTTAGTGGGTTGTTGGCCAGGTGGTATTTCCCCATTCAGAGTACCTTCCTTGCTCCTCTTATCTCTGCATGGTTAATCAAGGAGTCAGGCTGTCTGTTTTTGTTTTGGTTCTTAGCAGATCTTTGTAGAGTAAGCTGTATTCAGTATTGCTGAGGAATGGTAAAATGTTGGATTTATATGCTCTTAAATGCATTCCTTTAGATGAAATGAGGAGTCTAATCTATGTTAGCGAGGATCTGGGGTAGGTAGTAAAATTCTAACCCACCTTTTTGCCACCAAAGCATAAGAATTATGTGTCTGATGTTTTTCCTTCCCAGTGTTTGTGGAATTGAAAGGTCATGCATTCTCAATGCCTTAATATTTTCATCTGTGGTTGTAGGACATGACCAAGAACTTACACATTGTTGCACGCATCCCACCCAACGTCTTGTGGTGACCTCCTCACGAGACACGACTTTCCGCCTGTGGGATTTCAGAGACCCTTCTATCCATTCTGTGAATGTCTTTCAGGGCCATACAGAGTAAGTAACAGCAGTTTCTTAAAGTTTTTAAGCGGGAGGCTGGTTGCGTTGGGCTACTTGTACAAGATACTTGCTTTCTTTTTTATAATTATTATTTTTCCAAATTATTTCAAATCGAACTGATGGTGGGCTGGTTTTCCAACAGCAGCCCCCATTGCACCTTGAAGGCTCCTGGAAAAGTCCTGCCACCCCAGGACAGGTGTGAGGAACCTGCGGCCATCCCCATTGGGGGGTGTTTGAGCAGCCCTGTTCTTCTAGTGCAGAACTTGGGAACCTGTGGCTCTTCAGATGTTGTTGGACTGTGACTCATGGTCATGGACGATGGCAGTTGCATATGAACATCTGGAGGTCTATAGGTTTTCAATTCCTGTCCTAGGGCCTGTCCAGTGTTATAGCAGGAGGACTTAACAGAAGGTTTAGTAGAGACTAGGGATGCTCATATGATCTTGTTTCAAGTATTTATATTATGCTTTTCATTTAAAAAGTTTGGACAGCAGTTTACAAAACAAAATACAGTATACAGTGGTACCTCGGGTTACATACTCTTCAGGTTACATACGCTTCAGGTTACATACGCTTCAGGTTACAGATTCCACTAACCCAGAAATAGTACCTCGAGTTAAGAACTTTGCTTCAGGATGAGAACCGAAATCATGCGGCAGCGGCGCGAGGCCCCATTAGCTGAAGTGGTGCTTCAGGTTAAGAACAGTTTCAGGTTAAGAACGGACCTCTGGAACGAATTAAGTACTTAACCCGAGGTACCACTGTATAAAACATCAAAATCAACAAAATAGGATTCTGCTCAATATACCCCCCCCACTCAACCCCAGACTTGTGCGGTAGTAGGGATTTCTGGACTCCTTTAAAGGTCAAATGGTGTTTTCCTAGGTCAGCTGCCATAATCTGCTGATGAGTGCTTATCCTGGATTTTGGTAGTCCGTCAGATAGAGGCAACAGGGACTCTACATGAGTCTACTCAATTTCCGAGGGATAGTGTGGCAATCTTAATGTTGCAGTGTGTGTTGTGACTTAGGTCCAGGTTACCATGTAGCAAGCAGTCATAAGCATATTTAAAAATTCTTTTTTAAGATCGTAATGATCCTCCCCAGATAAAAAAAGAGGAAAGTGTTGGAACTGCTCAAATTTCAGCTGGAAGATACTATCAAAACAAGGATCATATGGTATGCAAAAGCCCTGCAATAATTATTCACAGTAGTAGCAACAAAGGATTGAGGTTAAATGTCAGGTGAGTTGCCAGGGCTCACTTACAATGGGGTGGTTGGCAGGAAGACTAGAAGTAAAGGCAGTAGAATCACATGCCCTGCAGTGTTCTTCAAAGTCCATGAAGGAGGTAACATTCAGAAGCATAAACCTTAGAAGTGTGGGATCCACCCATTGACTCTCAGCATGCCACAGGTCAGCACAAGTAATTGACTAATCTTATGTCCTGCTTTTCCTTTAGAGAGTTCAGATGAGCTTGCCTGGGTCTCCCACTGGTCTTCTATACAGGCACCGTACAAGTTGTAGCAAGAATATTACTTTGTGCAGGCTGCATTAAAGGACTGGTGCTGAAAGATCTACAGTAATTACCTTTTTGATTTTAGGCTCAATTCAAAGGGCTGTTTTTGACCCTACACAGCTTAGTTTCCATTTGGAGAGTATGCGGCAGACAGCCCTGGGTTGTTTGACCCTTTAACTAGTTCTCTTTTTCTCTCCCATAAAAACCACACTCTCTTTTAAAGTGTGCTTGCAGTTGCAGATTAAATATATAGTGCAGGTGGATGTTTCTTAAGTTGCTCTGACTGTTAAGACTGTTCTCTTAACTGCCATAACTGTACCAACTGCCATAACTGCCACAGAGTGTGTATGACAGCTCTTGCAATTAACCCATTACATGTGCATTTTGGATGCTAATATCCCACAGATCATGCCTATCAGCAGGAAGCTTCCTCCTGTATAACCCCACCCCACCAAATCTTAAGATTGTCCAGATAAATTCTCTCTGCAATCTGAACTGTGGTGCCTGACCATACAGGAGCCTTCTTGGTGGTGGTGCCCAACATACCTTCCCAGGAAGTTTCACCAACTCATCTGTCTTTATGACCTTCAAGTGACAGGTGGACACCTTGTTTCAATAAGCTTTTAGCTGAACTGGGTTATGCGCTAGAGTCCTATATCCCTGTTAATTGTTTTTATTTTGTATGTAATATATAATTGCATGCTCCTGTAAACTGTCAGCCTTGCTGTAGTATGGCATTTAAGCTTACTGAATAATAATAAATAGTTTAAGGAATGAGAGGTGTCAACATTTCGAGGCATCTGCTTTAGATGAAAAAGCTAGGCTCCCCCCCCCCCACCTGTAGTTTTTAGTGCTGCTTAAATTAAAAAGCTGCTTTGTTAGCACTGTAATTAGCTCTGTAATTACCTTTCGGACAAATTGAATTCCATAATGGCAACTTTTGACACCAAGAAATAGAGGTGAACGCATTAAGAACAACCGCTTTCTCTCATAATTTTCTGTCTATTACCAGTCTATTAGCATCCCACAGAGTTTCCTAGCAGGTCTAGCCATAAGTAAGGAGCACTGCAGGTCAGGGGTGGCGCTGTGGGTAAAAGCCTCAGCGCCTAGGGCTTGCCGATCGAAAGGTCGGCGGTTCGAATCCCCGCGGCGGGGTGCGCTCCCGTTGCTCGGTCCCAGTGCCTGCCAACCTAGCAGTTCGAAAGCACCTCCGGGTGCAAGTAGATAAATAGGGACCGCTTACTGGCGGGAAGGTAAACGGCGTTCCGTGTGCTGCGCTGGCTCGCCAGATGCGGCTTTGTCATGCTGGCCACGTGACCCGGAAGTGTCTCCGGACAGCGCTGGCCCCCGGCCTCTTAAGTGAGATGGGCGCACAACCCTAGAGTCTGTCAAGACTGGCCCGTACGGGCAGGGGTACCTTTACCTTTACCTTTAAGGAGCACTGCAGATCTCCATATACATAATTTCTTTTTCTTTTTAGTTAGCCACATCATCTAGCCTATGTGGATTTTTGCTTGTAGTGAGGGAGGCATCCACTGATCAGTGCTGAACATCCAACCCACAAGTCAGTTGTACAGTGGTTATCTGTAAAGTGGAGTTTGGGATAGTCAAAACATAGCATTGGCCCTTCTTTGGAAGGTCCGTCTGGGGTCAGTTTACTGTTTGACACTTTGGCAAGCGTCACCATGAGTATTGGGAAGGAGGATCTGTTACAACTGCCTACTTCTGTTGCCTACTTTAGCTTTGTGGGCTGTGAACACTATTAATGTCAGTGCTTTAAATTTTCTGCCTAGGATATTCTACATGGCTTAGGAGAGGGACTGTGAGAGTAATGGATTGTGTGCTGTGTGTACTGTCTTCAGAAACCACCCAGGTTAACTCTTTAAGGTTCTCTAGAAGTGGCAGGCTAAAAACGAGATTTAGCATGTGAAGGTGGAAAATAACATTTGTACCAAAGACTCAAAAGTTGGTTTCCTTAGAAGCTACAAGTGATTACAGGCAAGTGATTATGTCGGTGCCCCAAAAGTGTTCTCTCCGCCCTGCCCCGATCAGATGAAATTCCTACTTGAAAAGCACAGCTTGTCGCATTTTTTGAGCTAGTAACGTCAAAATTCCCTCCAGTGATTCCAGTAAAGTAGAAGCTACCAATGAAACAATTTGTATTGTATGCATGATCAAGATACTAGATGTATACAGGACAAACACTTTTTATGGATTGGCAGCCTAGCGATATTTGGTATCGCCCGAAGGAATAGTTTGACAGTAACTTTAGTGATCATTTATCTCCAGACAACATTCTTCCATTTTGTTTGTGGCTGTCTGCTTCTTTATCTGTAGCCCACTATATCAATGAATTGCTCCTCAACCTTTCTGTGGACCACCAGAATGGAGCATGTGGACCACCAGCGGTTCATGGACTGGAGTTGCCTTTAAACAGGGAGTAGTCATGTTAGTCTACTAGTGAAAAGTCCTACACACCATCCTCATGATTCAGATGTACATCCTCATGTATATCTATCTCTTCATCTGTTATCACTTGATTTTGTACAGCTCAGTGTGTACATAGGCACTCTGAGAAACTTTTGTAACAAGATTTAGCTCTTGGGGTCAGGAAGACCTTTGGTGGAAATAAACACTAGATTGCCTAGTTGAGTTATTTCCTCCCATGATGGCTGGAGCATGTACACTTGAGGCTTGCTCTCATCCCAGGCAGAATCCAGGGTCAAGTAACAACTGAGCTGGCTTATGTTTGCATGCTACATGGTAGTTGACTCACACCCAAAGATGCTATATAGAAGACAGGTTCATAAGTCTTCTTTGAGCCTATCCAGGGTGCAATAATACAGCACATTCAATAGGTGTCTATTTTCAAACTAAATTTATGAAGGTTGTAACTCTTTTAAAAGTTTTTATAATGAAGGAACATCCTTTTAATTAAAGATGCATCTCTTCATTCTAAAGGGATAGTTCCGTTAGATAGTAAAGGTCTATTGGCTTTTACATATATTGGATATAGCTATATCTATTGATTAGATCCCTTCTGCAAATGGGTGGCACTTCCCAGTGACAGAAGCGCTGTTTTACACCTCATGTAGAAAAGTAAAACTAAAGACAAAGAATCTTGCACAAGTGGAAGCCGAACATGCCTTTGTCAATATTGCATTGTGAAGTCTCGTGTTGAGTATTTGCAGAAGAGCTTTTGCTTCCTCACAGTTCTTTGGATCCAGTCTGATGATTCTGTGCCTATTTACTCCATTTTAATGTGTGTGCATATATATTTTCTGTTGTAAAAAAGCAGATAACACAAAATATGTTTGGTACATTAAAAAAACACAAAAAATCTAAGTGACCTATGGCACCCTTAGGTGCTCTCATCCAGTTTCTTCTGCGAAATTGTGCAGTTTTCTTTGCTCTGAAAGATAGGGTTGGCAAGTTTGCTGCCCCAGACAAGTGGGCAACTGCAAAATTTTAAGCTTTTTGATTTACAGATGCAAGCTATGCTTCTACAGCTGTGGTTAAAAATTAGTTAACCAATCTGGGTTGAATAATCTGGATGTGTTCCAGCAGATGGCGCCTTAATTCTGTTTTTAAAACCAGAAAAACACTATCTTTAACATTTCAGGCATATGCAGTTTCTATAAAGAATGGGAAGCTTAGCTATGTAGACTATAAAACAAAGCAGTTTGTGGTTTAGTTTTTTAAAATTTAAGCTACATGGTTTTTTCCAGTAGGATTTTGCAGGTGCCTTAGCTTAAATTTGTGTGTTTTAGAAACACAATCCCCCCCCCCCCGCCCCAGATAAGAAAGATCAGCATGAAGGATTAAGTGCAGGTAGAAAATGTTTGCTTCTGTGGCTTGGTGACACTTGATGTAAGAAAGTGATGGTCGGAAACTTCCACATGATACTGGTATATATAGTACTTCAGGATTAAAATATAAAACAAGGCTTGACATGGCAAGTTTTTCAACACTGGATAATAAGAGGGTGTTTGCAAGGGAGAGTGTGAAATAAATTTACATTAAGACTAAGGCTAAGAAAATTCAGCTGTGTTTATTTTTACTGGAAAATAAGGGTACCAGAATGAGATTTTGTTTTTTTTCAAAAATACATCTTACTAATGCATGTTTACTAAGAAAGAACCAAAACTGGAATCAGAACTTGCATTGCAATCCTAAACATTTCTAATCAGAAGTAAGTCCTATTGAATTCAGTGGGCTTATTTCCAGATAAGTGTGATTGTGATTGCAGGCTTAGTTGCTTTGAAAAGGGAAATTCATACATAAGCTTCTGCAAACATTTTAACATTCGCTTGTAGGCCAGGAAGCTTGTACACTGTAGAGAAATGCAAAATTGATGCCCTGATCTTGGGTATATGGATATAATCACTTGGTCTCACTGAATACTCTAATACATAAGTGCATGTGTACTCAAGACTGAATTATTGTTTGAAAGCAGTGACCTCCCCACAAAATGTGAGTTACTCATCTTTATCTGTGGGGTGAAAAATCTATAAGACTTTTCTGTGATAGGAGTAGTTAGGGAAGAATGGTGTTTTTCCTTAATGACACATACATGTTTCAGTTTATCTTGAACAGTTGCCTGGTCTGTATAGTAGCTTGTAAGTAAAATCCTAATGAGACTTTGGGAACCTTGGCATTTCTTAGATCCTTGGAAAGAAAACCCTTTAGCTTAAATTTATGCGGAGGTAGATATTCAACATTTAAATCTCATTTCTCCCTTTTTGTCCATGCATATATCAACAGCAAGGCTTTGGATGTGCTTTGACACATCTGACTTCACTTCCATGGAATAGGTGACAGTAGGCCTTGTGCTACTGGTTCTCTACAGATGCTGTGTCAGGTATAGGACTTATGTGTCCACATCTACCTATCTGCCTAGAATGCTTCATCAGCGATGGCATACCCCTGTGCATTCCTTACCATTACTGCGTCCTTTGATACCGGAATATAGCCAACTTACACAGGAGCTTCTTGATTTCAAAAGCCCCCATTCATTTTAACGATGATTTGGGGGGTGGGGGGGGGGTATATATTCTGATGGTTGGCAACTTGGTCAGGCTGACTTTCCCCCAGGCCCCAGTACAACATACCTTATTGTTCCTTTTCCCCTACTTTAAGCAAGCCCTACCATTCTTAGCTTTGATGTTCCTTGATGCCTAAGCACTGGGCTTCTTAGACATCCACTCAGAGTTCGTCCTCATGTTTTTCCCGCCCGCCCGCCAAATGTTTCTGCACCTATTCTTCACCATTAGCATTATGTTTCTGAATGGCTAACTTTGCTAAAGTTTGCCATTTGATCAATAAGGATTACTTCATGCTAGGGAAATGGTAATTATTCACAAACTACCATTTAAACCAGTTGCAATCTCTGCCTCGACACGTTAGCATTTTGCAGCAGGCATACCTCTTCCCAGAATGTAATGGATTTATCTGGTTCTCTCCCCCCCCCACTCCCCACAATGCACCGGCAACCCTCTCTGAAATACCATGCTGTGTGAGTGAAATGGGCACTGCAGTGTTAATTTTTTTGAAGCGGTTCCAAACAGCACACCGCATCAGCATTTCATGGTCCAGCATTTTCTGCATCATATTTTTTCCCCCCATGAGTGTGAAATTTCAGCAGATTGTTATGCAAAACAGTTTTGTGTCTCTGTGTGACTGGGGAGACAGCTGTTAGTCCTAATGAGGAGTGCTAGCATTACAGTATTTCCGTTGATTGAGACCCACGGAGGGAGCAGAATGTTCCAGATCAGGCAGTGGTGTGTGGTGAAAAAGTGCCACTCTGTCAGCTGGAAGTGTATGCTCGGCTGCTCTCTACGACAAGATAAATGAGTTTTGCCGGGGCTTGGCAGAGTCTGAAGTTTTTCCAGAGAATGGTAGTAGCACACCAAGTTCCCTGTGGGGGACCCACAGTTTAAGGGTGTCGTAAGATTACTGTCTCTTTGCCAACTTTTTTTTTTTATGCCCAAAGATACCTGTCACCCACCCGTGAGTTATGAAAAGCCTAATGCCTTTTAGCGTTCCATTAACACAGAGTCTTAATGATCTTTTGTTGACATTTTTCATTAATTTAGCCGAGGGGATGTTAACCACCATTTTAAGTTGGCCACGGTTGCTAGAGAACCCAGCATTGAGTGAGAAGAAAGTGGGGGAAATCTTAATTTACCCTCTGTCCCCCCAGTTCTTTATTTAAATGTTCCAGATTCTGCAAAGATTGAGCTTTGGGCACTATGTGTTTTGTCAATAAGCCTCCACACATTAAATCAAGTGCTTTACTTGACCCCCTGCTTTCCATTGACCTTAGAGTTCAAGCCTCCAATTTTGTCCATATGTATAAAAGTTGGCCTTGCTCCTGTATTGTTTGTTGCAGGAACGGCGATCTTGTAGTCCAGTGTCAAAGAAAGCTACCTGCTAAACTAGCTGAAAGGTGTAATAGGTTTGGGACAAGAAATAATGGTTCCTAGTGTGTTGTTGTGCCATGAGGTGCCATTTGTGGAGGACCTAAATTGACAGACTGCTTATAAAGCAGCATGGTAATTAAAGGGTTGCTTAGATGTCTTTATGCAGTTAGTGAACAATCTGTGAGGATGTTTCCTGCTCATTGAAATAATTCATGGCAGGTGTTTGCGTGCATGAGTATATACAATTTTATTTTTTTTAAGCCAAGTGTCCGCTGGAACCTTAACGGCTAACAAATCTATTGGTTCATAAGCTTTTGTAGGCAGGAGCCCACTTCATTAGATGCGTGAAGTGAACAGGGAAGTGGTAGTGGTGACTCTTATTAGGTGAGTGAGGTTAAAAATGAACATATTCTTATGCTACCATGCAGCCATCCAGTCAATTGAAATAAACATAAGAAGAGCCTGCTGGATCAAGCCAATGGCCAACTAGTCCACTATCCTGTTCTTATGGCCTCTCAAGCAGGACCCAAGCACAAGAACACTTTCCCCCCTTTGGTTTCCATCAACTGGTATTCAGAAGCATTAGAGCCTAACCATTATGGTTAAGTATCTTCTTCTTCTTCTTCTTCTTCTTCTTCTTCTTCTTCTTCTTCTTCTTCTTCTTCTTCTTCTCTTCTTTGGCGATTACTCGTAGCCAAGTAAGATTGTCTTCCATAAACACGGTTTTAACAATTGATTCCGTAAGTGACTGTGGAGGCCAATTCTGGACCCACACGTCCTTCCATAGTGGGGACATTGGTTTCCTGGTGGGAGTTGATCACAGTGTGGATTTGCCTTCCTCTTAGCACATTTCTCCCTTGCGTCCAGAGTTCGAGTGTCTTCAAAGCCCATGACACCTAGGAGTCAAGTCACTAGGAGTCAGCATGTCCAGAGCTGTAAGACTAAAAACAGCCAGCTCTTGCTGGTTACAGATCAGCTTCCATGTTACCACATGTGGCGTTATTATCTTTCTAATGACTTAACCAATCCAGCTCTCTAGTTAAAAGAAATTGCATTAGTGCATTGAGTTAGTCTTTAAGATCCATAAGAAACTTTGATTTTCCTGTTACAGCTTATTACTCTTATTATTCTTAAAGACTATATTTACTCCAAAGTGCTTGCAAGGAAAACAGATTTTCTTGGTGTTCAGTTTTTGGATAAGGAAAGCTCATACATGAAGATTTGGGAGTGCTTTGGGAAGTATTTATTTTACATAGAAATGCAAAGTGTACATCCTTCAAGGTTATTTAGCTTTTAGTAATAATTATTAACAGACCATTAAATTTATTGAGAGCCCCCTTTTCAAAATGAGAGCCTTTAATGTACAGTAGACGCACACATTTACAGCCAAATCAACATACACACATCACACCTAGCTTAAGACATGGTATTTATGGTGAATAAATATTCTTGAGACTTTACTCTGGTATCTGAAATCAATGTAACTGTATTCTCTCAACTTTGAAATGAAAGCCAGCCATGTGCCCTCCTATTTGCTAATAGGTTTTAGTATGTTACTGTAAAGAGGTTTGCATCACATGAAGTTTCCAGACTATCTTTTAAAGGCAGTTGCACATCAATAGTATTGCAGTAATCTAGCTTCGATAACTGAGGCATGGATAACTGAGGCCAGGTCTGTCTCCTCTAGAAATGGTTACAGCTTGTAAACCAGTTGGCAAAAGGCAGTCCTCTTCACCTGAATATGTGAGGAAATTATTGCACCAAGGAGCACCCAAACCAACCACCCAGACCTTTAAGGCGAATGCAACCTTACTTAGAATAGGCCACATAACCCTTACAGATTTTTAAGCACTCTTGAATAGCGGCATCTCCCTCTTGTTCACACCAATCCACTTTGAACTAATGCCAGACATTGGGTTGTCATCTCTACTGCCTCCCTGGGATCAGATGTTGAGAATAAGTGGTAGAGCAGAGTGTAATTTGCATTTGAATGACACTCCAGCACTTCACTCAGTGATATGACCAAAGGGGATATCCAAAGCTGCTGAGAGGTTCAAATGATTGTTGTACATTTGCCCAATGGAGAATTTCAGGAAAATAGCGGGTGGAGAGTGGCAAGCACAAATTGGAAATAGAGGGGATTTAACCAGAACAGAAATCTGATTAGATCCAATTAAGCTGTTCTGTTCCATTCCGTTTGGAAGGGGTTTGATGTGCATTATAATTGTAATGGTTTTAGTTATTTTTATAATTGCATATTCTATTGTTGTAACCCACTCAAGATCCTTAGGGTGAAGGGTGGGTAAGAAATCTTACTGAACATACATACATACATACAAGACATTTGAGAAAATCACTGAATTATGGCAGTCATCCATTCTAGCATGCACAAGGTTCAGTCCTTGGCATCTCTGGATAAACAGGGCCTCAGAGAGCAAAAATGGGGAAAGCTTCTTTCGTAGATCTTGGAGAGACCCCCTGTCAGATGGAGCATGCAGTGCTGGATTAAATGGACTTGTGATATAATGCACTCTTACATGTTTTAAAAATCTACTACTTCTGCGCAAAATCTTTATACTAGCTGTGTTTGATCTTCTCGGTTATCTAGCATTCATAAGATAAGGGTACTGCTAGTAAAGAGTTAATCTCTGGTATTTTCTGTCTTTTTCAAACAACACCACCACATGCAACCTATACTGTAACCTTTTGGGATGCAGTTTGAGATGCAAATTTAAACAAGTGGGGGGGGAAAGTGTTCAGGTCCTTGGGCAGAAGAAGTTGAAAAGCAGAGAGCTTTGAATGGTTTCTCGAAAATACAAGCTTTTAAATCTTAACTAGATGAATAATTTTAATGCATGATGAAAGAATCAAATCTATTGTCATACGTTGTGGAACAGTGAAATGCTCCGCTTGCGCGACTATTTCCGTATGTAATGCATATAGTTTGGGAGACGAAGACGTTCTCCTGGCTGTGAATGTGTATGGTAAGTGGCGATCTTCCATAGATTCTGTGGCTGTTCTTAATTGCTTGTGCCTCCACAGTAGGTCAGGCGCATAGGCATCTGTAATTGGGTATTGGGCTCGGAACGCTCAAGTGAAGACCTTTAGTTCTTGCCACATAATTACCCTGTGGCACTCTGATACAGCATTAAAAAACTTCGTACCACTGACATAATGGTGTTTGGATCTAATTAGACTTTAATTTGATGTCAATTTAAATTAAGAGGGCCTGCACATACTAGTCCATTGTGACTTGGGTAATACTAATCTCAATCAGTAGGCTGACTAGGACATGAAATCAAATTCTCACAGTACAATAGAAGTGACAGGAGCAACTTGACACCTTAAATTAAAATTACTAAAATCTGAGCAATTGATGTGCATGACCCTCAAGCTATACAGGATAGGTCATTAAATGCGATCCATAGAAATTGAGCTAAGAAGCACACTGTAATGAACCAGGGGAGGGAAAGAAAGGCTTTGTTAGCGTGCTGTGTAGGTGGAAACAAGCTCAAGGCTTTGTAGACTAGAATTAAAGCAGTACCTTAAAACCTCGGTCTTTGTCCTTTCAGATGTAATAGATAACATGCTCCTGGTTTCTGGGGTTACATATTTTTATCTTCTGATCCTTGATTTGCTAATAGTAATTCAAACATGGCATTTTTATTTTTTTTAAAAAAAAATCTTGATCTAGAGTAGGCATAACACAGAAACATGACGTCCACTTTTTCCTTATGACTGAAGGGTGATTTTTATATGTCTTATGAAGTCTCATTTCTTGTCGAAGAGATCAGTTGCCTTATTTTAACATGTACTTGTATGTTAAAAATATTAAACTTCTTGTTTGATAAGGGATGCTGTTGATTGATCTCGGTGCTCTGCAGCTTTTAGCTACCAACTTTGTGTTTCCAGTAGTAATCCACTTGTTAGGGTTTTAAAATCATTGGATTTAAAGTTTGCTTCTGTCCGCTCCCCCCCCCCAATAGTGTTGTATTGTAAAAGTGAAAAATGGCATGTCTATTTTAGGTAATAATGCTAAATATGGCTCTAATGTTCCCCCCTCCCTTTAAGCACTGTGACTTCAGCTGTCTTCACTGTGGGAGACAATGTTGTTTCGGGTAGTGATGACCGTACTGTGAAAGTCTGGGACTTGAAAAATATGAGGTCGCCTATTGCCACTATTCGCACAGATTCTGCAGTAAACAGGTAAGCCCAAACAGTCCAGTTCGTTAAATATAGGAGGTATTGGTTTGGTTTTCATGAATTATTATTATTTTTTTGCTAATGCTAGACTAGGCACAATGGGTGCTATGTCTTTGGGATTAATGATGTACATGTACAGCAGAGTAACAACTCTGATTAGACATCTCAGTGGTACTGTTTTAGTCATGGGGCCTAGTTTTTGTAGAAACTATTATAGTATTTTCAGAATGTTGCCCATGACAGTTGGGCTCTTCAAAGAGAGAGAATTGTAGAGAGGTGGAGTATTGCGTGCAAATCAGTTACAAATTCTTCGTGGGGATCCCACATGCATTCTGGGTTGGACAGACTAGTTCCTGATTTTGTATCCCAAAGAGAGCATGTGGCTCTGAAGCATTACCTATTTGAGTGGAGAGCTTGGTTCTAGACCTAAAGCTATCATATGTCTTTGGACCATTCTGTGGACATCAAAGCAAAACCAGTTTCAGGCCTCTTAGTCTGGTGCACCTTAGAATTTTTGTTTTTGTTTTTTAACTGTTTTGCATGACTGAAAATATTTGAATTTGCAGGAACAATTAACTGAATTTATGTAACAGGCCTAAGTCCAAAGGCTTGATCCAAAGTTTCTCATTCATTCAGCTAAAGCATTTTATTTGGATGTATGACCTTCTGAAATGTTCCTTAGTTCTTGGTGGTGATGGGAACCCAAGAAAATTCATGTGTGCCTGAGGAAAGCCTTGCAGTGACGTTCTTGCTACATTGCTGTGTGTGGTGGCAGCAGCAGTGTGAATTTTGATCATCGTCATCTTTAGAAACAAGTGTTTTTTCCAGTACTTGATTTTGTTGTAAAAATAAAGTAATATGTATTTGCGGGAAATGTGTACAAGATAAACCTCCAATTAAATCATTTTCAGTGAACTTGAACAACTGTCGGTTCTCATTTGTCAAGCTCCCTAGCTTATTTTTATCTCTCCTGTGCAGGATTAATGTTTGTGTCGGCCAAAGAATCATTGCCCTTCCACATGACAACCGGCAGGTTAGATTATTTGACATGTCTGGAGTGCGATTAGCACGGCTCCCTCGCAGCAACAGACAGGTACCAGAATTTTGAGTTCTATATGTAAGAAAGATCCCTGCTCCCAACCTCTTTTCTCTGTGTGTATGCATAATTAGAAATATTGATAGCAGAATACCTGATCCGAAGATAATGTCTTTAACAGTCGTCAAGTTGCATATATTGAACAGAGGTTGTTAGTGTAAAACAACTGCCTTGGATTAAGCCTGTTTCTGAGCCCAATTCAAAGTCTTGTCCTTTAAAGCAGGATTATTATTCATTTCATTATGAACTGCTTCCTAGGAACATCTCAGTATGATTTCACAATGCGACTTCACAGTACCAATAAGAAGCTTCTTTTCGATTGGGGCCATTGGCCCGCAGAAATGAACCATGGCCTTCAGGTTCTTATTTCAGAAGCAAATGAATGTTTTCCATTCCAGTACTTCCCTCAGATAAACTGGAATCTGGGCTTCTACATAGGGAGGGGTTGTAACTCACCGTAAGTCCCTGTTTTCCCTTTCCACCTCCAACCTCGAGGGTGGAAAGGAGAAGTGCAGGGAAACTTTGAAAGCCTTTTCCTCCCCCACCTCTTTTGCACCCCCAGAGTTGGAGATGCCAAGGAGTGAAAAAGGATCATGAAGAACTTTCAGAACCTCCCAGCACTTCTCCTTTTCATTCTGAAATGTTGGAGGTGGAAAGGGGAAGTGGCTGATTTGAGATAGGGACAGGTAAGGGAGCCAATATTCTAACGCAGCCATTTCTGTTGTCACAGGGGCATAGAAGAATGGTTTGCTGTTCAGCATGGAGTGAAGACCACCCGATCTGCAATCTGTTCACTTGTGGATTTGATCGGCAGGCCATTGGGTGGAACATCAATATTCCTGCCTTGCTTCAGGAAAAATGAGATGCTGAAAGAATCCTTCCCCGGACCCCTCAGTTTTGTTGCCATAGACTTTTTTTGTGCAGACTTTCCTGTAAGCTGGTCTGCTGTTAACATAAAAGGTGCACCTTGAAAGGGAGTGTGTTGCAAATGTTGTTATCACATTGTGCACAGTTTGCATGAAATGTACAGAAAAAATATGTGACCTTTTCAAAGAAGCTAGATTCTTGCATATGGACTTTTATAACTTGGCATCCACTGGTGAGTAGAAGGATATATGGCTTTCCTATGGAGCATATAAGTGTTCATAAGTTATTCAGCCTAGATGAACAGTAGGGCATTATGTTTGACTTAAATGTGAATTCTGTGTACTTATTGTGAAGAATATATAGTCTGCCTTTCCCTCATCATTTTACATATCTGCCTTGTGATTAAGGAGCGTATAGGGCTAAACTTAAGATGAAGGGTGAATTTCAGAAGTATGGTGGAGATTTCCCCTCCCATCTATATTTGAGCACTCCTGCTGATTTGAGCACTCCAATGTAGTATTTGAGTCTGATTTGAGCACTCCAATGTATTTATTTATTGGAGTATTTATTTCAATTCCCAATTTAAGGGAAAAATACAGGTTTTTTTAAAGCATTGGGCATAGAATGTTGGTTTGCCATGTTGAATATATTCCTATACATTTCAAGAACTAACTGGTTCACCCTTAACCCTGTTGGCTGGAGCCACCATTCTGTGTTTTGGTATTTTACATAACTGCAAACTACAAAATATTATAATCACGGCAATCTGAGCAAGTTTTTAAGCACTTTAGTTTATAGCAGCTGTTATAAACCACAAGCGGCAGATGAAATTTCCTAGAGAATGTGAGGCCTATATCTAAGAAGGATTTACATTGCTACATTTTGTGAAGTTTTTTTATTATATAAAAAAAACAGAGAATAAATCTTGAGGATGTTTGGGTTGTTGTTTTTAAAAAGAATGCACCTGTGTTTAACATATTTCAAAATGGGACCTCTCCCATCAATGTTCTGTTTTTGGGCCAACAACACTATGCCAGAGATCCAAAAGATCAGACTAGTTATACATGCCAATAAACGTGGCAAGCCACTTTTGAAATTAAGTGGCCTGTCAGAAGCAGATTGTAATATGGCGTTGTGCTTGGGAGCGGGTCTGCTGTTCAAAGACAAAAGTAAGGCAGCTCGTTGGACATGCCCCAACCCTTGGTCATGCTAACATTGTTCTTTGGATCCTGGCCATTGCAACTATGTGTGCTACCTCAAAAATGAATGTGGGGCTACTATGAATCTTGCTGTTTAACCTTGATAACACACTTTGGGTCTCATTCCAATGTGCTGTCATAAAGAGTAGAAGACAATCATACCAAATTTCAAGGTTGTACTTTGTCAAGACATAACTTGTTAACTTGGAAGGAAGGTCCTTGTGTTGTTTCACACCATTCGACAGGCGGTCCTTGGATGGGTTTTGCTCTTCCTGAGTTGTGTTGTTAGCTTGATGTGTGCGATTAATATTCCCAAGCATTTCTGGTAGCCAACTGTCTTGAAGAAGGTTAATGAGACCGTACATTAGGACTCCTTCATAGATGTTGTATTTGCAGCTGAGGGCAGGCAGTGCTTCTCTAAACCGTCTGTCCACATCTCAGGGTTGGAGCCAAAATAATCAAAGTGGTAATGTAGGTTGCTTATAAAAGGTTTAAAATTAATTCCCCTACATTACTTTGAGTTACACTTCCTTGATCAGTTCTCCTCTTCCTCCTCCAGTTATTGTGTTCCATAGCACTGTCCAATAGGAATTTAAGAAGCTGACTCTAGGGGAGAGAGTGGAGGCACCATTTATGAGAGTGCTGAAATCATAGCAAGTTGAGGCATAACGTTATAGCATGTCATATAGGAGTTAAAGTAGTTTATGGGGAAGATAATTAATGCAAGAAGCATATAATAAGTGAATAGCTTGATCTGTTTGGGGCAAAAGGATCTGTGATCCCAAAGCTTAAGTGGCTATGTAGCACTAAAGCCTGGAACGAGTAAATGACTGAGGCTTGTGATTATATTATCAAATGTATAATGATAAGTAAATGATGACTTGGAATTTGATTTAAAATCCATAAGAGATACCACTTTTTGCTTCCCTAATCCATGTCATCCTCTACCCATACTCGATGGCAAAACTCAAATGAGTTGTTGATGGCTTTATTGCATGTTTTATTATATCGTTTTGCAGCATGTGCTTCTATTTGGGTCTTGTCACAGAGTGACTGGATGGGGAAGCAGTGTAGAGAGAAGCAATCTTGCCACATCACTCCTTTATTTATCATTGTTAAAAGACAATGTTTTGCCTACATGCTCCCTAGCTAATGGGTGTTGCGGGCATTTCAGTTGAATGCAACAAACTCCTTTAGAATGTCTAGACCTGCCTTAGGGTAGAGCTTGGGTTCTCAGTGGTTTCATTGACTTGGGAATCACCCATTGAGTGGCTTGGGCTCATAGCTCTCCACCTTCAGTGAGAGATGATGGGTGCCAGTTGCATGGACAGTTCATATGAATGGAGTCTTTACATTTTTAAAATACATATTAAATAACAACAGTGGAGCGTGAAATTGATGCCCGCTGTCACTGAGCTTTATATATCACCAAAGGACCACCCTCCTGTAGCAGAGGTATCTACATGCTTGTTCCCACTCAGCCACATGTCTTGGCTTCATTGAAAGGAGCAAGTTAGTTAAGTGTTGTGTTGAGGCAACAGGTGCCTGTCCCAACAGTAGATGAATGGTAGCAGTGAAAACAATTATACATTTCACATTTTCTGGTCTTCACATGATAATGAACAGGTGTTCTAATAACTGCTGTGAGTATTGATTTAATTATGTCTTGCATTTCACATAGAAGGAAAGTGACTGTTACATATTTTCAGTATTGAAACTTAGTTTTGCATAAGATCGCTGTATCACTGGGCAAATCACAAAGACCTGTGTCTGTCTGTCTTTCTCTGTGTGTATGTGGTCTTCAAACAGTGCACATCATTTTTTTGAAAATGAAAACATCTGTACCTATTTCAGAAATCGGAAGAATCTTATTTTGATGCCTAAGTCTTTGAAAACCAACTTCCGCAGAGGAAGAAAATCCTGTACTCGTATGTCAGTGTAGAACCACTTGTTTTTTTGTTTACTGATATTCTGGTGATTTGATTGTGTTTTTTTAGATGTTCAATGTGTGTCTTTGTTGCAATTTGAAAATGCCATTAAATCATTCAGCATTGTTTCCGAATGTGTGTTTTTAATAAGCTCTAAATGACCTGATTTGTGCAAGTCTCACCTTGCTCTCTATGTCCTAAGTGAAAGCAGCCAAGTGGAATTTCCCCCAATATATTTCAGGTGAATCCCCCGCCCCCCCTATTTCTTCTGCTCCTTGAATTGGAACTAGATGTTCAGACTCAAGGGGCTGCTGCTGAAGAAACAAGCCTATGGGTCCTTTTCCTCCTTATCTATAACATTTAGAAACAACACAGTGATATTCATTACCACGGTTCCACTAACTAGCTGTTGCTTATGGGTCAGGAAAATTCACAGCTTGAGGTTAATCACATTTTGCATATTTCTAGACATTACAGATAAGAATGCAAGAATGAGATGCGGAGCTGTCATTATCAATGGTCCTCAGCTGACGGGGTTATGGCCTGATCTAAGGTGGGTCACAACAGGAACCCTACCATCATAAAAATATATGGTTAAAAATCTAAGATATGGCTTGTTTGCGTTCAAGGTGGTTCCTGGGTCTGAAAAAGTTGTAGCCATGGCTGGCAGGAAGAAAGCCAAGTTAGCTGTAGGAAATGGGACTTCTCTGTGTTACAAAATGCACCCTACATTTTGAAGTGTGTAACTTAAAAGTGGCCTTGACAGGTATTTGTACGTTTCCATTTCGTACCCTATTCTGTGCAAGCAAATCTTTAATTGCATCTTGCTACACAGGTTATGAACATCCTCCATGTGGCTTGTTTCCCCAGTGTTACGTTAAATTGATTTTTCTTTGCTTAAAGAAACGAGTCAAAACATAGATTCAGTACAATTTATTTTGATACAACAGTCCTCCGAGTATCACGAAACACTCTACAGGCTGAGCAGAAATAACGGATACAGCTTACAATAAGCTGAAGTCAAGATTGACAAGTGATCCAAAGATTGTCGCGTTCATATAAAAATGAAGTGTTAGGATTGCTATGGAAACATCTTGCATAGTTAACATCCTTCCTGAAATATTCTTGCAAAATTGTCATCAATAGCATCTTGAAGGCCTTATGCTATGGGTTTGTCAGGCAGCACAGGCGAGGCCAGGCATATTAAGTTATTGGAGTTAAACATTTCTCACAGAAGAATCCTTGCGAGCATGAAAATGGAATTGGGAACGGAACACCATGTTGCTCCTCTTTCCTTCAGTTTAAGAGGACGTAACGTAGGCTTGAGAGGAAGAACCCAAAACAGCCGGGGGAATCTACAGGCAGGTGTCTAGCCACTCAGGAACCATAAGGGCTATTGGGAAATGTGCAGATACTGACATGGTCAGGTTTCTTAACACCACTGTACCAACTCCAAATTATATGGAAGTCCCTTGTGTGTACTGCTTAAAAGTTGAAGAGGCTGTATTGCAGGCAGAGTAGGGGTTTGATGTGGTATAGTGGGAATAGGAAGATCGTGGTCCCCTGTGACTCTACCTAAACAAAGGTGGAAGCGATTATGTTTTAAAACAGTAATCGTGCTCCATAAACAATATTAAACGTAAAGCCAGACTTTCTTGATATAGAAGCACCATCTGCTGTTTAAAAGTTTTGTGCAAAATGGACCCTGCACGTAGCAGTACAGTGGTTGCACTGCTATAAAATAGCCCCACTTAATGGGGTGGTGGACAGCCAAGCTGTCTCATAAGGACTTATCCACCAGCAAACGAAAATTAAAGGGTTGTTCTTGAATATACTTACTAGTGCTGTGAAAGGTTGGCCAGGGTGACTGCAGCAGGCCATGCTATGGACATTTAAACAAGTGTTATAACCAGGGTGCTTTGTTTGTGTGGATGGGCAGGCACGAGGGAAGCAAAGCAAATATGCAATATACGATATTGGGAGGGGAGATTCAGCATCTTAAGAATCTCAAATTTCATTTTGGAAAAAAAAGCAAGTTCCTGGTCCAGCCTTTCTCACTGATGAGCCCCCCCCCCCCATTTTTTGAACTTAAACTCCCATCAGCCCCAGCCAGCAAAGCCCAATGGTCAGGCCTGATGGGAGTTCTAGGCCAAATATCCATTGAGCATCAGGTTGGGAAAGATTGTCCTAGTCCTTATAGCTGAGAAGATGTACATATCTGTGATGCTGGCTGAAATAAGAGAAGCCAGTGGTGTGGCCTCTTCTCCCCACCTCCGTGAGCAGAATACCCACAACAAAGGATTCAGGTATGTTTTATTTGCAAAATTTATGCAGGTTGCAAAATTTAGCATGTTGGGGTACAGAATTATAAATATTGGCACAGTACTCAATTTATAGCTGGGGTTTGTCAATGCAAGTCCAGTTTGCCTTCCTGAATGGTATTCTACTGTAAGACTACTAATATATTAAGTTCCCACTTTCTGACATTCTGTGTGCTTCTTCAAACAAAAGAAATGCCAGCAAGCGGGGATGGTAAATAAGTTAATATAACTACATTGTTTAATGTTTGGCTTTCTCACAGGCTAAGACAACATCCCCAGAGAAGGTGCACTTTGCTATTTAAAAGTGAAATGATGGAATAAGGTTTAATCTGATTTTAATTTCTTATCTAGCTTTGTCGAAATGTTATCTGCACCTTTGCAGCATAACTTATCAGAAGCCAAGGAAAACAAAGGTTTTTTTTTTTTAATGGAACCAATCTCGGAGGAAGACGTATAGCACAATACAAGGCTGCTGCTAATCCACAAAGAAAAGGGAATTTGGAATTTTGGTGTACTTGCTGTGTAAACCAGAGAGATGATGGAATTAATCAGATGTGGTGTGGCTTTCTTTCTGTGATCTGTTACTGTACAGCTGAGCTCTTACACAGTCCTTATTTTTGTATGTCTTGGTTCTAATTTTTGCAAATGGAGAAAGAGCACCATGTTATGTACCAGCTTGAAGGTGGCAGCTGTTGATATAGTTGGGTTCCTTGGAAGATGCAAGTCCAGGTAAGATCACAGTGCCAAGGTAGTGGAGGCTGGGCCATGTGAGCAAATGAGGCATTGCCCCACTAACCGTAGTCTCTGCTCAACCAGCCCCCACCTGCCTACACCATTACTTACAACCAGTCCTGGGGGTGAGACTAGCTGTAAGCTTCTTCCTCCTTAGCATATGTGTTGCCCTTGTAGAACTGGTTGAGGAGGAGGAGGGGAACAAAACGAGAAAGTGTTGGTTCTGCCTGTTTTTGGTTCCGGCTCCATCCACTTGTGGTGTCCCTTCCTCAATGAATAACAGCCACCACTGTCCCAAGGGCAAAAGGCCAATCAGGTCTGGTGAGAATGAGACAAAGGCCAAGTCTCTTGTTATTTTGCTTGCTTAGAAATTCCTTTGCTTAAGAAAGCTTGATGATTCTTAGGCTGCACGATAGCCTGCAGTTTGCTGACAAAATGTGGCAATAGAGCCATGGGGGAGGAGGCATGTTTTAGGAAGTGAGAAAAGTTCCAACTCCAATGTATATTTGAAGGCCTGGAAAAGGAAGTTTCCTGGACTCCCAACCTGTAAGCAGTAATCTTTGAAAGAGGATAATTATGTCAGTAACATAACAGGATTAACAAAGGAATGACTGGGTCACACATTTGACCACAAATGGCTCATAAGCAAGGAAGAGTTTTTTCATGATTGGTCTCTGTAGCTGTATTAAGATGAGAGCACTGAAGGGCAGTGAAGGAATAATGCAGGGCCAGAGGTGAACAGAGTTATATGTAATTACATTCTAATATTTTCAGCCCACACATAACATTGCAAAAGCCTTTCTCATATGCTGGACTTTAGCAAGCCTAGACAGATGGCTGGGTTATATTTATATACATACATTCATATAACTGGATAGCTCAGTTGGTTAGACCATGGTGCTGATAACACCAAGGTTGCAGGTTCAATCCCTGTATGGACCAGCTGCATATTCCTGCGTTGCAGGGGGTTGGACTAGATGATCCTCAGGGTCCCTTCCAACTCTACAGTGCTATGTGCTATGCTATGCTATATATCGTTTTATGTGTATGCTACCTTTCCACAGTTCAAATCATGCTCAAGGCATGAAAAAAAATACATACCTACAATATAACAAAAGTAGTCATAAAGAGTACGGTAAGTAAAATGTTTTAAAATACACAACCAAACAGAACAATTTCCACAAGATCCAAAATATACAGAACAAAAACCACCCAGCAACAACTGCCCTCCCAACAAAAAACTCCAAACAACATCCCAGCCAGAGTCTTCAGCAGCCTCAGCTTTTGCAGCTGGAGTCAGTCCTGCCCTCCCAGACCAGGTAGAAAATAACCTGCAAGGCAGGGAGCAGGTCCTCCAGGACTCGCAGCCAGGATGCATCATAAACCCACAAGAAGAGTGCTTCTGAATCAAAGCCAATTTATTCCAGCACTCTGTTCCCACAGTGGCAAACCAGATGTCCATGGGAAGCCCGCAAGCACGACCTGAGCACAACGGCGATCTTTCCATTTGTGATTCCAAGCGACTGGTATTCAGGGCCATGCAATGGAGGTAGAAAATGGCCATTGTGGCTAGCAGGCGTTGGTAGACATAGCCTCTGGGAATTTGTGTGAGCTTTAAGATTGGCAAAGTGGTGTGCTATTTTAAAATAGTACAATAAATGACGTGATATGGAATGGGTCCTGTGGTGGGGAGAGGAGGAAGCAGGTGCAGGGTTTGATGTTGCCTCACTTCTCTTCTTCCTTCTCACAAGGCAGATGGTGTCCATTGGCTCAGGGGCTGAAGAGGGGACTAAAGCAGACTTGTAGCAGTGCTTGCTAATACTCTTGAGTGAATTAAAGCCATTGCTCCCTTTCTATTTTATTTTATTTTATTAATTTGTATACCACCCTTGATCTGTAGATCTCAGGGTAGTTCACAGCATAAAAATACAAGATAGGAACAAACAAACAAAAAACCAACCGTAATCAAAACAACAAAAACAAAACAAATCAATAACACCCACACACAAAATTATCACAAAAGCCGCTGAACCAGTTCTGCCTCCTATAACTGGTTGTGATTCTCCAACATCTCGGACAGAGACGTCTTCCAGCCTTTCTGGAATCCTTTAGCTGGAGATGCCATTGGGTTGAATCTGTGCCATTCTCCTTTTACAGAGAAGTTAAGTGGGGGTGGATAAGAATCTCCATCCCTTTGAGAGGTTTACAGTCCAGAACAGGGGTGCTCATCGTGCTGACCTCCAGATATTGATGAACTTCAACTTCCTCCACCACCACTGGCGGTGCTACCTGAGGCTGATACGAGCTGCAGTCCAAAAACAGCTGGAGGGCACCATATTCATCCCTGATACAGAATAGCATCCATATCTCGATTAGAATATAGGAACACACGAAGAGGAAAATGAGTTAACCGAGAAGAGTCTATGGGGGAACCGGAAAGGATCTTTGCTTAAGGCTAGAGCCTTAAGTCATCCCACTCCTGAGCCCGATTTCCATCACACTGAATTGAATTAGGAAGCCTGTCTGGTTTTGATGCTTCATAACCTGCTTCATATCACTAAACCGCAGGAAATTTGGCATGGCTGCTTGTGCCCGCTTCTAGAATAGCAAATCCGTTGGCAGGCCTGCGCTGGGAAGTTGACACAACATCTGTCGTTAGCGCTGTGCTTGCCTATAGACCCAGTCAGCCGTCAGTCCCTGGTGTCTTGTGTTTCTGCTCAACAAATCCAGGCTGCCTGGTTTTGTGGCTGGGTGTTTTAAGGGTAACGCACCACTAGGAAGGGAAAGTGCACACGGGTCCTAAATCTGAACACCTGCAAAACTTTAGGCAGCTCCAGAGAAGAGTCCCATCTTCACAACAGCTGTGATCCAGAGCTCTGTGTCACTGACCGCCGCTGGTGGAGAAATGTAGGACATCCCAGCCGAGAGGCAAAAGCTTTCAGATAGGAACCTTTTTTGGCCCAATGTCCATAAGCAAAATTGGGAGGACCAAATGGATGTTTGCTATGTACACTAGGCTAGATTTGGGCCACACGAAAGTCAGGGGTTTATACATGTGCACATACCTGCCTCTCCATCCAGGCAAACAAGGGGCGTTATCCCAATTCAGGGACATCTTCTAGGCAAACTTGACGAAGATGCAGAGCAGTGCTTCATGCACCACCAATTCATTTGCAACCTCATGGGAGTTTAAGGCAGGTTCTGTTAGAATAGTGGGTTGTTGAGGAAATTCTCCCAAGTGCCCTCTGGATCACAAAATCCTAGAATTGTAGAGTTGGAAGGGACCCAGAGGATCACCTAGTCCAACGCCCTGCAATGCAGGAATATGCAGCTGTCTCTTACGGGAATCGAACCTGCGACCTTGGTATTGTCAGCACTACGCTCTAACCAACTGCCCTCCAGTGTGTGTGTGTCTCTGAGTTGTGTATACAAGCATATGTGCCTGCTTTTGCTCTGCTTTCATCAGATGCGCCTCGATTCCACTTAACTACATGTCAGCATATTGCTTTTCTGCCTCCGAGATACCTCTTATCCGTGGAAGATTTCTGAAAATACTTGACATGTATGAGGGTTTTCTTAAATGTGCTGACGGTCAGCCTTCTTGATCTCAACTGTTTCGCAGCTGTGCTTCCTTCCTTGGAAAGCCAAGTTCACTCTGCTGTTCATTCCCTGTTTCTTCTTCCCTGTTTTGATCTCAAGCAACCTTTTCTTGTGTCAAACCATGGTGTGTGAGAATAGTTTCACACAATAAGGTGCTCTTAGTGTTAAATTCCACTAGAGGGCAGGGCAAGACATACAAGGAAAAAAGCGTGTGTGTTTAAGTATAAGACTACATTTAGAGATTATTTGTCTAGTAGGCTAAAATGTGAGTAGGGTTAGGATTTATGTGCCTATAAGGCATCATCAGAACAATGCACTTGCTTTCATTCATTCGTAATTTTTGCTCTGTCAAGACAGATGCTTTGCATGAGAACATGCCTCAATCAACGCTTACCTTGAAAACAACCAAGAGAACATGCTGTAACTTTTACTTTTAAAATAATGCTGTACCCTTTCCTAAACCTCAAGGCAGCTTACTAAAACTTCAAAGTTTACGGAATGTTAAAAGGCATAGAATGCAGTAATATAATGTAACCCCCCCCCAAACCTAATATAAGCCATGGATTATAGAAGAAAAATTGCCCAGAAAACCAAACAACATACTGAACAATGAGATACTTTAACGTCTTTCATGAAGGGGTTTACATAAAATAATACAAGCTATTGTGTGTTGTTGTTTTAAAAAAGGGATAAAAACAGACATTAAAATTGTAGACACAATCAGCTTATTAAAACATAGATAAAATCAGACATGTTTAAAATGTACATAATAAAATTACATGGTTTACCTAAGCAAAAAGTGGTTTGTTTTTTTTAAGCAGGCATCAATAACTGTACAATGAAGGTTTCTGACTAATGTTGTTGTTGCCACCTGTCTGTCTTGAGATACAACGGAGTGGGCCTATGGGGACGAAGTCAAATCGTGGAAGAATCACAAGGCATCACCCAACCGTCTTAGGGACACTGTTCCAGATGTGTGTAGGGTGTGCTCCTTAACCTTTTCTTCTCCTGAAGGTGTCCTACAAGGCAGTGGGTACGGATTTTTCCTCAGGGCTTACTCCCAAAGCCTTTAGAAAGGACGAGTGGAGCTGCAAGGCGGTGGAAGTTTAGTGTCAGAGTTTTCTGATGGGCAACATTCCCAGATTGATGGGCCCCATCTGGCCCTCACTTCCTTCCCTCTGCAGCACATACAGAAACTGCCTTCTTGACCATTGGACCCACTGCTACATCCACCGGAGCCTGGCTTCATATGCAGGGGAAGTCCATAACTCACTGAGGGTTTGAGACCCATCAGCTGCCCAATCGGATCCGTTTCCCGGGATGTGGCCACTGTCAAAAGCTAGATAGCTTCTGGGAGCTACAGGTGAGAGCTGAGTGCAGGGTGGGGACCAAAGGTGGACAAACTGCCCCAGAAGGAGACCAAGATATCCCGTATCAGAGGTATTACCCCTCCCTTAACATCCCATACACCCCTGACGAATATTAATAGGCAGAGAACTTCAGAGAAAACAGCTGCTGCCACACTGAAGATTGGTGTCTCACAACAGCAGAAAGAACACTGGGTAGAATTCAGCGTAGGACACATTCATGCCATACATTTAAAGCACTATGATGCCACTTTAAATAGTCGTGGCTTTCCCCAAAGATTTCTGTGAATTGCATGTTTCCAGAGAGTGGTTTGACAACCCACTTTTCACAGAGAACTCTTGGAATTATAGCTCTGAGAGGAGAACAGAGGTCTCCTAAGAACTCTCGGCACCCATAGCAACTCCCAGAATGCTTTGCAGGAAGTATACCCTCCAACGTGCTGAGTCCCCGAACCGGGATGTCCGTCTTCTTGGCTGTGCTTCTGGCACAAGTCACGTGACCTGCACGAGAACCCAAAAGATGCGCTTTTATTGGGGCCGAAATCACAGTGCCCAAAATGGCCACCATGATCTGGCACGATGTCCCACCGGGACAGTTACAGGGTTTGAGGAAGTGTTTAAAGTGGTGTCAGAATGCTTTAAACATGGAGTGACTGGGCCTAAGATTGACTCAGAGTTGGCACATTGACATTAATGGACCTTAGGCATGTTCATGCATTTCAATGGACCTACTCTGAGTAAAACTTAGCTAAAAGGCACCCATTTTGTGGCACTTGCAAAAGCACCAGTTTCACATCGAGCCTATACGTGCTAAGGACATCAAGTAAACTGGCCCCAAACCGGTCCCTTTCAAAGGCTGCTTTTAGTCCATGGTCCCTAACTTCCTCAGCAAAACAACCATCCACAAAACAATGACAGACACCAAGAGCAGTGGGCCACAAATAGGCTGGGAATATTTTCAGGTTTCTTCTTTGCTAATTGGTCACAATGACACCCCTGCGCTGAAGTGAACAGAGGGACACTACTGGCTAATGGGGTCTTTTTGTATGAGGTTCATTCACTGCCTCATCAGAAATTGTCCTTGATACTTCAAGCTCCCTACTGCCTGTAAACTGTTTCAACACAAACACAACACTTTCTTTAACCCGGCTAAAGAATGCAGAAGAGCTGGCTAAGAGGCAGCTGATGAGGCTGTACATGAAGTGTTTTATTTATTTTCTGAAGCCTGTGCTTTAGGCCTCAGGCCTTGATATCCTCACTTGACTCTCAAAGTTCATTAAACACTGCCCTGTAAACCTAAGGCCCAGTATCGTCCCTGGCTGCCTGCTCTGCCAAGTTCTTGCTCTGTTACTCCCTAACCAGGATAATTTCCTAAAAAATCCAGCCAGCAGCAGTATTGGAAGCAGCAGCTGTGCCTAACCCGTCAGAACTTGTGCTCCTTTGTGCGCTGCTATGCCTGTAGCATGCTCAGGCCCCGGCTTTTATTTTTATTTTGAAAAAAGCACCCTGCTCCATTATGTCATTATTATGATCGTGATTGTGCTTAAGACTTTCCTAGGTACTTAAGAAAACAACACAGTCCTTGCCTGCAGGCTTTAATAGATGTGATACAAAAGGGGAAGACAGAATGGTGAGGGAACAAGGGAGGTTTTGGACCCTGATGCCTCATAAAGGCACAGCAAGGTTTAATGATGAGTAGGCTGAATGGCCGCTGAAGAAAAAGGGTTCTGGGAAATAGCTGGTCTCAGGCAATGATGTGGGCTGCTCTCGCTTGTATGTCCCAGGGTCCTTTTGCCACGGAAGACCTGTTGCAGCCATTGTAACTTCCGAAGGTTAAGGACTGGCTAACGGGGTCTTTTTGTATGAGGTTCGTTCACTGCCTCATCAGAAACTGTCCTTGATACTTCAGGCTCCCCTACTGCCTGTAAACTGTTTTTCTCTTTAGCAGGTACCTGCAAAGGAATCACTTGGTTAAGCAGCGACACTCAAGTTACATGTAAGAAAGGCCTTTGCAGTTTATCAAATGGATAAGCGGGAGCCAACTGCCTTGCTTATTGGTGAAGCAATTCTTCTTGCCCTAAGGAAGAGTAGCATTGGAAATGTGTTGGAATTTAAAGGTTCCCTCTTTCGGTTACGCAGCTGGTACTTTTGTGTTTGTTTTTCCTATCTGGGCGGGGGCATTTTGGAAGGGCATCAGTTCTGCGTCAGAAGAACTCTGGTGTACATCTAGGCCTACAGACTTAGATTGATTTTATACCATTTCCCTCCCCCAAAAAGAGTCTCCTCCAGGAGACCTCTAGCCCCCTCACAGAATCACAGTTCCAAAGATGCCCTCAGAAGAGAGAGTGACTGTCACATCTGTAGTGTGGATATGCTTAGATTGTGGCCCACTCACTCTTTGACTCCTCGCACACCATACTTTTAAAGCACCCCTACTGAGAATTCTGGGAACTGTAGTTCACCCACCACAGAGCAACAATTCTCAGCACCCTTCACAAACTACAGTTCCTGTGATTCTTTTTTTTGGGGCGGGGAGAGATTTCCTTAAATGTATGGTGTGTACACAGTGTTAGTTTGGCTGCTGAGAAAGGGGTTGTGTTGTGTGGCAAAATATGTTCCAGCCCCTCGGCCGACAACTCTGGAGTTTGCTCCTAAGAAAACCTTGACCGGCGCTATATTTAATGCAAAAAACCCGACACAAGCATTGACATCTCCAGACCTGAAGACGGCGGAGTCTGGATGAGCTGCAGCTCTTGACACTTGCTTGCTGGGCTGTAAAATATTTGCTTGTTCCGAGGGCTGCTTGTAGGTGACGTCCAAGAAGATGTCTGGAGAGTGCAAGGGAAAGCGCTGGAGAAAATAGGAGGTGAGGACCGTGAAGGTGAAAGAGGTGATGATGAGCTTCCAGTAACAGCTGGCAATTAATTTCCACTATCGAGACTTTCGCAACGTTGGCAGCCACACAAAGCTCACTTCGCCCTTAAAGTCTCACAGTAGCTGTTCATAGTGACTCGGATTTCCTGCTCAGTGTGGAATTCCAACCCTAAGCAAACCGGCATTTCTCACTCTGAAATGGGACAATGCGGTACACTATAAAAAATATAGGGTTTTTTGGGTGGGGAGCATAGCTGTCAAGCGTCCCTTATTTGGCGGGACAGTCCCTTATCCCAGTGCCATGTCCCGCTGCTGTCCCTTATTGATGAGGCTTCGTTTGGCTGCTGGCTGGGCTTTCTGCCTTTGGCTCGGAGGGGCTCAGAAGTTGAACATACCTGTGCCCGGAAAATCCCTTATTTTGGCTGCTGATCCCTTATTTTCGAGGCTGCTGGTCCCTTATTTTCAAATCTGTAAGTTGACAGCTATGGTGGGGAGGGTGGCTTGATGTTGACCTGTGCAGCTCCCACTGCTACCCATGTACCTAGCCTGCTAGGCATCTGGTACATGATTAATATTAGGCTCCTTTAGCTTCACACTACCAATGAATTGTGTAAGTTGCAGGCTCTTGCAACCACAGTGGCAGGCGCAAACCTTGGTGTACACCAGCTACACCTGGGAGACACTCTTGCCTTCATGGCTTGAGTGGAGCAAGTGGTGTGCATGCATGCTAATGCGCCTAATGTATTTGCCAAACTGCCAACATAGGCAGACACCTACTGGGCTGTTTATTAGCCAAATATCTGTATTGCAATTGTGAAGGAGGAGCATCTCTGCCTCCATTTTGCACACTGAGCTCTAGCAGCACTCAGCACAGTCTTGCAGTTGACACTGAAGGCCAAGCACAGTTTTGGGGGGCAATTAAAAACACAGGCTCTTTCCTGCAAGAGTTCTGCCACTGAGCTATATCCCTTTCTCAGCATTTTAAGGCACAATCGGCTAAAGAGAGCATGCATGTTTACCCCTGAACTTGAGTCTTCTCATCTGTGGGATCCTTTGAAGGCTGCTATCCTGTCTCCCAAGTTAGGTGCCTAGCCTGGGTGTGCTTCAGACATGAAAGCTGCATCTCAGCAGAAGTATGGAAACAGTACCAGTCAATACGCTGAGTATTCTCCAAAGCCAATCCCATTTCATTGGATGGGGGACCTATGCCCTAAGTTGTATAGCTTCACATTGGCTCAAGGATCAGATGCCTTTGCTTTATCTTAGCCCATCTAAATGAGCTGCGTGAGGCTGGGATTCCTCCGGCTCTGCATCCTTTTGTAGGGCAGACTGCTGCAAGGTAACATTCTGTTCTTGGAACGATGCGCTGAGCTCGACAACACGCCCTCGCATCCCCCCCGCAGGCCTGAGAGGCCCAGCAAGCATGTAAGAACACAAGAAGCCGGATTCGAGATCTGCCCTGGAGATCTCCAAACAGCATTTTGCCCTGAAACGCGAGGCTTCATCTGGACCTCAGCCATTCCCAGAGCCTTTTTGAAGTAGCGGCAGCTCTGACAGGAAACTGCGACGGAAAACAATCCATCTGTATTCTGTGCACAGATGGAGAGTCTGAATCGGCAGAACTTTCTATTTGTGCGCCTGTGTGCTTATTGATATATACATTAGAAGCCTGGAGCTAAAATGTTGGTTCTGTTAATAATTCAGATCGGAGTAAGAAACTTGGCCGGTTCCAGCACGGATTCTCGGTGTTCGTTGCCTCCTTGCCAAGGCCAGGGACTAAATGTCTTATGTCACCTCCATAGGAAGCTGCCTTATACTGAATCAGGCCACTGGTACGTCTAGGCCAGCATTGTCGGCACTGACTGCAGTGGTTCTCCAGGGTTTCAGATAGGAGCATTTCCTACCTTATCAGGAGAAGCTAGGGATTGGACCATAGCTGTCAACTTTCAGATTTGAAAATAAGGGATCAGCAGCCTCACCTGTCCTGGGGACAGTCTACGGGATATCTAACAATCCGGGATAGCAGCGGGAAGCAGCGGGAAATGGCGCTGGAATAAGGGAATTTCCCACAAAAAAAAAAGGGAAGGTTGACAGCTATGGATTGGACTTGCGCCTTTCCCCATGAAGATCAGCTGAGGATGCCCAGAAGAACGTTAAGTTGAAGAGCTTGCTGAAGCTTGACCCTATAACGTGCCCCCTCTCTGGCGCTGAAAATCATAATGGTGCAAGGAAGCAAGATGAGCACAGGCCGCCCCTGCTATGTGATTGAACCTTCCTCTTAGGCAGTTTTTTTTGCTGTTGTTGGCACCTGTCTGTTTCGAGACACAATGGAGTGCGTCTCCAGGCGCTAAGTCAAACTGCTGCGTTAGCAGCACAGAAGTGACTTCCCCGGGGCACAAGCCTGGGCAATGTGTATGGAGGTCCCGGGCTGCCCAGACAACAAGAGCCCCCTCTCGGTCTTGCTGATGTGGTCTAATGGAAAGCAGAGCAATATGCTTGGCACCAGCTTGGCTGCAGAAGTTGCCAGAAGGAGGCATACAAAATGCCATCCAACAGTCTTGGGGACTCCAATCTGGATTTGTGCAGGGTTTACTCCTTAGCCTATTCTTCTCCCGAATGTACCCCACAAGGCAGCAGAGGTTTAGGATCAGAGTTTCTCTTCTCCTAGAAGGGCTACCTTTCCAGGTGGACGAGTCCCCTCTGCCCCACAGTTCCCTCTACAGCACGTGCAGAAAGCGCCTTCTTGACTGTTAGACTATGGGTCTCATCTGTTCAATCCACTGGAGCCTGTCTTCACATGCACTGAGGTCCAGCTCCGAGGGCCTTCTGGTGGTTCCCTCACTGCGAGAAGTGAAGCTACAGGGAACCAGACAGAGGGCCTTCTCGGTAGTGGCGCCCGCCCTGTGGAACGCCCTCTCATCAGATGTCAAATAAATAAACAACTATCTGACTTCTAGAAGACATCTGAAGGCAGTCCTGTTTAGGAAAGTTTTTAATGCTTGATGTTCTATCGCTTTATTATTATTATTAATATTCTGTTGGAAGACGCCCAGAGTGGCTGGGAAAACCCAGCCAGATGGGCGGGGTATAAATAATAAATTATTATTATTATTATTGTAAGAAGAAGAAGAGAAGAGTTTGGATTTGGATTTCATATCCCGCTTTATCACTACCCGAAGGAGTCTCAAAGCAGCTAACATTCTCCTTTCCCTTCCTCCCCCACAACAAACACTCTGTGAGGTGAGTGGGGCTGAGAGACTTCAAAGAAGTGTGACTAGCCCAGCAGCTGCATGTGGAGGAGCGGAGACGCAAACCCGGCTCACCAGATTACGAGTCTACTGCTCTTAACCACTACACCATACTGGCTCCTAACTCCCTAAGTCCCTAAATCACTGAAGGTTTGAGACCCATCACCTGGTTTAGCCGGCCAGTTGAGCTGTTCCTGGTGTGTTGCTGCTGTCACATGCTGACAGCTTCTAGGAGCCACAGGTGAGAGCTGAGTGCAGGGTGGCGACCAAAGGTGGATAAAGTACCCAGAAGGAGCATGGTGTGTCCTCCACCAGAGATACTACCCCTCCCCTAACACCCAGTGTGAATGTTCATGAACATACTATGGTGTCATAGTAGTCCAGCCAATGGCTGGAGTGCAAGAGAATTTTGCACACTAGTGACAAATGATATGTTCATTACTCCCCTATAAAACCAGCATATATGAACCTTGTCAATCACCATTTTATCTCAACATCATGTTTAGCAGGGTTTTGTCTGTCAACATTATTAGAGGCCTGAAAGTTTACTGGCACAAGCAAATGGCTGATAGCTTTCTCATGGCGGGACAGGGAAACAAGTTCTTAAACGGCCTAATGGAAGCAGCCAGGGTCATGAAGAGTGTTGATAAAAGAGCACATAAACTGCACCAACGCTGGATTTAATTACCTGGGAAGCTAGCATGAGCAGGGTATTCATGCAGAACTATTTCAGCAAAGGGAAGTTGGTGATTATTAATCCCCATTCTCCAAGGCCGCATTACTTATCTTTCAGAGCCTCAGGCCAACAAGATGTTTCAGCCGTTGCTGAATTGCAAGCATATATGAGTGGCTTGTGAGACAGCAGCAAATGTAGCAAAACATTCCTTATTTTTAAAGGAGGTGGTGGCTATTCACTTCCGTGATGAAAACCATAAAGGCACAAAGACTTAACACCTGTGTCTATTTGGGCACGTGGAAAAATTCAGGAGTGTGCCACTTTAGTCCATGACGTACGTATTATGAACAACATGGGGAGGGAACCTACGGGACCGCCTCTCCTGGTATGTCCCGCAGAGGACCTTACGGTCTTCAAACAAAAACATCTTGGCGGTCCCAGGCCACAGAGAGGTTAGGCTGGCCTCAGCCAGAGCAAGGGCTTTTTTGGCTGTGGCTCCGATCTGGTGGAACGCTCTGTCACAAGAGACTAGGGCCCTGTGGGACTTGACATCTTTCTCCAGGGCCTGCAAGACAGAGCTGTTCTGCCAAAGCACAGAATTCTAGCCCAATGGTTGCCATTAATTTGATTTGACCTGATTTTATAATGAATTGATTTTAGAATGCTGTATTATTTTACTGTTGTTAGCCGCTCTGAGCCCTGCTTCGGCTGGGGAGGGCGGGGTATAAATAATTTATTATTATTATTATTATTATTATTATTATTATTATTATTATTATTAATATACAAAGGCAGCAAAGGATGCAGAGCAGGCTGTGGGTGAGGAGGGGACCCAGAAGTACAACATGATGACTTCCCAACAAGGTGGAAGTGATCTCTACACTTATTTGTTTGTTTGGATTTGATATCCCCGCCTTTCACTCCCTTTAAGGAGTCTCAAAGCGTCTCAAAGTTTGTTTAAAGCATTTTTTAAATGAAAAAAAATCTCATTCTTCAGACAAAAAAGGCTCCTAGAGCAGCTTACAGATATCACTGCTAAAGGCAGTCGCTGCCCTTAGGGTTATAATATAAAAGAAACATCACAAAGGGAAAATGCATTGGGAGGGAGGAGGAAAACAGCAAACTCAGCCATGATTACAAGCTTCTTGTAATGACTAAATGGAATGGAAGGATTTGAAGGGCAGGAGGAGCCAAAGCCTGCTGGAGAAACCTGATGAACCTGGCTTTCAAGCAGAGCTAACGGAGAACCCATGAAGCCCTATTGCTCCACCTGTCCTGTAGTTTGATGAAATGGCTGGGAGATGGGAAGAGGTTGCTGGAGGGATGTCATTTTAAGTGGCATATATTCAAAGCACTACGATACCTCTTTAAGCAGGCATGGCTCCCCTCAAAGAATTCTGGGAGCTGTAGTTTGTTATGGGTGCTGAGAGTGGTTAGGATGTCCTCCCAGAGCTACAATTTCAGAGTGGTTTAACAATCAACCCCACTTCGGAGAGAATTGCAGCTTGGAGGGTTGGGGAATGATAGGAGCTTCCTAACAACTCTCAGTGGGACGCGGGTGGCGCTGTGGGTAAAAGCTTCAGCGCCTAGGGCTTGCCGATCGAAAGGTCGGCGGTTCGAATCCCCGCGGCGGGGTGCGCTCCCGTTGCTCGGTCCCAGCGCCTGCCAACCTAGCAGTTCGAAAGCACCCCCGGGTGCAAGTAGATAAATAGGGACCGCTTACTAGCGGGAAGGTAAACGGCGTTTCCGCGTGCTGTGCTGGCTCGCCAGATGCAGCTTTGTCACGCTGGCCACGTGACCCGGAAGTGTCTGCGGACAGCGCTGGCCCCCGGCCTATAGAGTGAGATGGGCGCACAACCCTAGAGTCTGGCAAGACTGGCCCGTACGGGCAGGGGTACCTTTACCTTTACCTTAACAACTCTCAGCACGCTTAGTGAATCACAGCTCCAGGAATTCTCCGAGGGAAGCCATGGTTTTTTAAAGTGGCATCACAGTGCTTTAAATGTATGCATTCATTCATAAGTCAGTTCCTTTGCATTTCCACATTTTAAAAAACCCCTGTATGAAAATTCATATTTAAGTATGTGCTTATTTTATCGCAAAATTACCTAAAAGCACATTTTATTTCAATGTATTTTTAAAATGTACCCTAAACAGTGTATCTTTTTATGCATTTTGGAATGTTTTTTGAGCCAACAACTTCACGGCAAAATTCAGAGAAGTGCAAAATTCAAAGGATAATTGCTTTCAAGTCCAGGAGGGGGAAATTAGGCCAGTTTGCTTAAGAATGCAGACACAACAAAGTCTTCCTTCATTCCTGGAAGCAGATCCACATATGGTAGCCCATTGCTTACACCAGCCAGTCTTCTGTGTTGGAAGTAATGTGGCAGCTCCCCCATGTGAGAGCTATTCCCCGTGTGGGTGGGTGGGTGTCTGCCTGCCAAGTGTGATTCAAATACAAATCTGGTGTTTATCTTTCAAGAAAATGAGATTTAGAAATACAGAAGTCATCCATATGCTTCATCCGAACAACTGATTTGTATTTTTTGCTCTTCTTTTTTCTTTTAAAAAAAGAAACACAACATAAAAAACACCCACGAGACTACAGCTGCTGTGCAACTATTTTGGCAAGGTGAGATAGGTGATAAATCCAAGAGCATAGATGAACCCTAAGGACCACTGAAAAGTTCCTTGCTGAGAATAAAGAAAAGTTATTTGGGCAACTGCAGGGCTGAGGAACCTTAGGTCTAGCAGCCAAAAAGCAGCCCACCAGGCCTTTCTCTTCGGTCCATAAAACTCTTCCCGGGCCACACACTGCACTGCCTCGTCCCCCAAGTGTTTTTGCCTGGCTGGAATTTGTCCTTGTACTCTGATAATGCCTCTTTCCTTGTATGGCTGGAGAGCTGAGAGAGGTATGTGTCGTTGAAGTAGAGACTAGCCTGCTGTACGAAGCTGAAATTCACCTTCATTGCCCCGCCCTCTTTTGCCTCTGGCTCCTCCCACCACTATATAGGGCCAATGGAAGGTTGCCCTCAGGCTGGAAGATATTTCCCATCATGCTCTAGACTAGAGCCTCAGAAAGCCTGCTGCCTAGAAGACAATGCTGTGCATGTCTGAAGGAGGAGTGGAAGTCTTGACCTTCAGGGCAGCAGCTGGTTGAAGGAACTGAGGGAGAGCTGTGGCTGCCATCTTGTGTGATTTGGTAGCTTTACTTAATAGGCTGCTTTTCCACAGTCAGCTGTGCCCAAAGTGGCTTACAGCTAATATTCAAAACACTGCAGTAAGAGCATTGGAGAGACAAATAAAAACAGATTCAAAAATGACAAAAATGAACAATTTTAACACACACAGAACAAATTGCTGCACTCCAAAGAGTCTGCCCCAAATACAGGCTAGAGCCTCAGAAAGCCTGCTGCCTAGAAGACAATGCTGTGCATGTCTGAAGGAGGAGTGGAAGTCTTGACCTTCAGGGCAGCAGCTGGTTGAAGGAACTGAGGGAGAGCTGTGGCTGCCATCTTGTGTGATTTGGTAGCTTTACTTAATAGGCTGCTTTTCCACAGTCAGCTGTGCCCAAAGTGGCTTACAGCTAATATTCAAAACACTGCAGTAAGAGCATTGGAGAGACAAATAAAAACAGATTCAAAAATGACAAAAATGAACAATTTTAACACACACAGAACAAATTGCTGCACTCCAAAGAGTCTGCCCCAAATACAGGGTAGAGGACAGACAACTGGCATACAGGCTAGATGAGGTGCAGTTGGCTCCCATATAATTTACTCCAGAGGAGGGTGACAGCAGCAGAAGGCAAATGTTGGGGAGGGCAAGGAGGGCAAGTCTTTCCCCCAGACTCCTGGAAGCACATACAGACATGATTTTATTTGTATGTCGCCTTTCTCTAAGTAAAGCCGTGCTCAAGGTGCCTCACAACATGAATTTTTTATTATTACATAATTACAAACATAACAAAAGTGGACCTAAACAATGAATGAAACATCAAAAAGCACAACACCAAACCAAACAATTTCCACATCAATCTTAAATAAGCTGAAATAAAGATTCAGGAAAATTTGTATCACTAACAACAACAACAATCCCCAAGAGTCTGTTTAGCAGCTTCAGCTTTTGCAGCTGGAGTCAGTCTGGGCCCCGCCCTCCCAGGCCAGGTGGAGAAAGGCCTGCAAGGCAGGGAGCAGGACCTCCAGGACTAACAGCCGACTGCTGGTGCAGTTGGGTGGATTGTGTGTCCTACTTCACAGAACACAGCTCTCTATTTTGAAGGCTGCCCAGCCCAAATCTACTTTGAAGATAAGGAGCAATAAAAAGGGATAACAGGAGTCTTGAAGCTGCAGCAGAAGGTCAGCAGACTTAGCAGACGCACCTAGTTCCTCCTCCACTATGGTGAGCATTATTTAATTTCTAATTTATTGATAATTATTATTTCTAAATTTGCACCTGTACATATAATTACCATATGCAAATTTTATTCCGATTGGTGTCTGTTTTTCGTGAGGCAAAGCCTCTTACTGGCAATGCATTGCTAACCATTCTTGTGAGATAGAGCTCTGTTTTGGCCTTGTTTACTTAGTGTTCGGCTTTATTATCTCTCATGTATAGTTGGAAGCTGTTAAATTCAGTTGGTTTGTCTTGTTTTATATAATGTTGCATGGGCTGTTTTTTTTTTAATGATGTATTAACTTATTAACATGAAAAGGGTTGTAGCTCAGTGGCACTGCCTGCGATTTGCTTTCAGAAGCTCCTGGGGTTCTTCAATCTGAGACCCTGGAAACCCCTTGCTTATCTGATAATAACAAGTTATTCAGCTTCCTATGGTTATTTTAAATCGTACTTACTGTGTTTTTTGAAATGCTGTTGTCCGTTTCATAAGTTGTGAGCTGCTTTGAGCACAGTTTTATGGGAAAGTACCCCACAAGGAAACATAGTCGTGGTGATGTACAAACTGAATGGCTTTCTAGGACTTGTTGTGATCTTTGGCTTAGCAAGCTGGGGCCAGTGGGTAACCTCTCTCTGCACTAACTGTTAGTTAGTTGGAGGTCCTGGGCCTCAAGGAGGTTAAACTGGCCTCTACCAGGACCAAGGCCATTTCGGCTTTGGCCCCAGCCTGGTGGAACACTCTATCGCAGGAGACCAGGGCCCTGCGGGACTTGACATCCTTCCGCAGGGCCTGCAAGACGGAGTCGTTCCTCTTGGCCTTCGGTCAGGGCCCTATGGGACCCTGTAAGTTACCTCTTTGGCCCTTTTATCGGCTCATGTGGGACCAACATGGATAGCTGGCCCTGATGAATACTTGAGGTTCCCGACCCTCATGGGCAATCGTTTAATTTTATCCTGATTCTAATTTTTAAGCTGTATTTTAATCAATTGTTTGATTGTGTTTTAATGTATTTGATGTTAGCCGCCCCAAGCCTGGTCTTGGCTGGGGGAGGGTGGGGTGTAAATAAAAATTTACTTACTTACTTACTAACTGGAAGTTGTAGCCAAGGTTTGTTCTTGGCTAAGCTGTGGGCAGCAGCAAAAATGACCAGGAAGTAGCACAGCAGTTGTGAGCACCTCTCCAGATGCACCCATGTTTGCACGGTTTAACTAAGCCATGGTTTCGCTTGGTGTGTCTTGTATGTGGTGTGTGAACATCGAAATGAATGCGAGCCAAGCTCTAGTTTATGATTCTTTCTGGTGCTGCTTTTTTCATTAGTAGAGTCATACCTTGGGGTACAGATGCTTCAGGTTGCACGTTTTTGGGTTATGGATGTGCTAAAACCCAGAAGTACTGGAATGGCTTACTTCTGGGTTTCGGCGCTCACGCATGCATAGAAGCACTAAATTGTGCTTTGCACATGCGCAGAAGTGCCGAATTGCAACCTGCGCGTGCACAGACGCAGCGCTGCGGGTTGCGAACGTGCCTTCCGCACGGATCACATTCGCAACCCGAGCGTCCACTGTAGTGTGGTTCTTATGAATGCAAATAGTAGTACAGTGGTACCTCAGGTTACATACACTTCAGGTTATATACGCTTCAGGTTACAGACTCCGCTAACCCAGAAATAGTGCTTCAGGTTAAGAACTTTGCTTCAGGATGAAAACAGAAATCGTGCTCCAGCGGCAGCAGGAGGCCCCATTAGCTAAAGTGGTGCTTCAGGTTAAGTACAGTTTCAGGTTAAGAACGGACCTCCGGAACGAATTAAGTACTTAACCCGAGGTACCACTGTATTTTCATTCTGGCATTATGATCCGATACATCCCGTTGATTTGCCAGGATGCAAACTGGTTTGTGACATGGCAGCAGCAGAATAAGGCCAATAGGGGGAAGTCACCCAATTGGGCTCCATTTTCCAGCATAACTTTGAATTGTTCAAAAGCATAGGCACAGACAAGACTGCAGCCATTGCTCTTTCTGATGGCTGTTTGCTTGCAAAAGTTTAGGTTATTAAAACTTGAATTTCACTGAAGTCTTGTCAGTGAAACTTTTGAGTTTTGATGCTTGAAACTCTCAGCCAAGTCTAGGGAGTGTAAATGTGAAATTTGGTTTCTCTGGATCTCTGAAAGTGCTGCACATTAGTGTGTGTAATTTTCAAATACTTCCTCTCCCCTTCCTCTTCTGTTAGCCCTTCTTGAAAGCAAAGCAAGTGATCTGGTTCAAGGCATTCTAAAGCAGCCATGAATCAAAGGGCTTAAAAAGTGGTTTTTCCTAGTGACATGTCATTTATCCAGTACAGAGGCATGTCCATCAAGCCTTAACTGCAACAGAAGGACTTGTTTATTTTATCTGAGAAACAGACATGCAGCGAAACCCTCAGTTAAGACAATGTATTGCAGAGTTTGTGTTTTCCATTTATTCCAACAAACACAAAGGATACACACAGCAAAGCAATCCATATCTGCAAAGTGTGAGTTAAATACAGATCTCGTATGATCTTTCAAAGAAACTGGATTTAAAAATAGTCACATATATACTATCTGCAAATAAATGAATGTACTGTGCAGCCTTTATTTTTGCAATGGGTGGGGAAGGTAGCAATATGGCTAAAACCCAAAACAAGCAGAAAGCAATTCAAAGGGTTGCTTCCAGATGGCCCATTTATTGAACATTCATTGGGATTTCTTTGTGCAAAGTTTGCAGAGAGTTTATAGGATATTGTCTATTTCTTGAGCAAAATCCTCTGAAATTGTTTCTTGAGCAGGTTACATAACATTGCATCAAGCAATTGTTAGGCCACACCTTCCAGTACATTTTCCTGGCACTTTCCTTATTGTAAAAAGTCTAGTATTTATTTATTTAGAAGTGTGTTTGTTGCACCAGCGTGCGGAAAACTGCTTCAACTGCACATCCAGAATTGGCTGGCATGCGATTGAATGCTACCTGCAAATCAGCAACAGCTCTAGCCCAGTATTTTCTTCAGGGGAATACTGTATCTCAATGGAACAGCATTTGCTATTCATATTTAAATCTAATCATGAGAAAGGCACTGCCAGTCCCTAGACCGTACTTCACCAACCAGGTATCTTCCTGATGTTTGCACTACATCTCCCATCAGCCCCAGCAAACATCCGAAGGGCACCAGGTTGGTGAAGCCTGCATTAGAGAATACGGAGGTAGCTGAACCAACAGTCTCTCTCTATAAAAGCTTGATTTATGTTTAGCGCTGTGCTGAGCCGGTACTCCAATTGCTGCATAGTTTTCTCCCCCTTCAGAAGAGGCTTCTGTTTTTCTGAGTCTTTCACAGGACACTTTGGCATTTTGGGGGGATGTGGGTGGCGCTGTGGTCTAAACCACTGAGCCTCTTGGGCTTGCCGATCGGAAGGTCGGCAGTTCGAATCCCCGCGACATGGTGAGCTACCGTTGCTCTGTCCCAGCTCCTTCTAACTTAGCAGTTCAAAAGCACGCCAGTGCATAGCTGTCAACCTTCCCTTTTTTTGCGGGATATTCCCTTATTCCAGCACCGTTTCCCGCTGCTTCCCCGGATTGTTAGATAGCCCGTAGACTGTCCCCGGAACAGGTGAGGCTGCTGATCCCTTATTTTCAAATCTGAAAGTTGACAGCTATGCGCCAGTGCAAGTAAATGAATAGGTACTGTTCCGGCGGGAAGGTAAACAGCATTTCTGTGTGCTCTGGCTTCTGTCACGCTGTCCCGTTGCACCAGAAGGGGTTTAGTCATGCTGGCCACATGACCTGAAAAGCTGTCTGTGGACAAACGCCGGCTCCCTCGACCTAGAAGCGAGATGAGCGCCGCAACCCCATAGTCACCTTTGACGGGACTTAACCGTCCAGGGGTCCTTTACCTTTTTTTTTAAAAAAACCTTACTTTAGCATTTTTTCTTAATTTTAGAGGTGCAGGCTTGAGCTTATTTATCTTAGCACTCTTAACAGCTACAGTTCCCATGAATCTTTGAGGGAGACCATGACTGGTTAAAGTGGTCTAAAGCTGCTTTAACTGTGTGGTGCAATTTAGAGCCCCTCATTTAAATAGATGAAAAGCCAATTGTTCCCTGGGTGCCTAGGGTAACATAATAATAATAATAATAATAATAATAATAATAATAATAAAAAATTATTTCTACCCCACCCATCTGGCTGGGTTTCCCTGTTCTAGGTGGAAGAACAGTTTGTAAGAAAAAGCTTCCCATCCTGTGTGAATATCTGGAGGCCTACGTTAGGAATTCCTTAACTAGGAAACATTGTTGTCTTTGAATAAAAGGATCTATGATGGGAAAGAACCATCCATCAACACATCTCTGTGATTAAAAATAGACCAGGCTCTTTCTTGCCACTGAAACACGTAGATGACCTCCCCTTCTGCTGCCCTGAGTGTCTGAGTGTCCTCCTCTGTTTGATTTCAGCCTGCAGCAAGCTTGTACCAAACTGTTGAAAGGAAAGCTGAAGGTCTCCTCAGACTGCTCTCATTGTTTGTGTATAATCTTTATTCTGCTCCTGGGTACTTAGTCAAGGGCTGTGTAGGGTGGAATACTAATAAAAGCAACCAGAGTTTTAAATCGTAGGAGCAATGCCGGAAACTTCGGCTGTGGTTGAAACTTAGTGACAGGCGTGGTGAATGGGAAGGAGCAGAAAAAACAAATCCAGCAGAAATCCGTCCAGGCCTTTTATATCTCCACCCCCCCTCCGTCCCAACCTGATGAGGGAGATGGAGATGGGCAAACTAGTCTTGACCCGCCTTCACTGTCCTGGTGCCCTCCATCGTTTGGAGAAATGACTTCTGCAGCAGGAAGCCTTTTTGATCCATGTAGCAAATGTTAGAACCCAGCTTTCCAGAGTTCTAAAACAGGTGGGGATTCTGTGTGAGCTGAGCAGGCTCCTTCTTCCAAGAACTCATGGAGTGTGATGGGGCCAGGGGGCTGGAGCACTCATCTTCGCTCTCCCTCATCGCATATGGGATTTAAAGCAATTTTCCCACACGGTTCTTCACGTTTGCACATCAATTTGCAGATTCTCATGAAAACGTACCAGCATTTTCGTGTTTGTATGCACTTTTGGGCAATGTACACGTTTTGCAAAGCAATTTCCAATCATATAATTCGTTTTAAATGTTATTTTTCACGCATGTATTCAGGTTTATGCACACTTTGCCCCAGTACATGTGTTTCTGTGCACATTTCAAACTTTGGAGAAGTGTGACTTTCAAAGGAGGGCTGTGTTTTTGGTTTTCGTATTGTTTCAGGAAGTGTGAATTAAGAACATGGTGGCATAAGTTTCCTTGTAAGAACTTATGGATTTTTGGATGTATGTGTCTTGCTATTACTTTATTATTTTTGTTAACTTTTTGTGTGTGTTTGTGAAGTAAGAAAACTAATAAAAAGCACGCGTGCGCGGGCACACACACACACGTAGCTGTATGTATATATATACACATACCGTACTTTTCTGTGTACAAGACTAGGTTTTTATACTCTAAAATAATGTTTAAAATCTGAGGTCGTCTTATACACAGATATGTCCCCCCATTTTCTTAAATTAGTCCCCCAAAATAAGGGGGCCGTGTCTTATACATGGGGGGGCGGCATCTTATACACAGAAAAAATACAGTGTGTGTGTGTGTGTGTGTGTGTGTGTGTATCTAGCTATCATCTATCTATCTATCTATCTATCTATCTATCTATCTATCTATCTATCTATCATCTATCTATCTCTATATAGTGTGAATTAGTCTGCCTTTAAATGCATACTGAATCGAATCCTCTCCATCCCTAATGCTTCCCTTTTATTGGACTACAGTGCCCATCATCCCTGACCATGCTAGCTGGAACTGATGGGATTTGGAGTCCAATAAACCTGGAAGGCCAAAAGTGCCTCATCCCTGCCAGAGATGATTGACAGAGGTGTACCTCCCACCCTGGTTGTCATCAGTTTAAACTTGGAAATGACATCATTGTGAAATGCCACAGGAGTCCCTCAGTGATACAAATATTATTAAAAAGATAAGATGACCTGCACAAGAAATCGAAGTGAGTTCTGCAGGGCATGGTGCCCACTTGCAACTGTTCAGCTGGTGCCACTTGGAACGAATGATCAAGTAGCAGCAGAATGTTGCATCTTGCCTGCGGTTTTGTTCCACGCTGCTTGGCCTGTGTGTGTGTGTGTGTCTTTTTTTTGTGGGGTGTGGTGGCACCAAGCTGAATTTGTGTATGACCTGGATCATCTGTCTTTCAAACACAGCAGGGATGTTGCTAGTGCGGTAAAATCCTCTTAGTTTTTGGGCAGAATGAAGAAAGATCAACGAGAGAGAGAGAGCATTTCTTTTCCTCGGCGTTTTATTCACTTATAACAGAAACATTCACTTATCAGGTATCACTGAAGTGCAATTTACAGAACTTAGCAGCAAATTCACATCTGTAAATTCAGATTTAATTCTGTTTGTACAAATCTTACAAATGTACATCCATTCGTACAGTATTGCCATTCACTCATGCTCGCGTATGTACATTGTCTTCCCTTTAGAATATCCTCACGCGTCATTCTCCCTTGCTTCAGGAAATGCAGAGGTGGTGCTGAGCAATGGGTTTTGTCAGAATGCGTCAACAGAGCATCGCACGGGGGAATCAAACTTGGGGGGCCGTGGAGTGAAACAAAAAGAATCCTCCGGGGCTTTCAATGGAGTTATCAAACATAGCCCCCAGAATTTTGCCACATTTCTTGTTTGTTTCTTTTGCCTTGCCTTCAATGACAAGAGATGGTTTGGCAATTTGCTTATTTCTGCAGTATTGGGCTGTTCTGCCCAGAGAAGGTCCCAGGAGTGGGTGGGTGGGAGATTAACACAAAGGGTGAGTGAACTCGGAAAACACCACAAATATTTTTCAGGGCATATTATACGGGGCATTTTTGTAGGTGGCCAATTGGGGCAAGGGGCTCTGCTGCATAAATCCAGAGGCTGTTTCAAACCTCTACTTTTCACAGAAGTTTGCTGGAGCCAGATAAACATTTGAGAGCTCTGATTTTCTTCAGGCCTCATATGATATAGTTCCCTTTGCACTCAACAAAAATTCACTTTATAACAGAAAGTCCTATTGTATGGGCGAGGTGCTGGATGAAAGCCAGCTTCTACGAAGGTAAGGGCGAGGAAAGGAAGTGGGTTTAGAATTCTGCTTTGTTTGCTGTGCTGCGCCAATCATGAGACTGTCATGTATGCGCTCAAGCATGTGCAGAGTTCCAGCTTCTTTATATTTATTTTTTTTGCACAACCTACTAAGTACTTCTATAATGCCCTTCATTATGCTGGCCTGTGTGGGGAATAGCTTTGGGTTCTTTATAAAGAGGGGGGAAGTAAATCATTTCAGATCTTTCTTCTTGCTGGAAAATCCTTTTAGGGGAAAAAACAGCCCTTTATATTTTATTTTCTCCCCCTGCTTCCCTTTGTTACAATGATCTGTTAAGGCATAAGAGAGTGCAATGAAATCTCCCTTTGTATGTCTTAATGACACTGTTCTATTTTTCCTTTACTCTCTGCTTTGCTTAGTGTTCAAATCTGAAGGATTTTCCCTTCTTTTTTGTATATTTGTTCTTTCTCCTCACCATAATTGTTGCTTGGAAGGTCTAATGTTTATCTCTTTAATTTGGGAAGTTGTCTATTTGTAATAGGGACGCGGGTGGCACTGTGGGTAAAAGCCTCAGCGCCTAGGGCTTGCCAATTGAAAGGTCGGCGGTTCGAATTCCCGCGGTGGGGTGCGCTCCCGTTGTTCGGTCCCAGCGCCTGCCAACCTAGCAGTTCGAAAGCACCCCCGGGTGCAAGCAGATAAATAGGGACTGCTTACTAGCGGGAAGGTAAACGGCGTTTCTGCTCGCCAGAGCAGCGATGTCACGCTGGCCACGTGACCCGGAAGTGTCTCCGGACAGCGCTGGCCCCCGGCCTCTTGAGTGAGTTGGGCGCACAACCCTAGAGTCTGTCAAGACTGGCCCGTACGGGCAGGGGTACCTTTACCTTTACCTATTTGTAATGCCTTACAGTGACATGTCGCGACTAAAACGATTTTATCTATATTTTTAATGTATATGTTATGCAAAGAGATTTGGGTGATTAAGCAGTATATCAATCCTGTTTGGCATACAGGCTGTTCTTTAAAAGGCCCCTGTTTGAACCTTACACCCCAGGCTCCATGTTTATCATACTAAGAGAGCTGGTGTTATCAGGAGTCAAATCCCCTCTCCGTCATGAAACTCACTGGGTGACCTTGGGCCTAGCTCTCTGCCTAACTACCACACAGGGTTGTTGTGAGAACAAAAGGAGGAAAGGAAAAACCATGTATGCTGAACCTTGATCTCTTTGGAGGAAAGGAATGGGCATACATGTAACAGTAATAACAGCATCAAATCTTTTCCTTCGATGAATGTTTATTCTGCACTACACATCAGTGGCGACTTAACTTTTCTGAAAATTTTATGAGGGTTTTTGATGGACTGAGGCAGGTCAGTGGGTCCCACTGTGTTTGTGTTTATGTGAAACTTTTCATTCCATCAGCATGTGAGTCCTGTGATGAAAGTTCCCTCACTGTGCCATTTTTCTACACTTAAGTACCCTTGCTTAATAGGTGAGCTGGAGCCAAATTATTGTATTGTGAATGTCTTTTTTTTTTTGGGAGAAATTGAATTTCATGCTTAAAAAAAAAATAGCAGAGAGAATCCTTTAATCTTTTTTCCTGTTCTTGGTTTGACCTGCTGCTTTGATAGAACAGTGCCACAGAGTTATTACGGCCTTGTAAGGTCAAGACTTGAGTGCCTGCTCATATCTCAGCACAGATGGGCACGTTCTGTGCAGAAAACCTTGATGGAGAAATGTAATATGCTAGGACTTCAAATAAACTCCCTCCCCACCCCCCAGATGTTCTCTTTAAATGTCAGGAAAAGATGGGCTCTACACCTTACACACACTTTGTGTGTGTGAAAACTAAAGTGGATGAAAGAACAAAACAGGCAAGATTGACATTTATTTCTCGGTGGCTTGTGCACTGTGTTGAACATGTGGCATCCCAGGCTATGAGAGACTATTCACAAGATCCACATATCATTAGAATGGCAAAGCATCATAAATCCTTTGAAGTTCAGAGATAGAAAATAGGTTAATTTCTGCCTGGGAATTTCAAAAATCCAGTATTTTGTATTGTTTTTCTTTCACAATAGGGGATTATTGTCAAGAGTCGAGAGGTGTGCAGTTTGATGAGGAAAGAGAAGGGGGAATAATGCTGTTTCCAGGAGCTCCCGGAAACCTGGTCCCAGCTCTGCTTTTTCCCATATGCTTTTTAATCTCCCTGCATAGAAAATTAGTATTGTTTGGATGTGCAAGACGAGTGGGAGCATTCAAACATGTGGTAGCCACATGCTTTCCTAACCATGTGATTTCCCCAAATATGTACAGGCCCTCAATGACGCTAAAGTCCTATTACAATTCAGTGGGGTTCAGGCTGCAATCCTCCACACACTCACTTTGGAGTAAAGTACCACTGGTCAATGGGGTTTACTTCCTAGCAAACATGCATAAAGTCAGGCTGCATAGGACACAGGTCATTGGAGAAATTCCATTCATTCCATAGTCTCCGTCTATAATCTTTGAGAATTCTAGGAAAACAGACAAGGCCCCTGCAAACTGGAGGTGGGCAAATGTTGTCCCCATCTTCAAAAAAAGGGGGGAAAGACCCAGGTAACCAGTTTCTCTGGATTCTGACCCAAATCTCTCTTTCCCTACTGCACGCCACAAATCTGGTATTAAGGGCAAAATGCTTTCCAGACCAAATTAACGACTTTTTGAAAGGCTTAAGGCCTGTTACATCTTATTTTAGAAATGGAGCACTTTCTATCCTAAAATATCATTAGTATCCATTCCTAACTCATTAAAGCAATTCAGATCTTCTACTATTTCTACTCTAAGGAATTTTTTTTTGGTAGTTAATATGGAATGTATTATTTTTTGAAAACATTTCTGTAAGGGGAAGAGTTCTTTTTATTTTTAATCTTTAAAAATTCTAGTTTATCACAATCATATCATTTGTACAAGACACTATAGATACATCTTGTAATTTATAATCTAAAAAATAAAAATTTCATCAAAATAGTGTAGCTATTACTATTGCCTGGGCATCGATGCATTAATGTATTTACTGAATATGGCTAGTTTTACTGGCGAAAAGGAAGAAAGTATAGCATAAAGGAAATTCAGTGGGGGAGGGCAGTGAGAATGAGCTATGTGCTTGTGTTTGAAAAGTATTGGATAGCTCTAAGAAAGGACACTAAGACAGGTCACAGATAAGTAGCAGCTTGTTAAATATATACACATTTCATGAAAACCACAAGGTTAAAAACAAAACAGTGGTGGTATACCCGCAAATCCTGTCATTTGCAAAGACAAAAAAACAAACAAAACAAAACTACAATTGGGGTAGAGGTTAATTCTGGAGTTGCTTAGATTTTCTATAATGTTTCTCTTTGGGCATCCTAAATAACATTTCGCATGTATCAGAGGACTGCTGTACCGGCAAATTAGGGACCAGTTTGCACATTTACAGAAAAGAGTGTGTCCTGACTTATGCGACTATTTCACATGGCACAAAATAACTTCATGTGATGCACTTGGTCTGTATTCACATGGAGAAAGAACCACTGGTGTCTCTCTTTTCAGCCAGCGCAATTATGGGAACTGGGGAGCTATGGATGTTTCTGAGAGTTTGGTTCACAGGATGTTGTCCTCCATGAAATTGTGTCTGTGCAGATGCTACAGTTTCATCCAGCAGAAAGGGACTGCTAGGCTTGTTTGCTTGCTTTTGGCATACTTTATTCTGCGTCTTGGAAAGGTGATCAGAGCTGCTGTTCAGGCCAACAGAAGCCCTTTCCCTGATAACAGATGACTCTGCCCATCTCTGCTGGGTTTTAAGATGTTAGTGGACACTGATCACACTTTCGAGCCTATGTTCATAGATGCAGGGGCATAATATTTGTTGTATTTTTATCTGTTTGAATTATCCCAACCCTTTAGACACAAATACACACACACACACTCACACACACAAACACAGAGAGAGGGCTTTCCTCTTGTGTTTCAGTGCAAACGGTGACCTTCTGTGGCGTCCTGATTCTAAAAGTTACCTGCATGTGTTTGCTACCTAGAAAAACCTCTCATTCTCCAATGTTAATTATTGCACTAACGATGAAGGGGAACACGGCAGGGTTTTTCTTTTTTTTGTTTTAGCTAGAAGCGGGACCTGCTGTTGCCCGAAATGCAGGTGCCAGTTGGATAATTACAGTGATCTGTAATGTGCTACGAAACAAGGAACAAACAGTGAAGGTCATTTTTGTAACCTGGGCTTTGTACATCCTTGAGGAGGGAAGAAGGGTATGCAAAAGCAGTTTCCTAAAGTCAAGTTCAGTGCATTAATCAGAACATAATCTTATACTTAATGCATTGTTAGGATTTCCAAATTGAGATGCTTCTACCGGAGGTAAGTCTGGGACAGCATCCGTCACGCAGCCAGCTCCTGCGGTCCTCTCCTGCCCTTCTCTCCATCTTCAGTCAGCTTGATGGGGTCACGGCACAGAAGTGCCAAATGATTCACACAGTTAGCGGGAACTGATCTTGCTCCGGGGGCTTTTTCACCCAGGTGCCCAGACCGGCTTTCTGAAATGCTTTAAACAGCTGCTGCTTGACAGACTGGTATGTGTGCGCCAGCAGTTTGGCCTCGCTGTACACAGAGGGCAGATCTCCATGGCTTAATATCTGTGTGCTCAGCTGTAAGAGAGATGGGGTAGGGTGGGGGTGGGGGTGGAAAGCGGGGGGGGGGGGAATCCAAAACAACCCAAAGTGCAAATGAATGAACAGCAGCTGTACAAAATGGTTCTGTAAGCTACAAACAAATTGTGCTTAAGATTTTACGTGTTGGTTTCAAGTAACAATGGAAAGGGCTGAGAACTGAAAACTGGACATGATATTGACTCCGTCATGCAGGCTTAGTGCCAACAACCTACAAAAAACACTGTCCTGAGTGAGAAGCAGGATTTTGGAGATCAAAAACATAGTTTATACACCACTTGGAAGTGTGAACTGTAGTGCAGAGACTATAAATTATACTAGGGTTTTGGGTTTTTTTGCTTTCCTTTTTTTTGTGGCGGAAGGTCTTACTAAATAAAGTAATAATAATAATAATAATAATAATAATAATAATAATAATAATTTATTATTTATACCCCGCCCATCTGGCTGGGCTTCCCCAGCCACTCTGGGCGGCTTCCAAAAGAATATTAAAATACTGTGATACATCAAACATTAAAAGCTTCCCTAAAAAGTAAAAAGAATGCAACCCCCCCCCCCCCCCGCTGTGCATTGTTGTGTTCCTTCTGAATGGGTCTCCCTTAGCTTCTGGGAAGGGACCAGGGGATTTTGGTGGCCAAACTCTTCCTGTTAGTGTGCATATATCCCAAAAATTTTGTTTGGGATTTTGAAAGGAGAGCAAAATTGAGAATCTTGTGGATTTATTTGGTGCTATTCATCTTCCCCGACCCCAACAAATATGATTCAAGTAAAAATGTTTTACCCAGATTTGAAGAAAGGTGTATTACCACTTTTTAATATTATGTATAACTCCCAAAGTTGGGACGCGGGTGGCACTGTGGGTTAAACCACAGAGCCTAGGACTTGCCGAACAGAAGGTCAGCGGTTCGAATCCCCGCGACGGGGTGAGCTCCCGTTGCTCAGTCCCTGCTCCTGCCAACCTAGCAGTTCGAAAGCACGTCAAAGTGCAAGTAGATAAATAGGTACTGCTCGGGCGGGAAGGTAAATGGCGTTTCTGTGAGCTGCTCTGGTTCGCCAGAAGCGGCTTAGTCATGCTGGCCACATGACCCGGAAGCTGTACACCAGCTCCCTCGGCCAATAAAGCAAGATGAGCACCGCAACCCCAGAGCCGGCCACGACTGGATCTAATGGTCAGGGGTCCCTTTACCTTTATAACTCCCAGATCATATCCTAGGTTAATATTCACTGGAGCAGAAGTCCCCACAATATGAACTTTGACTATGCATTTAAGAGCCAACCATTTCCCAAAGCCCTGGGGCTCATGCATAGGCCTCAGCCCCTACTGTCTTTGGGGGGAAATACAGATTCAAACCCTGCAGCCCAGATTCATAAACCTGACATTCCTATAATGTCTTGTCAGCTCCCTTTGGCTATATCTTGACATGAGATATACAGTGATATACTTGACATGAGATATACTTGACATGAGCCAACAGTGTGACGCGGCAGCTAAAAAAGCCAATGCAATTCTGGGCTGCATCAATAGGAGTATAGCATCTAGATCAAGGGAAGTAATAGTGCCACTGTATTCTGCTCTGGTCAGACCTCACCTGGAGTACTGTGTCCAGTTCTGGGCACCACAGTTCAAGAAGGACACTGACAAACTGGAACGTGCCCAAAGGAGGGCAACCAAAATGGTCAAAGGCCTGGAAACGATGCCTTATGAGGAACGGCTAAGGGAGCTGGGCATGTTTAGCCTGGAGAAGAGGAGGTTAAGGGGTGATATGATAGCCATGTTCAAATATATAAAAGGATGTCATATAGAGGAGGGAGAAAGGTTGTTTTCTGCTGCTCCAGAGAAGCGGACACGGAGCAATGGATCCAAACTACAAGAAAGAAGATTCCACCTAAACATTAGGAAGAACTTCCGGACAGTAAGAGCTGTTCGACAGTGGAATTTGCTGCCAAGGAGTGTGGTGGAGTCTCCTTCTTTGGAGGTCTTTAAGCAGAGGCTTGACAACCATATGTCAGGAGTGCTCTGATGGTGTTTCCTGCTTGGCAGGGGGTTGGACTCGATGGCCCTTGTGGTCTATTCCAACTCTATGATTCTATGATTCTATGATTCTATATCTGAAATCCCAACATTTAGCGGGGCAACCGTGGAGACTGAAACATTTCTTTGAATACCAAAATTGAGTCTTAAAGGCCGAAGTTCTGATTCTGATCCAATTAATTATGTGTCTGCGCAGGAGTTGGCTACTGTGGGCATAGCTCCTGCTGCTCAAAAGCCCTTCCAGCAGTCAACGCTGTCTGTGTGCAGGCCCCACTCACACCATGAGCAATAAGAACAGAAGAGGAGAACTGTTGGGTCAGGCCAAAGGCTCATCTAATCCAGCATTCTGTTCTAAGCACAGCCAGCCAGATGCTTAAGGGAAGCCCACAGGAATGACCCGAGTGCAGCTCTCCCTGCCTGTGATTCTCAGCCACTGGTTTTCAGAGGCATAATGCCTCTGACAGTGGAAGGAGAATATAGCTGTCATGGCCAATAGCCACTGATAGCCCTACCCTCCAATATTTGTCTAATTCTCCTTTGAAGTCACTCAGGTTGGTGGACTTTGTAGTTGAGTGTATACTGTACCATGATCACCATTTCTTTCTTCATTCACCTGAGGTATGGGCTGGGAGGAGGAGGATTCCCTAGTCAAGGGGAGGGTTTTCAAATGCAAATCAAACTAACCACACTCACCCTTGAGGGCAGCAGGATCTAGACTCAATCTAGATTGAAAGCAGCATGTTGAGGATGAACATGAACTGTTCTGGATTGAGAAAAACTACCTTTTTGTAACAGATTAGCATGTGCACAGCCTAAAATAGTTATTAATGTATTCTACTCTCTCTCTCTCTCTCTTTAAAATGTTTATATGGTTTTATAGTTGGAGGTGATAATTATTATTATTTTTAAAAAAATAAATAAATAGCCTTCCACACAAGCTCTGAAAAGTAAGGAAAAAAGGAAAGACTCTATGAGTCATTCAAGGCTTCAGGCAGGCCAGTTTGAGAGAAAACGCAAGGAAAAACCGGCTCCCTTCCTTCCAATCTGTTATAATAAGAGATACTGTGAAACATGCCTAAGAGAGGGCAGTAATCGAGCATCTGGGATTTGCCCACAGCTGAGAGGCTGTCTTGTTGAGCGGGAGAATGGCATCTGAATGTTCTGAAATGCTCACCACCCCTGAGTTGCCTGCCAGAAAGCGTCTTAAGAGACAAAGACACGCATCCTCAGTCCAATAATCACCCCGGGCGCACCTGGGCGCCCAGAGAGAAAGAACTTTTTGTTTTGCAGGAGGATTAAATCAATCGCCTCCTTCCTGACCTGCCAAAAGACATAGCGCAACCAAGCCAAGAGTGTGAGAATTTGATGTTTGGGGAAAGGAATCAGAAGTCTTGGGAGAGCCGTAGACCTGGTGAAAGTTCAATCCGGCGAGTGAATTAGCATTTGCTGTGGGATTCTGCTCCCACCATTCTGGAATATGAGCCTGCGTACAAAGGGGCATTTTCCACCATTGCAACAGCACTACAGAATGCCCTTTCCCTCTGCTATAAATGACTTGATCCAAACTTCTTGTAAAGGCGTATCTTTTTTCTTAGATTTCCCTCCTGACCCATAAGAATAGACGTGGTTATTACTGAATTCCTGTTTTGATCTGGTTTTCTTATAATAGTGTTTTACTAGTTTTTATGTTGTATCTCTGTTTTTATGCCACAGCATAAAATACTGTGTTTTATGTATTTTTGTATATTGTTTAGAGATGGTTTAATTATGAAGCAGAATAGAAATGCTTTTAATGTCAAAAGCGAATGGGGTAAATTATTTGCCACTTCGCTTTTCTCTGATGTCACCAATAAATGTATCCTATTCAAATTGGGCACAATATTTGCAAATTGTATTTTGCCCTTGAGCATGTCTACTTGGAACACACACTCTCTTATTGCCAATGCAGATCTTCAAGGGCTTACATCATTTCAGGAAATTGATTGGCAGAAGGCAAAAAGTACACACTACTTTCCTCAACCACCATGCACACACAGGCCCTGCTATGTGAACACAATGCGTTCTCAGGAAATGGTCTGTTAGGCGAGTGTTTGTACAACAACACCCACCCTCCTCCAGCAGATGTCAAGGAGATGAGTAACTATACAACTTTTTGAAGACACCTGAAGGCAGCCTTGTATAGGGAAGTTTTTAATGTTTGATGTTTTATCATGCTTTTATATGTGTTGGAAGCCGTCCAGAGTGGCTGGGACAACCCAGTCAGATGGGCAGGGTACAATTATTATTCTTGTTGTTGGCATTTCCCATCAATTCCAATGGGAAAATTTCTAACGTGTTCCCAAGCACAGGCTTTTGATCCCCAAATAGTGAAAAAAGCCAGGGGAAACCCTCTGGAACCTTTCAAAAGGCAAACAAGGAAGAGAAATAATGCTCTTATTTGTCTGATCTATGCCCCTGTCTCCACCACCCACCATGTTCTCTGACAAAACCGCTGCCGTGGGCCAGGAAAACACAAAAAGTAAGGCGTGTTTAAGGCTGCTTATTTGTTTACAGTACTACAGGCAGGTCCAGCTGTTTGGATATCTGAATCGGTGGTGTGTTGGATAAGTGAATGATCGTGTTTTATAATGAGCGTTTGAATAGCAGGACCAGTGTGTAATTAATTTATGGCATTGGTTTTCATGGCTTTAAAGAAAGAGTTAGGCAAATGCATGCCAGGAGGATCGGTCTACCAAGGAGCTATTAGTCCAAAGGCAACAATACCACCAAGTACCATTTGCTGGAGAGCAACAATGGGAGAAGGCTGTTGCCCTCATGCCCTGCTTATTGGCTTCCCAGAAGCATCTGCCTGGCTGTGACTGGAAATAAGAAACCTGACTAGATGAACCTTTGACTTGATCCAGCAGAGCTCTTCTTATGTTTTTTAATGCCTCAGAAACCCTGGAAGTGTGTTAGGGCTCCTCCAGATCACCAGATTATTGCATATTCTGGATTTTTATTACTTCTCCAAAATACTTTATTTTTTTGGCACTCAGATAAGCTGAGTTCAATATGTGCTACTGTCTTTCAAGTGTGCATGTTGCATTCTACTTAAAAATACACGTGTTGGTGGTTATTAGCCTTGATCATATTCTCCACTTGTATGTACAGTCATACCTCATGTTACATTTGCTTCAGGTTGAGTGTTTTCAGGTTGCATCCCGCGACGACCCGGAAGTACCAGAAAGGGTTACTTCCAGGTTTCACCACTTGTGCATGCGCAGATGCTCAAAATGATGTCACGCACATGCGCAGAAGCGACGAATCGAGACCCGCGCATGCGCAGAAGCGACGAATCGAGACCCGCGCATGCGCAGACGCAGGTTGCGTTCTGCTCATGTTGCGAATGGGCCTCCGGAAAGGATCCCATTTGCAACCAGAGGTACCACTGTATATATAAACACCTTTCTCTCTCTCTCTCTCTCTCTCTCTCTCTTTCTTTCTTTCTTTCTTCCTTTCTCTCTCTCTCTTTTTCTTTTTCTTTTCACACACACACACACACACACACACACACACACACAGAGAGAGAGAGAGAGATGCTCTGCCCCGCACACTTGCTGGGCACCACATGTGTTTTGGACTATGATCGATATCCGAGTACAGAGTTTGCTGTAGGAAATGGTGCTTTGCTGATGATTCGAGGCCAGGGAGATGGCTGGGAATGCTATATTGTGATGGACACCTAGGTTTGCTTTCACCAAGGCAGGAGTCCTTACCTTTCCATAAAGCTTTGCCCATCGAGTGTAAAACAGGTGCTTGCAGAGTCGTGAAGGACTCCCGCAGTTCCTTTTTCCTGTTGTTGCATTAATAAGCTCGAGGTCTGTAGTGCCCGCTATCCAATTCACACTGAAACCAGGTGATTTCCCTGACTGCCGCATCTTGGCGTTGCTCACTCCTGTCGAAAGGGGAAGCAGAAAACATCAAAGCATTAAGATCAATAGCCCCTACCTTGCTCCTCCTGGAAGATAGGAAATGGAACTTTCTTTTTTTACTAGGAAATGACTTCCATTTCCACATAAACTTATTCTCATATTTCGACGGGATTGGCTCCAGTCTGCCAAATCTTATAGGTCAGAATTGTTGTGGTTGTTGCTTGTGTGTGTTTCAAGGTGTTTTGAGCACAACTGTTTTTGGTAAAGCAGCTTATGAATTAAAACATAATAGAAGATTCTGTGTTTTTTTAGCACCCGGTCCTTAGATTTAGAAAGGGGAAAGGGGACTGTCCAGGAGTAGATGAAACACTGCTTTCTTGTTCCTCCCAGACCATCCCTTCAAAGCCGAAATAAACCTGACTCTAACAAAAGTGATGGGAAGGGGGCTGTGGGAGAAAGGAAGTGAGAGAGTGGAGGAAAGAGGACTCTCTTGCCCATTAGGGAAGGGGGAGAAGTTTCATTCAGTTGCATTTAAAGGTGAACCTACTTAATTCTCACACCTTAAAACAATATGCATACTGAAACACAGCCAGCTTTTGAAATCTGAACTCCTCCTAATTCTGCAGTGCAGTTCTCCCGCCATGCAGTGTGTACAAATAATGCACATAATAGGGCAAAGCGTGCATTAAAATGCATATATTCATGAGAATAACCTGCAGAAATATTGGAGAAAATTGCTTTGCAAAAATGTGCATGTTAGGCAAACTGTACATGTACATTTAGAAAAAAAGCCACACAAAATGCTGGTGAATTTTCAGGAGTTTTTTTTTTTTTAACTGCATACCAATGTGGAAATGCGGAGATCTGAAAAATGAAAAACTGAAATGGACAGAGACCACATTCATCCGGCGCTATACCAGCTGCACTGGCTCCCGGTGGAGTACAGGATCAGGTTTAAGGTGCTGGTTTTAACCTTCAAAGCCCTATACAGCCTAGGACCCTCGTACCTACGGGACCGCCTCTCCTGGTATGCCCCACAGAGGAACTTACGGTCTTCAAATAAAAACATCTTGAAGGTCCCAGGCCACAGAGAGGTTAGGCTGGCCTCAACTAGAGCCAGAGCTTTTTCGGCTGCGGCTCCAACCTGGTGGAACACTCTGTCGCAAGAGACAAGGGCCCTGCAGGACTTGACATCTTTCCGCAGGGCCTGCAAGACAGAGCTGTTCCACCAGGCCTTTGGTCAGGGCGCAGCCTGACTCCCTCCTTTGGCAATCTTTACAAAACTTTAGTTTATGGTTGCCATCAATTTGTATTTTAATTAATTTTTATAATGTTTTTATAATGTTGCGCTGTTTTAGTGTTGTTAGCCGCCCTGAGCCCGGCTTCGGCTGGGGAGGGCGGGATATAAATAAAATTTATTATTATTATTATTATTATTATTATTATTATTATTATTATTACTCACATACCCATTTGCTGCCTCAAACCGCACCAGCTCACATCCTGCTTTATATGGGATTGAGGCAGAGGTGCATTTAAAGGAATAGGTCTGCCATCATCGTGTGTACTTTTGCCTGCTCTAACGCTAACTAGAGTTAAAACACTAACCAGGATTTGAAACCAGGGTTAAGAAGGAGTCCAGTCAATGTTAACCATGGTTATCTTTGGGAGACCTGGAAATAGATTAGCATTAAAACTTCTGTTCTGAATGGCTTCACGGAAGAATGTCACTACTATGCAGAAGGTGAGTTCCAAAATAATGTAAACCTGCTATAAGTCAGATTCATACACCTCTGCCCCCACATGAGGGGGGTGTGTGTGTGTACTTTGCTGGGCAATTTTGAGAAGAAGTTAGATTTAGAATTGGGGTGGGGGGTGGGGAACTACTGAAAATCAAAACTTTTCCAAGTGTAAAAACAGAATAAAAAAAAAGTTAAAATCTGAGATATTCCTGAACATCACAAACAGTGGAAGAGAATAGCTCCCTAATTATTGTAGATCTTCCTAAACAAAAGCAATTGTGCATCTTCCTTCATCCCCTGCCATCTAATTTTGTTAACTTCATTAGTACTACAGGTACAGGAGAGAGAATCGCATCCCATAATGCAGGAGGACTATGTCTACTGCACGGCAGGGGGAGGCTCAAAGAGCATGCTCTTGTCAGTGCTGGAAGATGGCAGCTACAAACAGGCTAATTAGGACTAGGTAATATTGCGGGGCACAAATAAGGTTACTCGGAGCAGGTGAGATAGCGGCTTGGCAGCTCAGCTGACAATCTGTAACGGTAGCTACAAACTCATTAGCTGGCCTTAGAGCAGGCATGGCCACCCTCCAGCTTTTTGGGACTACAACTCCCATCATCCCTAGCTAACAGGACCAGTGGTCAGGGATGATGGGAACTGTAGTCTCAAAACAGCTGGAGGGCCAAGTTTGGCCATGCCTGCCTTAGAGCAGTGTTTCCCAACCTTGGGCCTCCAGCTGTTTTTGGACTACAACTCCCATCATCCCTAGCTAACAGGACCAGTGGTCAGGGATGATGGGAACTGTAGTCCCAAAACAGCTGGAGGGCCAAGTTTGGCCATGCCTGCCTTAGAGGAAAGATCTGTTGTTGTTTTTTTTTTAGCATCAGACCACCTCATCAAATGTAGAACTGGATCAGTGCTGCAACACTGGGGAGGTTCTCTCCCCCCCCCCATTCCCTTTCCTTAGCATCACTTTTATGCTTCCCTTTAAAGTTGTTAGCCACTAAGTTGTGGGGCAGGAGTGTGGGAAACGAGGCATCTGTATTGCACTTGGTTTTTCTGCTCTTAGCCACTTTAGGAGGGGGGAAGGTTCTGGGTGATGTAGTACCCCCCCCCAAAAGCGGACACAGATCTGTATAAAACTGGCGTATGCTGATTTAAATCTACATATGCATGTTTACACATGATTACTATAATTTAAATAGGGATGCGGTACATCTCAGCACAGTGGGGAAGACCGTGACCAGGTCACTTGTGAATGAATCCCTGCTGCCCAGATGTTATCGATAGGGAACTTCAGGGCCCCTGCTCCTCTCCCTTCTTTGGGCTCCTCCTTTTTAAACAGCCCTTCAGATAGAGGCCATCTTCAAACAGAGGGCTGTTCCCTGTACAGCAAACAGAGCACTGCTCTCTTACTTGATTTCCATCAAGGAAATAGTGTGTATACGATACAATACGATATCTTTATTGTCATTGTCCCATACAGAACAATGAAATTGAAAAACTACATAAAACATTCAAAAACCCCTAAAAACTCTGGTATGAGGGATGTGTCGATGCCATTTCCCAGAATCATGGCCCTGATCCAATTCCGCCCAACCCACCTGCAGGCACTTTTAGGCAATTATTTTTTTTAATTAAAAAAACATAATCAGGAGATTTGATGACATAGCTTTCCCACATAATATTTAGTTTGGTCCCAAGACTCCTGCAATCCTGAATGAAGTGGGGTGCATGTCGCAGAAAAGCAAGCGTCTGATTGTGCTGCAGAGACATTTCTTCTTATTATTATGGGAAGGAAGGTGCTGGTGTTTCCTGTGCATGAAAATAGCGTTCCTCCATGAAATGGGAAGTAAATGTCCATGCTGCTGAGTTGGTAAAGTCATTAATGTTCATCATTTGACAGCTGAACACAGTGCAGAGCTCAGCGACTTGGAGGGCATATAATAGGGAGTATAAGATCGCGCATATGGGCTCTGTAGATAATCCTGGTGAGATGCAATATGGCATCTCCTGCGCTGGTCCCTGGCTCATTTATAACACGCAGCATCTGAAATCACATCTCCCACCACCTCCCTGTGTGCATGTGTGTGCGTGTGTTTGTTTTACACAGAAAAGCTCAGTGTGTTTGACAGATGATGAGCATGATTCGGTTTTTTCAGAAACCAAAGTGTAGGTTTTAATGCATGTGTTTCTATTATATTCATTTTAAACCAGGTGATTATTTTTTTTAATGTGAAACTGGATTTTTTTTTAAGGATCAAAAGGGGGGGGGGAAATCACTTGTTTCTTTAATAATTTATTTTTATGCGCCAACATACCAGTTCAGAAAACAGTACCAGAAACCTCACTGTCATAAGTATAATACAATATGGATCAGCCTTCCCTAACCTGGTGCCCTCTGAATATTTTGGATTACACCTGGGAAGCTGATGAGAGTTGCAGTCCTAAATATTTAGAGTGTACTAGGTTAGGGAAGGCTGATACAGGTTATATAAGTGTCAATGATTATGTTAGGCCAGTTCACCTCAGTAAATTTCCCTGCAGTAATTCCTACATGGGCTAAGTATCCCCCCTTAGAGTCAATTGGAAATGCCCAAGTAAAATTCATTGACAGCTGTTTAAGATCCTTCGCATTTCTTGGCTTGCTGTCATAAGTAACATCCATTTGCCTGGCTAAGTGGCAGTACCCTAAACTAGTATATACAGATGAGTTTGGATGGAAACATAATTGAGTTATCATCTCACACAGGGCTTTTAATCACATTTATGTCACTCTAATAGCAATTTCGATTCTTTCACCAGGATAACCGATCAGTTTGTATCTCCCCCCCCCTTTATCTTTTAAAGACAAAAACTACCAGAGATATAGTAATATAAATGTGTGTGCTGACACTGTCGTGCTATTTAAATATTTCCGTGTTGAGTCTATTGCAAGCAGATCTGAATGTATGACTTGACACTAATGCGCCAGTCTCTGTCAAGCTATCACCCAAAAGCTTAGCAGATGGAATGCCAGAATATGACAGCACTTGCTACGATAAGGCCTGCCTGGAATTAAGCCACAGGTAGAAGAACAAACATAGACGCAGCAGCCCTAATGACCAGAGGAAAGCAAAGCATTCAGTCAAATTAACAGCTTTGCATACATGCATTGACAATGAACGCAGAATACAAAAGCAAATTGCACACTGTCCCCAGATAACTACTGTCAATATAGAGAATCACTTCTGATGGAAAACAAAGAGTAACAGAAACTTGTGGAAGCTAAAATCCAAGCATCAATATTTGCTGATTTAGGAATGGAGACTGCGAGAATCTAATCCCCTGTCTTTTCTCTAAGAAAACTTGTGGAAGGAGCTGCAAGGAATTTGGAAACATTAGCATACCCACCAAGTGTCCCAGGGAAAAATGGGAAATCCTGTTTTTTCGTGTGAGATTGTGGTGGCCATTTTTGGTCCTGAGATCTCTTGTGCCACGATCTTACCCCCCAAAAGCACTCTTTTGGGGGACAAGATCGCAATGTGGCTCACATGACTTGCCCGAGAGCATGTCCCGGAAGATGCACACTCCATTTTTTTATCAGAAATATTTGGACGGTATGCATTAGTGCTGTAGTAAAGCACCAATCCTGTGCTATAGTAACTTCCTCTAATCCTACTCCAACAGGGAAGCAGTGGCTTTGAATCTGGGACCTGTACAAAGGTCTCATTGCATCAAATCTGACATGAGGATACTTTTTGGCCTTGGGCAATCACTGTCTCTAGGCCTCAGTTCCTCATTTCTTAAATGGGAACCATAAATAAACTGCCTCAGAGGTCTGTTATGAAAGTTAAATACAGCGAATCGCCTCACAATTAAAATAACAGTGGAAATTATAGTAGTAGTAGTAGTAGTAGTAGTAGTAGTAGTTGGAGGTCTTCCGATCAGCAGGAAGTCTTACAGATGGCCCAAAATACCTTCTAGTCTGTAGACAAGGCTAGAAACAGAGGGAGAAGTTGTCTAAAGAGGAGAAGACCTCTGGAACACAGTTCTTTAATAAAACTATTCGTTGTTCAACTCCCCTGACCTGTTTAGGTCTGCTGCCAGGACATCATGATGTTGTGTGTTTCCCAGCCCTTGGCAGAGGCAACCAATGGTGTGTAGAGAGAGAAGAAGGGAACACCCAACACGATGATGTTATGCCATGTGAAAACAGGAAACTCAACAGTTTTCAGTGGCAGCTCAGTTTGGGGTATAATCTAGCCTCCCAAGTGAAACCACCCATAAATCTACCCCTTACCTGTTGGTCATCTGCATGAAGATTCTTCATTTGCTTCACACCCTGGCTTTTTGCAAATGGATTCCCAGTTTGTTCAGTAATTCCTTTCCCTGGTACTTAGCTTAGTTCATTCAGCTGATGTGCTTTAGCACACCACTGAATGGGGAATAGGTTTAAATCTGTTCTTAAGTAAATTTTATGACTCAAGGCTCTAGTTTGGTTTTAACACTTATGCTGTGGCTTTAAAGTATCTGGATGAGTGGTGATATACATACCAAAGGGCCAAGTATAATGGAAAGATTGCTGTACTGGATAATGATTGCTTCCAACTATATGGCCTTTCAGGTCAGCCAGAGATGGGTTTAATCATGCTCAATGGTGCAAGCCATTTTTAAGAAGTCTAGTAGGATTCGGTCACAGAATAAGCCATCACCATCTGATTTCGAACTTGTGGAAGTTTTCTTTATATAATGTGCTTTGCTACAGTGTGGTACAACCAAATATGATCCTCTGCTCCTTGACAACTGGATCCAGCAGAAATCCTGCTAGTATTACCAAGGGGTATGGAGCGATGTCCTTGATCATGATAATCAGTTTAAGAAAAGTGGGTGCCATATCTTCTGCCCTGGCTTATAAATATATCACAGTAAAGATTCTTGGGACAGGAATTATTTGTGGTGGAGGACAGCCACTTCCAACAGGAATGGAGGCAGAGAGGTAAGAAGAATCTATTTCAGTTAGTATTGCAATCCTATATACACTTACACCTGGGAGTAAGACCATTCAACAAGGTAGAACGGGGTTCCCCAACCTTTTTGGATCTGGGGGCACATTTGGAAAGCTAAGAAACCAGGGGTAACACCACAAAATACCCATTTCACAGAAAACAAACAAACATCCAGGTAATGTTCTACACCCTCCAAACAGACAACTCCCCCCAATGTGACCCCTCCCAACCAAACATCAAAATATTGGGAGGGGCAGGGGACCTTGGCAGGCGCTGAGGGTGCTGTGGGGGTCCCTAGACTCTAAGTTGGGGACCTCAGCAGTAGGACCTACTTTTGGGCTGTGCTCTTAGTGCGGTAGAATGTCTAATCATCAGTAGCATCAAAGGAAAGTGAGAAAGAAGCAAGTATCCCAAGCTGTGAAGGGACACTTGGTTATGTTCCGTGCAGGAGCCCAACAGCACCAGCAATGGGGAAGCAGGCGGTTCATGCTTCCAAGCAAGGGTGTCCTTACCACTCAGGAGCAGCTGATTGCGCCGGTATGAGGCTGGCAGTTGACCGACATCTTCTAGTCTATGGCTCATTACCCGTGAAAGGTGTCCGGTGTGAGAGAGGCTCCCCACAATAATGCTATGCAGGTACACAGGCTCGATGAAGTAGCTGAGGAGAGCACCTTGTAAGCCGAGGACGTTCCACCTGCAAGAGGAATTCGGCAGTGAGAAAGGGGTTCGGCAGGTGACAAAATAAGATACAAGAGAGCACCCTTTTTCATTTGCCTTTTTATCCTGGGGAGAAATAGCAGACATCTTCAGCTGATTCCAACTGTAATTTTTGTGACAGATGATGGACCTTGATGCAGGCCAGAAATTCAGAATTCCCTAGCTTAGAAATGAGAATCTTACCTTTCCATAAGAACATAAGGAGAGTCTGCTGGACCAGCCAAGTGGCATTGGCCAACCAGATGCCCATGGGAAGCCCATGAGCAGGAGCTGAAGGCAACAGCACTCTCCTGCGGTTTCCAGCAGCTGTTTTGCAGAAGGAGACTGCCTCTGGCAGCGGAGGTATACGGAACAAGCAGGCCTCTCTAGTTGACCTTTGGGCCCTCTCCAAAAGTCATACACTGCTGTCCCCAGGCCACAAACCTCACCAGTGCTGCTCCACACCCTCCCAGTGTTCTTTAACTTGGCTGAAACCACATTTGAACTGTGATTATCTCACTTGCTTTTCTGGAGGGAGGACAAAAAGAGATGTTGTGGGTGCATGTAGAAGCACCTGGTTTTTCCATGGCTGGAATTTAGCCTACCACTGGCATGTGGCCCCAAGAAAGGTTGCCCATGAGAGTTGTGTCTCTCGGGCTGAAAATTGTACCCCTACCCCCTGGACTCCTATTCATCGAAGATGCCATCCATGCACACACAATGGAAGACTGAAAGATATGCATCTCAGCTTAATCGCAGTTGATGTTTCATATTGGAGGAAGCTGGATTGAGGGAAAACATATTAAGCAGAAGCATTTCTCAAGAAACGGTGGGATACGCATGGATTGTGGCTAACATCCTGTGTACTCATTGTCGAACACCTGGCGGAAGTGGGCTGGAGCCAGAATAGACTGTGATGTGTACACACAGTCTTACACAGGGGAGAATAGGGGTCCTTGTTTGCCTACATGGATTGAGAGGCACCAGGGTGGTGATGGTGGTAAACGAAAGCAATGTAAGCTGCAGGCAGTGCAAGAATTCTGATTCTTCACGCTTTTGCTATTGAAAGGGACACTCATTCTTCTCCCTTCACATTTGGTTGGGGCAGATCCATCTTAAAACACACCAATCTGCTGTCACCGTTCTTAATCTGGCCCTTGGTTTCTAGGCATTAATGTTGACTATTAAGGCCCTAAGCATCTTGGGTTGATGGTACCTTAGAGAACTCTATTTTGAGCATTCCTGTGCATGAACATTTCCAGGCAAGGCTCTGTTTCAGAAGCCTTCTACATCTGAGATTGGAGTTACATGCACTCAGTTTTGAAGCCCTCTGGCTGACCTTGGGTCAGTCACTGTCTCTCAGCCTAGTCTACCTCACAGGTTTGTTGTGAGGAGAAGCATTGCAGTACCTTGAGCTCCTTGGAGGAAAGGTGGGATGAATGTGATAAATAAATACAATTAACCCACTAAGAGCAGGAGCTTTTTCAGTAGTGTCTCTATTTGTGCAATGCTGTCCTCTATTAAGCCCATGGGACTCTCTGCTGGCCTTTAGGAAGCAAGGTGAAGACTTTTAATTTTGACAAGCTCTTGTGGGGTATAAATAACCAAAATAAGAGCAACAATAACATATGTTAATTGCTTTTCTCTGAACAAAATCAGTCTATGCATTTACAAAAAGCCTCGCTCCATTCTTGAGCAGCACTCCTGAAATGCTTTATCACAAAAATTGTGGGTTGTTTTTTTCCCAAACTTAGTTGCTCATGAGCTGAAATATGCTTGACATTTTAGAGCACTACAGAAAGGGTTAGAGAGATTTTGCTATTTAAGGCAACATCCAGTGGTTGCTGTGCTTAAAAAAAAAACGCATTTAAAGTGCAAATCTGTACCAGCAGGAAGCATTATGTAGCTAATTTCTTACATCATTGTTCTTTTCATTAATTAACATTTCTCAACCGTTAGTGCAATAATTGCGGTGCCTCTGTGCTGTATGTCTCTTTCCATGATTAATAAGGAGCCATTATACTTCCCTTTCCTGAAGCAGTCAATTAACACGAAATACTTTCCATTAATTACTGAATGTTTAAAACCAGCATGCTGTACCTGGAGAGCAATCTGCTCACAGAACCTGTGACAAAAATTGCTTTCAGAAGTTCTTTTGAAATTTTATTCCACACGCGAAAAAGAGCAAACCACAGGCAGTTTAGTTGGCTATATTAATTTGCTTCAGAAGCAGGGTCTGCCAATGAGAAACATCTTTTAATCTCATGGAAGACAAGGCAGCCATCTGGCTGCTGAGGATTTTGGAGTGAGACTGCCCCTCTCTCTTCCTCTCTAAACGCAGGTCATTAAAGTAATGTGTTCATCCTACATAAAACTCAAATGGAAGATAAAAGGTAATATTTATATACAAACAATTTAGTCCCACCATTTAAACAGTCGTTGGTTTTATGAAACATTTGCTTTGCTCTTATCAGATTTGCATAACTTTGTGGTGCCACTGCTGCTGAAGAAAAGATATGCAGAGATGTGTGTGGTCATTTCTACAGATGTCTACCTGTCTGTCTCATTTAGGCTACACGCTGTATAGTGTACACATTTACTTGGGAAATGATGGGAGTTACTTCTGAGTGGACACACAAAGGATTGTGCTGTTAGAGGCAGAGCTTAGCTGGAAAAAACCCTTCCAAGAATGGAAGCATGGAAAACAGTGTCGAATTCTCTGAAGTTATACAGTTTGGGATTTGATAAGTAATAGACTAAAATCATCAGAAAGCAATGATTTATTCGGGGTAGAAATATGTGCATGAACTCAGTAACACTTTTGATGTTCAGATTAAAAAACACCTGCCTCATTTAATTTGCTGGAAATGAAGAAGCATAGTATCTGCACAGGGGGGAAAATATCCAATGTTTAAATATGGCTACTTATTGGCTATAGGGAAAGCTCCGTTGAATTGGATCTATCTAGTCCCAGAATGATGTCTTCTTCAACAGCTAGTATTCAGACGCATTTGCTGTTTCTAAACATGAAGATCCACTGAGCAGTTTAAGAGCTCTAACCACTTCTGCCCCGCTCCCCCCAAAAAGAGCTACTTCATTTTGCAATTCCTGTTTTTCCAAGACAATGTGTGGCTGCACTTGCTCAGACATTTACCCCACAGAAACTTATCATGTCATGGCATCACTAGGCATAGAGGAGGAATAATTACAATTGGTTGTTAGAGAAGCAGGTACAAGTAAGAAGTTACTAAGTTGTGAATGCACATATCTTCTCGCTTTATCATGCAATAAATATACAGTTACAGCAAAATTCCAACCAAGTCGACTCAGAAGTCAGTCTTATTGAATTCAGTGGTGGTTAGGATTACGGTCATGGGCATGTGAGGTTAGGGTCACAGCCTTAGCTATTTACTCTATTTATATATCACCTTTCAGCAGGAACTCAGTTCTGGTACCTCTCAGGTAGGCACCATTGCCTACCTGATATGAGAACAAGGGAATATGATATGAGAACAAGGGAAGAATTCATGGTGAGTTCTGACAACTCTTTCTGCCTTTCTGTATTTAATCGAGCAGCTCTTTGGCTAAATTTGAATTGATTGATTAACATTCACTCATACCCTTTAAATTACCCCCTCCAATTGATTAATCAATGAAAGCCGTCATTCCCAAACTTTCCCCCACCATGGACCACTTGAAAATTGCTGAGGGTGTTGATGAACTGCTTAATTACCATATTTTTCACTCTCTAAGATGCACCTTTCCCCTCCTAAAAAGTAAGGGGAAATGTATGTGCGCCTTATGGAGCGATTGCAGGCTGCACAGCTATCACTGAAGCCAGGAGAGCAAGAGGGATCGGTGCGCTTCAGGGATAGCCCCACAAAGCCTCCTGAGCGAATAGGGAAGAGCACTCCCTCTTCGCTCAGGAGGCTTTGCGTTGCTTTCTTATTTATTGTTTTCCTCCCCTAAAAACTAGGTACGTCTTATGGTCGGGTGCATCTTATAGAGCGAAAAATACGCTGTTTTCCTGCCTCTTGTAGCAATGGTAATGGTCTGTGCTAGAAGCTGCATGATTTTTAATTCTATATTATGGCTTCTTTTGTTTCTTATATATGGTGTTTTGTTGTACTGCAACTTGAATTCCATAGAATAGAAGAAACAAAAGAAGCAATGGAAATAAATTAAAAATCAATATGAATATTCAATATGATGGATGTGCTATTTCCTGTCTTATACCACAAATCCACAGACACACCATGGACCACCTAACTGAAGTTTGCAGAGCACAGTTTGGGAGCTCCTGAACTAAAGCTTTACTTGCAGAATCTTCTGATTATACCGATTCAGTATTGCAGCCCCAGGTAGTGAACTCATTTCGAAGCCCAGAGAGGAGCTTCTGGAAATCTCGGACCAAAAACCAGGAGTAAAACCACTTTTATCATGTGATCTTCTCTTCAAGTGAACTAGGCCTAACTGGGTAAAGGAAAGTAAATTAGCTTTAGTCATAGAACAATTTATGCCTCTTCAGGAACAAAAGTATCTATGGCGAAACTCAGTTCTGGAGGAGGTTTGCTTCTGTTAGGTGCAAGAATGCTGCTGTGATTTTACTGCTTTCTCCATGGGCAACGTTTTCAAAATTAACATTATTATGCAGAGTAAATGTGCTGTTACATTCCAGCTTCTCAATATATCAAACTGACTTGTCTAGGTAAGACATATGATGGATTGTTTGACTCCCCCCCCCCCCTAATTGTGCAAGACTTTTAAAATGCCCCTTTCAAGGACATGTTCCCTACTTAGATAACATATTTTAAATAACTTTTGTCATACTGGAAAAGAAACCTGCTGGTTTACCTGCATAATGCATGGATTTAAACCAAATTATCTCCACAGAACCCAGGTGATCTGAACTGGCTTAAATTACACTGTGGACAGGGCTGTTATAGCTCCTTGTTTTTGATATGGGGAGTATAACACTGGTACTAGGGGCTTTGTCCACTGCCATTACTTCTATATTTATTACAGAAGTTGGGGTGGTCATTCTGCTTTCGGTACATCTAATTCCTACAAACATATGTGGTCCCCATCTGTCTATAATTGAAATGGCAGTAATGACATAGAAGGTATCAGAGAGGAGATAGTCTTCCATTCAGTAGGTGGCACTTCCCCCACCTTTTAAAATACCGTATTTTTCTGTGTATAACACTCCCCCCCCCCGTGTATAAGACGCCCCCCTATTTTGGGGGACTCAAAATTAAGAAAATGGGGGGAGATTGCCCTTGTGTATAAGACTACCCCCCTTTTTTAACATTATTTTTTGGTAAAAAAAAACCCCTAGTTTTATACACGGAAAAGTACAGCTGCCTAACATTACATTTAAGAATGGGAGTTGCTGTCCAGGGTCCTGAACAGCCAGCTCCTGAAAGCCCCATCACGTTTACCTATGGCAATAGACCTGGGTGGATCCAACGGCTGAAATGGACCATCAGTTGCTGTCCCAGGTCCTGGAACACCAAGCATGGTTACCTCCAGCAATAGTAGGGGCACCCAGAGTTTTCCTGGTCAACCTTTACCCCTTTGGTTCACCTCTACAGTACGTAATGTCACTTATACTGTGTTGGCTCTGCTCTTCCTGAGTCTGATGTGCACCATCACAAGGCTTTCCTGTTTACTATGCTGGAGGATCATGCAGCCAATTATCAAAGCTTCCTCCTGTATTTTCACGCAATAAGGATTGTTATTCATGGTAGTCTCCAGTCTGCAGAACACCTGTGGTTTTTCTAGTTACATGACAATTCAGCTATTATTGGTTTGGAAACTGGAACTACTACATTAGGGTTTGATCTGTATTTTAGCAGTGGGTGGTTCGTCTTTTTGTATCTGACAGTGAAGGACCAAGGCCAAATTCTGATTGATGCAGAAAGGGGTTAAGTAAGAAGAGAGAAGATTGCAAATAGACTTGTATCATCTGTGCAGATTGTCTCTAGTTGGGGGAGCTAGTTGTGTTAATTGATTTCCACTTTCATTAATAAGCTGCAGATTCCAGGGTCAAACCTTCCAAGCCAGCATATGCGATCCTGATAGCCTGTCACTAAAAGACATGCAAAAACTTTGATGTTTTTTATAGTTATCTTGGAACATTTTTCTTGCATGCAACTCATTTTGCTGATATCACTGTGTAAACAATTCTGCTTTAGCGCTTAAGCCTTTTCATAGGTGACATTAAGCTTTTCAGGGTCCCAGTGGAAAAGGAAGGGAGACTCCCAGCAGATTGGCCTGGAAAGTCTGAAATATGGTGCTCATGTACTAATCCAGGGGGTGCCAACATAGCACTTGTGAGCACATAATAACAACTTTATTATTTATACTGCACCCATCGGGGTATATGCCCATGGAAGCTTTCTCTGATGCCTGCAGGGTCCCCCTCTCCACCCACCCATCTCCTGGAATTAGGCTTGAAACAAGAATTCTGTTCTAGCCAACAGTGTGTGTTTGGCTGCCATGGGGTGTGATACCCACAACACTGTTTCTGGTTTGTAAATGTGTCCCTAGCCCCCAGAAAGTCATTGACCTATGTACCAATCAGTGGACAGAGCAGACATCTTATAAAAAACACATACACTACACCCAGGAAGTTTTAGAAATTTTAGATCCTCCTCTGGGCAACTCCCTGTAGCTTTTTGTTCCATCTGCTTCTCAAATTGTCCCCAAACTGAAGTGCATTCCACTTTAGCTTCCTGTTACCCATATATAATGTATTCTCAGACCATTTGTCAGCACATTGGCAGGGCCCACTGACACTGCTGAACCCCACACTGGGAAGTTGAGTCTGTGGAGTTGCCATTTTAAATCATATCAGGATAATTGTGGGGAATTGTAAATCATGGCTCCCAGTTGCCCAATGGCACTGCCAGCTAAGTATGTGGCTGATATCTTCCAGCAATATGATATTAGGCATTTCTGATGTTCTTAAAATGGACTTGGAATGCAGAGGGTAGCACTGAATTTTAATTTACTTGGGATTAACATGCACAAAAACTGCTGAATGCTGTGAATGATAACTGAATGGAGGGAAATGCTTTTTTGATGTTGCTTACAAATACCTTGTGAGCAAGAAAGTATGATAACAGCTGTTGGGATAAATTATTAATTGTGCATTATTTGCTCAGCTCCAGTAATTCTTTCCAATATATCAGAAAACTGCTACTCTGGTTCTCCTTCTCTTTGTAAGTCATGCAAAGTAGGCTGTTTTCAAGGAACTGGGGCCAATGTTCTCGATGCGGATTTTTTCTCCAAATCGCTGAAACCCCCAAAGGACAATTCAATCAAAGGACTGCTTACTCAACAATCTCATTTAGGCATATATGAATTCGTTTGAGCGTTTGGACCCCATGAAAATCAAATCAGCCAATATATGAACACATGAGATCAGTGGTGTGCAGTGAAATTTTTCACAGGGGAACATTTAGGGCCAGAGGCACTAACTTGTGAGGGTGACATATGTGTGAGCATTACACCTCCCTCCCTAAGCCAGGCAGAAGCTTCCCAGGCTTTGGGAAGGAGGCACCAGGCTTTAATACACCAATTTACCAGGAACATTTAGGGGACTAGCCTAAATGGGGAGATATAAGGATGCCTACCTCCCCAAATATATGTTTCTGTTATGGTGATGTTATGGACTGGCAGGATGCAGAGGAATGGTGGGAGGCATCAGCTGGGGAACCCCCAAGGGAAGAAAGCTGAGAGCCAGGAGACTGGTAGTGGAGCGATGATGAGTGGTCAGAGGGAGAAGAGGGAGCAGACTGGGAGGAGAAGGTGTCAGAAGTTGAAGAGGCAACAGGGTATTGTGAGCAGGAAGCATCTGTGGCAGAAAGCAGTCCAGGACCAGAGGCAGAACAGGAAGTTGGAGAGGAGGGTCCAAGAGACAGTGATGAAGCAGACTGATTAATAAGCCAGTGGATCTCCCCCTCCTGCTGTGACCAGCTCCCCTCACCCTTGGTGCTTTCCTGAGCTATTTTGTTTCTTTGAATAAAGAGACTTAATGTCAAGGCTGGGGTCAGATGCAGGTTAGCACGAAGAAACAATCAGCTGTCAGTGAAGTAAACTCTTTATTCAAGGAAATGGTCTACAACTCAGCAACACTTCCCAGTAGGTCTTATCCCTGTAGAGCAGTTGCCAGAGCTGAAGGTCCCACCTTCCACCCTTTCTAAGGCTCCTCCCCTCCTAGGCCTAATGAGCACACCAACTTTTCCCGGTAGGAGGTAGTTGCGAGGACAGAAGGTCCCTGCCTTCCACAGCTCCCTAAGTCGTCTCCTCTTCCTGCACTCTGTCTGGCCCTCAGGACTCCCAGGACTCTCCCACCTCTCCAGGACACAACTCTCGCAAGCCTTGCTCCATTCCTTGAATGCCTTTGCCTGGCTGGAATGTGTTCTTGAACTGTGATGGTGCCTCTTGTTTGCCTGGCTGGAAAGATACATATGGGTGTGTGTGGAAATACCTGATTTTGTATGTGTGTATTGTGGGATGTAAGAATCAAGTGCAGTCAAACACAACATTGCTAGAGTAGACATGAAGGTTGTCTCAGTCCTCCAGCCGGAACTTCCGACTTTCCAGGACTGAGACGAAACTTCCTCTATGTAACTTGAGATGGGCGTGGCCTCTCCTGAAGTAGAAAGAACCAGAACCACAGGCTGGCAACCATCTTGTCTCTCTTGTCTCTATTGATGCCATCTTAACAACAGCACTACTAAGATGCACCCTTGGCTCCAGGCCAAGAGAAGAAAAGGGGGGCTTTCTCCCATAAGGAGATAGTCACCACATTTAAACTATGTTCTAACCTTTTAAGACTACCTTCTGGGAACCTTTGCGTAAACAGATGATTACTTGTGAGTAAACGTTTTATACTTTACAGAAGACTGTGTAGCGTCTTATTTTAGGAGGGATTAAACGGGGAAAATACCAGGAAATATTTACCGAGACTCTAACGAGTCTGAGCAAGCTATCTGCTGTGTCTGTGTTTAAAAAGGGGGGATGTTAACTCTGCTGATTTTGTTGAACTTGAAAAGACAAGTTGGGATAGCATATCTTAGAAAATCTATCCTCCCCGCATCCATAAACATTTCCACATGTATGAATGAATGAATGAATGAATGAATGAATGAATGTAGTCTACTGTACAAAGGTAAGCTTGGATACACAGTCCCTGCCTGTTTTGCTACCTGTTCTTGCTATCCACTCCAGACCATTGCCGGGTCTGCTTCCTTCAAAGCCCCTCTGTGAGTTCATCCTCACCGGGACTGGACAGCAACACGAGCAGTTTCTTTCCTTTGAAAGGTGGCCTATACATTCCACTCAGTGCAGAGATGCCACCCAAAATAGCACTCCTCACCCTACTGCAACATCTAGCATATAGGGTGTGGTGTTATTGAGTTGTAAGTTTCTCCTGCTCCCATCAGGCATGTCCAATGGCACAGAGCAGGAGCAAGGAATCTCGCAAGGTGATGTCACTAGACATCATGGCTGGGAGGGGATGGCAGGAATTATGACATTTCTGACAGCATCCTTGTGGCATGTGTAATGCGTGGAATTTAGAGAGAAGACAGGTGGAAGATGAAGTAGGAAGTCTTGACAGCCAAGAAACCTGGAAGAGTCTGAGCCTCACCCCCAGACTGAACCCAGAAGCAGAAAGAAGTCCCCCAGGGAAGGATCTCAGATAGAACCAGGGATGCTTAAGGGATTTGGTTTCTGTGAGTTCCAGTGCAAGTTGACCTGATCTGCACCTTCTGAGTAAAGCACAGATTGAAACAACTATCCTTTGGAATATGCACTTTTCTTCATTTTACAACACAGTTCTCCTTTCAAAAAGTACTGAAATGCTTTAAAAGCATATATTTTAAGGATAAAATATGTTTAGAATTTAAACATTAAAATTTTGGGGGTACTTGAACAAGAGTTTACATATGCATTTAAATATCAAGTATTGTGTGGGTTAAAAATATTTTTTTTAATTCATTTGGAAATGGGATAGAATGGATTTATGAATGAACGCATGTGAAATGGACATGGGCCACAAATAGAGTGATCTAGCCATTCCTAAAAAGAGCCCTGGTGGCGGGTAGATGATCACTAAGGGGAACTTCACCTCTATTGCCTCTCTTCTTCTCACATTAACATGTTAAGAGCTGTCTAAAACCTGAGTTCATATTCATATCATTAATAAGTCATAACATTCACAACTGGAATACTTTTGAACATCAAAACAAAGATTATGCCTTTGATCCTGGAAACACAGAACATGACACTAGATTGCCTTATTTTACAGCTGTGGATGAATGTAAGAAATCTTTAAATACTGTAGACTGATTTTGTAGTGGATGAAGGCAGGTTTCTTTGGAGAAAATGAAGTTCTGGACACTGTATTGCAATTGAATTTCCCGTCAATATTAAATATAATATTGGTTTCTGAGTTTATATTTAATTTACTGTCTATTGACATTCAGAAAAACAGAGGCAGTGACAATATGGTTTGGAACCCTTAATTTACTTAGTCATTCTCTTCTGCCTGAAATTTGATTTTGAAACTCTGGTCATTCTTGGAAGAAACAGGGAAATTGTGTTGGAGACTTTCCCCTTCCCTCTTTGAGAAAATGTATTACAACAGGGGAAGATTTAACCCAACAATATTATTTTGCAATATTTTCATAGTCTGTGTGTCAGATTATTTCAATATATCACCATTGGACTTTTTGCTCATTCCTATGATTGGATCAATCATGTAAAAAACAATTGTGACTGTACAATATTCAAACAGATCATCTACTAAAAGTGAGAGCAAAAAGTAGCGTTTCTGTGCTGTAGCATCAAACCATCACAAACAAACAAACAAACAAACCCTCCTCCAAAAAGCATTACCATCCTCATATGTACAAAATCTTAAGGCCTGTGCATGGATTCAAGTCTATCATTAAAACGTTGGCCTGAGGCATTTTGCACAGTGTGTTCCACATCGCAATTGCCCGTCCAGTGCTCTTTGTGAACTGACACTGCATACCCCAGAATCCTCTACAATGCACAATAGGGTCTTCGTCAAGCAAGTCAAAGTCCTTGAAGCTAGACAGTCTGAAAACCACTGTTCTGAAACATCTGAGGAACAGATGGCAACCACCCCAGGGGAAGCCTGAGTTACCAAAGATCAAATCTATCAAAATCCTAATAGCTCTGATCCAATGGCTCCTGTATATATGTGAGAGAGCTGATGCACGTGGAACATATTCTGATATCGAAGTGCATGGCTGTAGCAATGTTCATGATAGGTGGTTATGGTGGCTACCATTTCCTTAAGAGTTAATTAAATTTACCACCAGAAAACAATCACCGTTTATAATTTTAATGACATTTCTGTGCTTGCTTGCTGCCCGACCGCTTAGCAATTTCACTATAAAGTTACCTGGCAATTTTGTCCGTGCAAGACATGGTGACCAGCTGCTCCCCCAATAACACGCCATCCCACATTTGCACCGCACTGGGATATCGGGCTGGAATGGTTCCTTCCCCAGATTCAATCTTCGTTCGAAGGTGCCCACGGTACTTTCTTACTATGTGCTTAATGCTGTTCACTGGAATGGAAAAAGCAAAGCAAAGCAAAGCAAAGCAAAGCAAAGCAAAGAAAAGAAAAGAAAAGAAAAGAAAGGAAGCGTCATTGATGATAACAACAGATCAAGAGCTTTTATATTTCTCTTCTAAGGTGAACAGTGATGGGCCAAGTAGAAGCAGAGGGAAGTGGTACTTCCCTCCTTCTCCATAAATATGATCTGGAATTTGCACATTAAAGCTGTACCCTATACACATTTACAGGGGAGTAAGCCCCATTGCATTCCACCAGGGATGGGCAACCTTGCTCAGCTTGAGCAACCTTCTGGGAGCCACATTCTTGTGGTAGGTGGAGGCAAAGACAAAAATGGGTGGAACAGTGACTAATACTTTTGTACAGTGGGTTCGTTTCTGCTAGGGCTGGGCGATACCTGGTTTTCAACATTGTGATATATCAGCAGCTAAACATTGCGATGTACTGATATATGATGATGTCTGAAATTGGAGATTGGGTGTGCGGCTGAGGGAAGGAGCAGCCATGGATATTTTGCATGTGGCTGATATACACAGAAGCTCTATTTGCCTGGGCAAAACTAGAATTAGTTGGCTCCAGCTACTGTTGGTCTCTCTGCCTTTTGCCCCATGAGTCCCAATGGACACCACCCCCTAGTGACTAATTCTCTTTTCCTGGATGCTTTAGGCTGTGATTTTGCACACTGAACTCATGGGACTGCCGCTGAGTAGACATGGATAGCATTGCATTGCCAGGCTGTATCCTGCGATTGGCTTCCTAGCTTCTGGCTCATTTGTGTCAGATGCTGCCCGCTGTGGAGGATGCGTCCTGAGGAAAGGCAAAGCACCTTTTCTGCCTTTGCCGCAATTGCAGGTGCCAGCTGTGCAGACTGAGCACAGCATCCCCAGTTGGCCTGCCATGCTACCATCCTGCTCACATCTGGATGCTGAGGATTGGAACGGCTGGACCAGTGCTGTTTATTTCAGGAATAAGTGCCCTCTGGTGGGAAGCTTTCAGATGTTCCATTACCTTGCCTAATTTTCTCCTTGTTTCATCCTTACCAACAAAGAACCTCATAGAGGCTTTACGTAAACCATGCCTCTCCTTTTTCTAACCTTGGCTGGCCTACTCTTTGATTTTTCAGATCTGAAGTCCTCAAATTGCAACCAAAGCACTGCACTGCCTTCTGTATTTCAAAGCTTGAAAATTAGAAATGGCAGAAGGGAGACATACACACACAGACATGCCCACAGATGGAAGGCGCTACCTGAAAATACCAGCAATTCCAGGACGGGGTTGAATACACTGCAATTTGCATGACTTTGATTATACTAAGTAAATGTTAGCTGACAAGGATCAAAGCCTGAGCAAGGTGCATTGACAGGCATAATTACCAAATGCAAACGGATTCAGACACAAATAAGAGCCTGCTCTTGACAGGCATTCTGCAAACTTCACTCCTATTCCAGGCAGATTTCGGGAACACCTGAGACCTACTTTTACATGTTCATTTGTTTGGGATGGAAAGAAAACCCATAGGGTCACCAAGCCCAACCGCCTGCCCTAAGGCAAGATTCTTCAAGGCACATTAGTCAGCCTGCCAAAGATTAGCCCACATCATGCAGCCCGCACCATGCCACCCACATGCAGATTGAAACAGCGAAGACAGGGCACCCCATTGAGATATGTACAGAGAACAGAACCTGCATACAGTTCAAGCAAATGAGCCAGGTGGACTGCAGCTTGAAACTAAACAATTAAGACTTCTGTGATGGGAGTAACGGATCACTCGTTCCTAACAGTAAAAACTGCACTTCTTACTGCATTCGTGCAGCTGCATGTAGAAAGCAATGTCCACAGTCCCAGAGACTTGCCCAGAATGCACCACTGCCTTGGACACCACCTGACTGTACAATCAATGGAGCCTATGTGATTGAGAGGTTCAGGTTTGGGCTTGGACATAGTCAGCCCTCTCAATAGCCTGAGAAGCCATGGACAAAATATGTCAAAAAAGAGCAAGCTGATGTTGAATTCCAGCATTTTAGGACCAAAAGCTTTGGACCAGCTCTGGCCAGCAGACCACTTTCTACCAGGTAATGGGCACCTCATTTCCCGTTACAGTCATAGCTCTTGTTACGTTCGGTTCAGGTTACGTCTTTTCAGGTTGCGTCCCGGAAGTACCGGAAAGGGTTACTTCTGAGTTTCGCCGCTTGCGCAGGCGCTCAAAATGACGTCATGCGCATGTGCAGAAGCGGCGAATCGTGACCCACGCACGTGCAGGTTGCCTTCTGCTCATGATGTGAACGGGGCTCCGGAACGGATCCCGTTCACAACCAGAGGTACCACTGTACTTAACTTGTTATTTAACTGCTATTTTTGCTTCAGCTTCTTTAAAAAGGCACACCTCTCAATATTTATTTTCTCATCCACTGGTAAGCCACAAGCTCCAGCCGGCTGCTGCTCTCTTCTTCAGTTTGATCCGAGCCTCTGTGGCTGTTAAGTCTTCCTGATTTTTGCATCGCTTATTCTCCCCCTTGATTATCTTCGCTAATTGCCGCGGGGAGGGGAAGGGAGGGTGGTAGGAAGGAGCAGGAGGGAGGGAGGGAGAAGTCAGCTGAAGATGCTACTTCATCCGGAACAAGATGTCAACCCGACCCCAGCATTAGAGAGGGCCAATTTAAAAATCATTTGGAGTGGGTTTATGATGTGTGCCTGACTAGACATTAGATGTGTAAATCACTGCTCAGAGCGTCAGAGAAAAGGGAAGAAGGAAGTGAGGAATTATTAGTATCAATTTTGATCCTTTGAATGTATAGAGATAAATCCTCCCCTCCTCCCCCTTTCGTTCCTTTCGTTTCTCTTTTTATATATAAAAAAATCTAAAATACTGTAAGTTCAATTATTTTTGCAATGATTTGCAACTAGTCAGCCTTTGTGTTATGACAGACGATGGATTTTTTTTTTTAGTAAAAAGCAAATTAAGAATTCTCCACTCCCCCACCTTAAAAAAATATAAAAAATTGCTGGAAATGAATGGTGATTAAACAGAATCACAAGAGTAAAAACCTGTCTGAAATTTACGTGTGGCTGCCTCAGAAGTTCATTTTCTATTTCTCTGCTTCACTGCATGCTACTCCCCCGCCATGAAGGGGGGGGGGGTGAGGCCTCTTGCACCCTCCCTTTTATACTCGCTTCTCAGTTCATTACGATAGTTTGTTTATAAAGGCTTGATAGAGCGCTTGGAAACAAAAGCGAGTTCAAACGGCAATGAATTCCACTAATCCTTTGGATGACAAATGCATTTGTAATAGGGCTGAAACCTACAAGCAGATGTCAACAAGGCATTATGTTGACTAATTGGTGAAGGACAATTTTAATAGGTAGGGATTCAAGCTGAGGGCACAATTTTGGTGCTCTTAGCATTGTTATAATACAGTGGAGCATGAATTCCAGATAGCTAACCTTGATAAAGGTAAAATAAAAAAAAATGAAGAAAAAGGTAAAGAAAAAGAAAGCCCAACAACTATCTCTCTGATATCTTATATCTAGGGCTTGCCATACGTCTGGAAAATTCCAGACATATATGGAAATTGGATGCCTAAATTGGCTTCCGGGGGGATTTTTTTTTTAATGTTAAGAGATCTCCAGAATTTCCTGAATGTATGGCAACCAGTTGTTTTTTGGGTGGGTGTGTGTTCCTCTCCCCTCCCCCCCTTTGGTTTTTTTTTAAAAAAATAATCAAAAGATTTATGGGGAAGGCTACACCTCGGCGGCAGTGGAAGTGATGAGAGGGCTGTGTTGGAGAAAGGGGTGCATTAGGGTCTGGCCGTTTTCAGGTTTTTCTGGGGGGCGTGGTTCTTTTTTTTTATTTAAAAAAAATTGCATGGTGAAAATCACTTTCTTTCCCTGCTCGAAGAAGAAGAATCAGCTCTTGGAGATGCTGGCGACGGCAGGGGGTGGGTGGGTTCGTTTGCTTGTTTTTAGAGGTTTCCTTAAAATAGCTCAACTTTTTGAAATATGGCAAGCCTACCTTATACCTTAAACAGACATATGCTTTTGTGGGGTAGAACCGGTTTCAATTTTGCCATTTTCATGCATTTGATGGAGTGTTTTTCACCCAAAGTGAAAAACAGCAAGGCTGTGTCCTTAACCTCACAGTTGTACTTGGAGACTGAAAATAACAATACAATGTGATATTTTCTGAAGTTTAGCCTTTCCCCTTTCTTCCAAATTGTTTGATCTCTTTAGTAATTTGTTTTAAATGTCTGCTCTGCTTTTGGGAGTGCAGTCCCATTATGTGTTTTACAAGCTAGTCTCTGACCATAATAATAAATAATAATAATAATTATTATTATTAGTAGTAGTAGTAGTAGTAGTAGTAGTAGTAGCAATTTGTCATTTCTGGGTCTGGATTATAACAGAATGTCTGAAGTAGAAAACACACAAATTAATCAGAGGAATTCAGATTCTGCACAGGTGGTTTGCTTGGAGATACCAATCAAAGCAAGAGCAGCTCGAAGGTTTCAAGAGCATTATTTTTAATTGCTAATTGCATCGCTCATCTAAAATTAGCACTTGAGCACCTCCATTTTGAAGGCGTTGCAGGGCCCATAGGGCAAAGCATGGACACCTGATGGGGAGAGAGAGAGAAGCACCTCAATTAAACGAGCTTAAAAATCCTGGCTGCCATTTTGTATTTACTCTTCAAAAATGAATTCCGAGAAGCACAGAGGCATAACGGAATGTAACAATATAGTTTTACCTATAATTCATTGAGGAGTAGGCTCTCTATGGCTGCTAGTCATGAGGGCTACATTACGACATTCAGGATCTGAAACAGCATGTATTTGAAAACCAGAGGTATTTGATTATTTAGGAATAACTTTCTGGCAGTAAGAGCTGTTCAACAGCGGAACAGTCTCCCTTAGAAGTTGGTGGAATCTCCTTCTTTGGAGGTTCTTAAACAGAGGTCGGGTAGCTGGCCATCTGCCAGGGTTTTTTTTAGATTCGACTCCTGCATTGGACTTGGGGTCCCTTCCAACTCTACAGCTCTGATTCTACTCCAGTTGCTGTTGTGTTCATGTCCTGGTTGTGGGTTTCCCATTGGCATCTGGTTGGCCACTGTTGAAAACACTATTCTGGACTAAATATATTGGATTTTGGTCTGCTCTTCTTATAGTCACACAACAGAGAGGAGCAAACACAGCTGGAGAGAGAGAGAGAGAGAGAGAGAGAGAGAGAGAGAGAGAGAACAAGAACAAAAGCCAGGACTCGAAGGAGACTCTCCACTATTCACATAAGGTCTGGCCAAATTTGTGTACTAGATACAGCGTTTCAGATACTGCCAAATGTTTTGCGTCACTGTGGCTCTCCTGTGCCATTTGTGCTGCAGCGCTCAAAGGGAGTATGGCTATACATTCCATAATATGCCATGCGTTCACTGTAGCAAGATGCCCACAGTGGGAAACTCATGGGCCGGTCACACATAGGATACTTTGGGTTTTCTGTGCTTTGGCTGGTATCTCTTCACCCTGCTCCCCGCCATCCACCTACCCACACTGATGCACATAAGTTGAGTAACCTCGGTGTGACCAGCTTGGAAACTTAGGTTTCTGCTTCATCATTCTGACACATTTAAATAAAGGGTTTGGGGCAGTGATTTAAAGCATTTTAGCATACATAAGGTAAAAGGTAAAAAAGGTAAAGGACCCCTGGATGGTTACATCCAGTCAAAGGTGACTATGGGGTTGTGGCGTTCATCTCGCTTTCAGACTGAGGGAGCTGGCATTTGTCCATAGACAACCTTCTGGGCCAGCATGACTAAACCGCTACTGGCGCAATGGGACACTAACGGAAACCAGAGTGCACAGAAATGCCGTTTACCTTCCTGCCACAGCAGTACCTATTTATCTACTTGCACTGGTGTGCTTTTGAACTGCTAGGTTGGCAGGAGCTGGGACAGAGCAACGGAGCTCACCCCGTTGCAGTGATTTGAACCACTGACCTTCTGATTGGTAAGCCCAAGAGGCTCAGTGGTTTAGACCACAGCGCTGCCCGTGTCCCATTTACCTTTAGCATACATACCTTGGAAAGACTTTCCTCCTTATCTATTTTTATTCTGAAATGGTACTGTAACATGGAATGAACAATGAGCCTTATCAAATTACAAGTAACCTTGTATGTTTTTTCAATAGTCCAAAAAAGGAACCTTTGCTGAGGGGCTTTGTTGCTAGCAAACTTATTTTGAATCAAAATTAACGGAGGTTAATGTCAAATGACCAAATAAAACTTTAATTGATAAATGTATTGATTCAACAGGCGGGCAGCCCTACTGTTTATGCCAGAGAGCCTGTGGCAGACATGTCTATTTGTGTGCTTCCTTGAGAGACATGTTTCTGTGCAGTGTGGTCCCCTGCTAGCTCTCTTCTGGGGGAGGAAGAATCCTGACTCTGTGCCTCACCCTCAGATTACCTACAAACCCAACGACCCAGATGTCGTGGCTGCATGCCGATCCTGTTGCGATGGAAGCACTACAGAAATGTGTCTGCCTCACAACTCCAGCACAGCTGTAGGTTAATAGGCAAGCAGGAAGAAGACCACATGCAGAGAAGATGCAATGGTGTGTTTCAGACCTAACGGGACTGTGGGATAAAACGGGAGCTGGGCTATCAGGAAGTCAATGGCACAAGGCAAGACAACATGTTAGCAAAAGATAGAAAAAGCAGCCTGGGGGGGAAGACAGCAGAGGCAGCCTCAGGGCAGACTTGATTTGCCTGCCTCTGCTGGTCTGTCTAGAACAGCAAAAAATGCAGGCTATGGAAGAAAAATGAACCGAGAGCAAAAGGGGTGGAAAAAGGGGAAGACCTTGGCCGAGTTTTCTCATGTAAAAAGTTGAGGAATCAAGTTTCCCCCTTGGAAAAACTTCTTCTTTTCCAAAGTCTGTGATTGGAAGAGTTTCAAAAACACAGATAAAAAGTGTACTATTGCTGTTGTCATATACATACACTATCAGGTCACATACTGCCTCATAGAGAAGCACTAGGAGAAAGAGGTCCCTCTTATAAGCTAACTCTCAAAAAGGAAAGCAACAGCGAGACAGAAGGGAGTGGAGGAAGCAAGAAAAACAAAACAAGGGATAATGTGAGCAAATGCACTTTGGCTTTGATTCATCTGAGAATGAGGACTAAGCCAGCAGCTTCCTGGGAAAAAAAGATGGGTTTCGAGGAGGGAGTTGAAAGAAGGTGCCATAGGTGGTTTTAGAGGGCATTTCAGGCATAATGGACAAGGAGGAGGAGAATGGGGCAGATCAAAGCTCAAATAACTTTGGAACAAACTTTGCATAACATAATACAAAGCAGTTCTGTACTTCAGTGCAGAGACACCTGTATGTCCCCTCTGGGCATGCTGGGATCACGTTACTGGCTTTGGCAGGCAGAATTCCACTTGCAGATATGGGAATAGGCATATATAACACTCACAAATTTAGAGAGGGCAGAGGAGTGGCCTAGAGCTTTGACAGCTGGTAAGAGCAGTGGTAATGCTAATTCTATCTTGATTGTATTCCTGAGATTTGGATCCAATTATTGGAGTATGCATGCTTGCTTCCTCCACCAACTTCTCCCAGGTCTAGCTCACCCCGCTTCTGCATTCTGGCATTCACTGTGAATAACATTAACCAGGCTTCTTGTTTAACTAGAACCAGAAACCAGAACTTAATGTTGGTTTAGGACCCTGATACAAGAAGAAACCTGTTTAGTGTTAACCACCATTAAGGTTGGAGTGAGAGAACGGAGCATGGATTGCATGTCTCCAGATTCCTTTGTATCAGCTGCAAATCTGGTCAGATCTGCCCATGTGCTTCCAGATCCTGGCTGGCTTTCCCAGAGGCTAACTGTGGTTAACAGAAATCATGATGGAGGTTCTTACTCCCCACATTCCCAAGGAGAGGTCCATAGCATCTGTACCACTGAAGCTTCCGAGTCCCATTGAAGGGAATTCCCACATAAAATGCTTGGCAGAGGTTACCAAGGCATGGATGACAGAGGCAAGACATACATTTTCTGTGTTGAGTGCAAAGGCCAAACAACGCATTCTATGGAAGATCCTTGATCAGATTTACCAACTTCTTCAAAGACATAGAAAAGCAGCCACATGGAGACCTGAACTGGATCAGGGTTGCAGTGCCATTTCTTCACTCAAAATTGCCCCCAGCCCCAGGAACTATGGGGATAATATGGGCAATTGTAACCCACTCCCTACATGGGGGTGGATGATTATCCTCTTTGGCCAAGATCCAGTGATGGCTCCTTTATTGCTGCTTTCAATTAAAAGATGAAGAAATACACAGATATCCCACACAACAAGTGGGATTGGTATGGAAAGTGTTAAAAGGTAAAGGTAAAGGTACCCCTGCCCGTACGGGCCAGTCTTGACAGACTCTGGGGTTGTGCGCCCATTTCACTTAAGAGGCCAGGGGCCAGCGCTGTCCGAAGACACTTCCGGGTCACGTGGCCAGCGTGACAAAGCTGCATCTGGCGAGCCAGCGCAGCACACGGAACGCCGTTTACCTTCCCGCTGGTAAGCGGTCCCTATTTATCTACTTGCACCCGGGAGTGCTTTCGAACTGCTAGGTTGGCAGGCGCTGGGACCGAACAACAGGAGCGCACCCCGCCACGGGGATTCGAACCGCCGACCTTTCGATCGGCAAGTCCTAGGCGCTGAGGCTTTAACCCACAGCGCCACCCGCGTCCCCATGGAAAGTGTTATACAAATGTTAATAGATAACTAAAGTGGTGTGTATGTCAATTTGCTGCCCTCTGGATGATACTGGACTACAGCTTGCATCATCCCTGACTACTGTCCAAGCTGGCTACAGCTGATGTGAATTAGAGTCCAGCAACATCTGGAGGCACCATATTGGCATTCTCATGGTAATATAGGACTACGAGCTGCTGCTTTACTTGCTATGCTTTAGTACTGTGATTTTAGCTGTGTTTAGTGTTTTTGTAGTAGCATGACAATGATTAATAACAAATGAACATATGATACCCATGGTTAAGGAATCAAGAGCTGGCTTGGTTAGGCTTGACAACAGCTGAATTAACTTCATTTAACATTAGTAAGGGTTAATAAGGGTTCCCCAGAATTATCTGCATTTAGCATTAAAGAAAGGTTTCCCTTGACTTAGGATCTGCAAGCTCCTTCGAACTGTTGTTTCAGATCTTAGTTAGGGGTGAAGTCTAGTTAACTGGGGTTAATGCTGGTGCTGATTAACTGCTTAACGGTGGTTAAGATGGCAGGGCGCGAATTTATTCCAGGGAAGGCAAAGAACTTGCAAAGAGCGAGTTTGTCCCTGAAGCTGGCTCCCAGTTCCTTAACCACTATTAAGAGGGAGCCCGTATTATTTCTATACAGGCCCATTGAGAGAGGTGTAACCATTGCATCATTTTCATAGTCAGCCATCATCTATTTAACAGGGAAACAGAGAAGGAAAACATTAAGGGAATCGAAAAAAGGCGGGGAAAGAAAAGCTGAAATGAAATGAAACCAGGGAAGTACAGTTCTTACAGTCCGTTGTGATTTCATAGGGGGAGTTGAGGCGTGCGTCTCCACAGGGCGAAGTGCTCACGTACAGATGGAACAGAATGTTCTCTTTTAGCCTGTAGCCTCCCTCTTTTAACCGCACGAAGATTGATCGCTCGCCGTCTTCTTGTCGTTTGCTAGGATCACAGAGAAAGGTTGCAGGTCATTTGTTACATTCCGAATCAGAACTAATTCTGCTCTCCCTATGGGATAGCTCGCAGGCTCTTTGTTGTATTTTCTTCCCTTATAATACCTTGTATCGCAGCATCTCTCTAGGTAATGCTTGTATGATCTCCACGGTGTCTGAGTTTAAAGGTCCAACAATTTAAAGCAGCCATACAATAAAATAAAATCAGAATCAAAATATGTTAACAGAATATTGTCATTATTTATCAATGCAAAGAATAATAATGAAATAATTGGTTTTGTATCCAGAAAAGGATCAAAGAAAGAAGAGTCAAAAGCTGGGTGTGTTTCAACTCTCTCTTTGGCAGCAACAAAAAGAGAGTGACTGGTGCCAGTACTATTATATAGTGAAGTTTCTAAATATTCAGTGCTTTACTGTGTTTTTAATATTTTGTTGGGAGCTGCCAAGAGTGACTGGGGCAACCTAATCAGATGGGTGGCATATAAATAATAAAATGATCATTTTACTTAACAGTTGCTGGAAAAAAAGAGTCTTTTTTCAATAAAATGATGGGGAATAGCAAATGAATTCTCCCTTTTTGTTTATATTTGGTGAGTAATACTATCATTAAGAGAACCGCTAACTATTATTTTATAACTGGAAAGCTGCAATCCTATACGCAGGTGGTAAGGCTCATTCAACTACTTTGTATTGCTATGAGCTTGTTCCAAATTGTATTGCTTAATGGATTTTTTGTTTTGTTTTGTTTTTATTTACCGTATATGCTACTGTGTTTTTGATAGTATAGTGATTGTAATGTTTGTTAACTTTTAATGCTGTCGTTATTGTGAGGCACTTTGATCTCAATGCTTGTTGCTGGAAAATCGGAATTCAAATATTAAAATCAAATCAATTCATACAGCAGTTTATTCCATGTCCCTGTTCATTTCCTCATTATATTTGCATTATGTAAAAGCCACTTCCAGAAAATGAATGGAATCTGGTACATGTTTAACACTCATTTCTGTGTTATTTGATTCCAGAAAAATAAATAAACCATGGGAGTTAAGGTAAGGCTACCAGATTCTTTTCAATGAATCCGGGGACACTTTTCAACTTCAATGGATTTTGTATGGGGACTGATTTGCAAATCCAGGGACTGTCCCCGGGAAATGGGGACATCTGGTAACCTTAAGTTAAGGGGTGAAATTTGAGGCAATATATTTACATACGGTTCTTTCCTGCTGTTTTCAAGGGGGAATCATGTGGGAATAGAATCACTCTTATGTGAAAAGGGCCAGGGAGTATCATTATTGTCCAATGATATTGTCAAAGTTCATTGGTATGAATGAACTTTAGTGTGACATGCTGGAATATTGGTCAAATAGCCACAGTTCCGTACTGTAGTGTGAAAGGAACATTAGAAAATGGAAAAGGAGCACTAGCATTATAATTAGAAAAACAAAAGCACTATTCTCTACCTCAGAATGCAACCTTAAAGGTAAAGGTAAAGCGACCCCTGACCATTAGGTCCAGTTGTGACCGACTCTGGGGTTGCGGCGCTCATCTCGCTTTATTGGCTGAGGGAGCCGGTGTACAGCTTCCGGGTCATGTGGCCAGCATGACTAAGCTGCTTCTGGTGAACCAGGAAACGCTGTTCACCTTCCCACTGGAGCGGTACCTATTTATCTACTTGCACTTTGACGTGCTTTCGAACTGCTAGGTTGACAGGAGCAGGGACCGAGCAAAGGGAGCTCACCCCGTCATGGGGATTCGAACCGCTGACCTTCTGATCAGCAAGTCCTAGGCTCTGTGTTTTAACCCACAGCGCAGTAAACATACACAGGATTGTTGCTGTGTATGTTTACTGCTGCCACGTGATTTCTGTTCTCATCCTGAAGTAAAGTTCTTAACCTGAGGTACTACTTCCGGGTTAGCGGAGTGTATAACCTGAAGTGTTTGTAACATGAGGTACCACTGTATGGTAATTCCACCCCCCCCCCGGAAACCTTTCTTACTTTCTACACTCTCTCTTTTTATTTATTTTTTAAGACCAGATGATTATGCAGGAATAGCTGGTAAATCTATTTCTCCTTCTACATGGGCTGAGACCCTAACACACCTATTCAAAGCAAAATAAAGACTCAGCCCACCTTTCACAAGTTTATAGCACACCCAACATACATTCAAAGCACAATCCTTCCCCCAAAAGATTGCTGGGAGCTGTAGTTTCCCTCCTCGTAGAGCTATGATTTCCAGTACCCTTAACCAACCACAGCTCCCAGGATTCTTTGTGAAAAGACGCATGCTTCAAAAGTACACAGGGCAAGCTTTAAATATCTGGTGCAGATCTACCTTGTGGTGCACATTTATTTTCCAGCAGGTGTAGGGATACTCTCTAGCATGTGAAGTGGACTTCAGGTTTATAGGTCTGATTAACAGGAATTTTGCCTGTCTGTCTAGGACAGGCATCCCCAAACTCGGCCCTCCAGATGTTTTGGGACTACAACTCCCATCATCCCTGACCACTGATCCTGTTAGCTAGGGATGATGGGAGTTGTAGTTCCAAAACATCTGGAGGGCTGAGTTTGCCTATGCCTGGTCTGGGAGGTTTTTTCTCACACTGATACATTTCACCCACATTCTCTTTTTCCCCAGGTTGGTTGCTCTTTTCCTTCTAACTCTGAATGCATCTCTCTCTCTCTCTCTTCCACAAGCACAATCAACAACCCTCAGCAGCGCCTTGTGTTTGCTTTCGACTAGCCTGCCTTCCAGCCCGAGCCTCTACCTCCTCCACAGCCTGCCTGCTGTTAAAACCGTTTGGCTGTCACTCTTCCATGCTTTGCTTGTTTTGTCGGTTTTTGATGCTACGATGCGTTTTCTGTCGAGTGAAATTTACAGGCACATTACCCTGCTTGACAGGAACGCTGAGCCACTGGGATCTCCTGAGGAGAGGGTGGACGCCTGCAGCTCTCTCATTTGCCTGCCACCTTCTGTGAAATCTCCCAACCACTTTAATTGCATTATCACCCTGCCACAAAACCCCCAGAACAATCGAGTACCTGAAAAATCCTGCCACTCAGGAGCTTTAAAGCAAAAATCCTCCCCCCTTCCTCATTTGGATGGAATGGCAAAGCAGAATCAACTGGGAACTGAGGGGGACCATGAAAGTGTCACACGTTGCCCTGTATTATTAGGCTAAGCTGTGCTATTGAGATAACCTGGTGGTATTTAACAGCAGGGATGGAGAGGTAAGTTTTTAAGGACTCAGTTCCGTAGGAGTATAGTTACTTATCTTCCTGGATAAAATGGAGCGATGGCACAGCTTCCTTCTTGTAGTATTTCCTCCCACCCACTGTTTACTCCTAAAAGGTGAAAATAAAGAAAACCTTGCTTTGTCAACTGATGCTAAAGTCTTGGGCAAAACCACTCAGAACCCCTGAACATGTTAACTCATGTCAATGGGCAGAGATGGCCTAGTGTTCATTGCTGTGTTTCATTTTGTCAACATCCTTCAGTCCTGTATACTTGAAGGAGTGTCTCCAATCCCGTCGTTCAGCCTGGACACCAAAATTCAGCTCTGAGGGCCTTCTGGCAGTTCCCTCACTGCGAGAAATAAGGTTACAGGGAACCAGGCAGAGGGCCTTCTCGGTAGTGGCGCCTGCCCTGTGGAACACCCACCCATCAGATGTCAAAGAAATAAACAACTATCTGACTTTTAGAAGACATCTGAAGGCAGCCCTGTTTAGGGAAGTTTTTAATGTTTGATGTTTTACTCTGCTTAATGTTTTAATTTGTTGGAAGCTGCCCAGAGTGGCTGGGGAGACCCAGTCAGATGGGTGGCATATAAATAATAAATTGTTGTTAAAATAAGACAGATGCCTCCCCCATTTTCGTGCCTAGTCTTTAGAATAGTCACTTACACATTGCTCAAAAAGAGGAAACGTGTCACCAAAAGTGAGCACACATTTGCATAATATTTACATAAATTAATATAGGTATGTTTCCTTAGATATGTATGAAAGCAGTGGTATACTCAATTTGCCTCTGAATCTGAAGGTGGTCTCCATATATTTATCTGAAAACCATGAATGCTTGGGGCCACAAATGACTCTGTCTTGCGGCAGTGAGTTCCATAAATTAATTGTGCTTATTTTGAAAATACTGCATGAAGAGAAATGAGAAGGATGTGGGCAAGAGGAATGGGAGGGACAGCCTTGAGACACTTTTGCCATCCTTTCACTATGAGTAGAAATTCTGCTCAACTTTACTCTGAAACATGCCCCACTATTTTTGAGCTAAACCCGAAAGACCTGATCAACATCATGTGTGAACAAGGCATAAAAAGGATTACCGTGTTGTGGAAGGGAAGGGAACTTAGCTTTGCAGTCATTTCAACTCAGAAGGTACTGGGGGTAGGCAGCATTTGTGTGTGTGTGTGTGTGTGTGTGTGTGTGTGTGTAGTTCAATAGAGCAGAGGCATCGGCTCCTGGTTAAATTGAGTGTGTGTGAGAGAGAGCCATCTGTAGAAGTTGTTGTGAACAGGGTTTTGTGTTGCTCTGAGAATTCGCTACACAAAAGGAATGTATCATCGATCCAAATAACATAATAACGTAACCGAATGTGCTGTGGAGATAGATCAATACGGAGCTTAAGATACAGTGATTGCACTTCTGTCTTCAGGGACTAGGATGCCATTCTTAACACAAAGCAAGCACAGGGACTACTAAGCAGAGAAAACATAATAATTTAATGTACACCCAAAAATGAAAAAATAAAATAAAATGCAGAGACTATAAGAGACAGTGTCAGTTACGGCCGATCTCTTTCTGGTTCTCGCTTTTACTCTCTTTCTTTCAAGTTATGACCACTTGCTCTGTTACTGACATGCCACATTTCATCAATGCCCAGATGGAACAGAGATGCAAAAAAGAAAAACACCACAATTACTGAATTTTTCACATACAGTGGTACCTCGGGTTACATACGCTTCAGGTTACATACGCTTCAGGTTACAGACTCCGCTAACCCAGAAATAGTGCCTCGGGTTAAGAACTTTGCTTCAGGATGAGAACAGAAATCGTGTGGCGGCAGCAGGAGGCCCCATTAGCTAAAGTGGTGCTTCAGGTTAAGAACAGTTTCAGGTTAAGAACGGACCTCCGGAACGAATTAAGTATGTAACCAGAGGTACCACTGTATTTACAGGTACAGCCCAACATGGACTCCTCCCCGTTTGCAGAGTGAAGAGCTTCTTTCACAAAACCCAGGGATTAATTTGAACTTTTGGCTCCCCAGGAAGCTTCCTCACAAGGGAGTGTGGCCCTCAGGCTGAAAGAAGTTATCTACCTCTTGCCCAGAGGTTTTCCCGTGACTGTGATATAAATAACCAATGTACATAACTAGCTGCATTCAAGCATTTAATATCACATAGTTTGGCCCTTAGATTCAGGGTGAGCCAAACCGGCTGAAGGGCCAAACTACATAGGGAAAGGCATTCATGACCGAGCGACGTCTAGGAAAAGCTAATTCTCCCTTTGTTTCCAGCCCTGTGATGTTTGTTGTCAGACAGAGGGAGCACTACGGTATCCTGTTTGGATTCCAGGGTGACTGTCTGCTTCACGCACCAACGGGCAGCTCTTTTAAGACCCAACAAACGTATTAATGATCAACAGTATACAAGAGAGCGTGTTCATCGTAAATAACCTTCCCCAGGATGACTCAGCAGCCGCGAAGGAGGAAAATGCCCGTAATGAGAAGACGGCTAGTCTTTCATTCGCTGGTCATTTACTGCTATTATCAGGCCTGTGTTTAAAGCATTCATCAAACACAACCAAGAGGCTTCGTGAAACACGGCTTTGTGATTAAAATCTAATAGCTGCTGGAAGAAAATAGGCTGGCATAAAGTGTCTCTCGACTAAATCCGACTCCCTGTGTAGAGTTATTTGGCTGCATGTCAACAACCTGGAAACATATACATACGACGCTGGCCCAATACCTTTTGGCACCTGAGGCGAGCCACAAAATTCCCCCTACCACCACCGCCAGGGAGGAAGATGGGAGTGAAGATCTACAGATGGAACAGAAGGGGAATAAAGATCATATTGGAAATGGTTGAAGTGGGAATCAAAGGCCGCCACTGGGTGGGGGAAAGGGCCCCATTCTGAATCACACCTGGCAGGTGCAGAAGCCAGGAGACCCCAGAGGGAAGCCCCACCATTTCTTCCCTAGAGGTGGGAGGAGACCAACAGCACCTCATAGAATCAGGAGGCGCTGTCGAGGAGGTACCAAGAAGTGCACTGCAGCCATCACTACTACTACATGTCCTAAACCCCTAGCCTACCTGGCGGCAAGTCAGTAGGTCAAGCCCCCAGTCCAGGGTCAGTCCACGTGTCCAAAGTCCAAACTGGAGCACAGCCCCGCAGAGATGCTGGAGCATCAAAGCTGAGGTCCATCAACACGGGCAGTTGAGCAAACTCAGCTCTGCTGACCTTCTGTACTTTGTGTGCTGATTGCAACATCTGGACTTGATGAAGCAGGTGACTCTCACCTGCTCCTAGCCTCTTCCCAGAGCTAGCCAGCCCCACCTGGCCAGCTAGGGAGCTGGGCTGTGGGCCCTTCCCTGCCTCAGCTTACTGGAGCGCCTACTCTCATTGCTCCCTATGCCTCAGAGTCCACCCTCTGGCTCTGGCGATGGGTCCTACTGCTCTGGTTCCTGCGCACTGACCGCAATCCCCTCATCATCCTCTGTCACCCTGTGAGTACTTCCTACGTCAACCTCTCCTTCCCCATCCCCAACTTGCCCTGGTGTGTCCCAGTCTCAGCTACACCCCTCAGTGGGGTCCTTTTCTTCCTCTTCCTCCTCCCCATAGTCCTGCCAGTTCATGACATCATGCCACATTGGCAGTGTCTGATACATATATGTATAGAATACTTTTCCTTTCCTGGTTTTAGCTCCCCCAGCCTTTATTCACTTGGCAGGCAAACATATACTCATTTTTTCATTCTATTTTGTTCTCTGCATAAATATCAGATGGTTGTCATTTCTTGGACATTACCGTATTTTTCGCTCTATAAGACGCACCAGACCATAAGACGCACCTAGTTTTTGGAGGAGGAAAACAAGAAAAAAATATTCTGAATCCCAGAAGCCAGAACAGCAAGAGGGATCACTGCACAGCGAAAGCAGCGATCCCTCTTGCTGTTCTGGCTTCTGGGATAGCTGCGCAGCCTGCATTCGCTCCATACGACGCACACACATTTCCCCTTTTTAGGAGGGGAAAAGTGAGTCTTATAGAGCAAAAATATGGTATTTTAATTGCTGTGAGATTGCATTGAACTCTGTTAATTATTTGCTGAGTTTGTTGGGTTTTGCCTATTTTATGCTTTTTTGGGGATGATATTATTATTATTATTATTATTATTATTATTATTATTATTATTTCGAGAGAAACGTTCACCAATCTTCAGTGTCACTGATTTATTGCGAGCCTCTTTAAGCTCGACGCTCTTGCTGGAGAAGCGGAGTACAAATACTAAATCGAAACCGAACCACTCAAGCGCAGTTTTACCTCAGGTGAAGCTCCAACTGCGAGTAAAGGAAGTGAAGGAAGGCCCTCCGCGCCACAATCTCTGCGTGGCAGTCGTTGACCACGAGCCCTTGGTCGTTAAGGTATTCTCCATTTATGCACTTGGTACCCGATGTCAGCACAATAACCTGAGCCTGCCGGACATCCAAACCTGCAGGGAGGCAAAATAAATAAATAACAAAAAACAACCACACACACACACACACAACCCCACACTGCACCACACCACACTGGCGGTTTTTTAAAGAATCACCTGGCAGCGTTAACACTCGTAATTGCTCGAGTACTTAAAGACCACGCTTTCATGTGGCAGTGGAGACAGCTCTAATAGGGTGATTACACGGCTCCTGGAATATGCAGCCATCTCGCATCTCGACACTACTGGAATAATGTGGGATCCCATTTCAGTCCGGACTGCTAATTCCTAGATAAAAGCCAGCCAGGAAGTTTACTTGTTGAAATCAATAACTACATCGCAAGAGGTGTACATCCCTGTAAGGAGGTAATAAAAGAATCTCTTGCAGTACTGATAAATAGTAGCCTGCTGGCTTTAGGGTGGTTTTTTTTTTTTTTATGATGGCAACATACATCCCTTGTAATGTGAGCTTTCATTTCTGTGCCACTGGAAGCACTAAATAAAAAGTAAGGGAGTTTTAGAGCTGCTCTTCTTTAGAAGTTGTACAGAAAACACAGGCCTTCCTTGTTGTCCGGGTCTCTGTTTTGTCAGCTGCTATTGAAGTGTTAGTTGTTCACCCAGATAGAGGTGCATGCAGAATAAAATCTGAGGCTGGATCTCCTCCGGCTCTCAAGCTCTACCCTTCTACGCTCAGTTTACTTGCCCTTTAATAAGCTCCATTGTTTGTTTGGTTATTTTAAATAACTTCAATTCCTGGCCTTTGTCCTCAGTCCTCAGGCAGGTTACATCTGACCCTCCAAGTGTCCCTGTTTTCCAGGGACAGTTCCGGATTTACAGAAGCTGTCCCATTTTCTGATTTGATCCCAGAATGCACTGCTTTCCCTTAGGAAATCCCTATTTTCATCAGAGAAATGTTGGAGGGTATGGTAGGACACCCCTATTTTCACTGGAGAATTCTTGGAGGGTATGGAGTTATGAGGCCCACGAGCCAAGGAGATAAGCAACTATTCAACCTTTAGAAGACATCTGAAGGCAGACCTGTATAGTAATACCTCTGTGAACGTCCGCCTTGTCTAGCATCCATCCCAGCGAATGTACGCGGCAAACCCGGAAGTACTGGTACGGGTTACTTCCGGGTTTGCCACTCACGCATGCGCAGAAGCACAAACCTCTCTGCACACGTGCACAGACACGCCGCTTTGCCCTGCATCCTTTTCGGCTCATGGTTGGGGCTCCGGAACGGATTCTGGACGCAAAACAAAGTACAACTGTATAGGGAAGTTTTTGGTTTTTTAATGTTTTATTATGTTTTTATATGTGTGCTGGAATCTGCCTTGAGTGTTTGAAGCAACCCAGTTAGATGGGTGGGGTATAAATAATAAAATTATTATAAATATTATTATGGAACAGGACATCCCTATTTTCATCGGATAAATGTTGGAGGGTATGTTACAACAGTAAATATATGAGTGATTTGGAGAAAGGGAAAGGAGGAAGCATCAAGGGGAGAGGACCAGTGGAGCAAATTTATCCTGTCCTCTACTGAGTCTTGGCAACCCAGATGGTTATTGGCTCATTATATATAATGTGGGGCCTGACGCCACCTTTCATATCTGCACTGAAACCACGGGCCATTAGACCACGAACCACAGCATTAATGAGTGACTGCAGTGATTAACAACAGCTCATCGTCAGCATACTTTTGAAGGAATCGTGCAGAACGGAAAATGCTCGTAGCAATAGGACATAAATTCAGAAGCACATCTGCAAGGAAACTAGTGTTTCCATCTGTAGAGAGATAAAAGCATTCTTCCTCCTAGCGTAAAACATTATCCTTTCTTTTATTTATTTGGAAACCTAGCTAGTTCTGATTCCTTAAGGCTCCAGGTAGGTTTCAACACTGCAGGGGTGGGGGGAGCGAGTTCAGCCGTCAGTTATAAATCAAGCTATGAGAAACATTAACCAAACAGCTAAATCATTCCAAGTAACAGACTGTAGTGGTGACCTCCAAAAACTAGCTCAGGCCAAGATGATCTTAAAAGAGGATCAGGCTGTAGCATTCTTCGAATAAAAGGAATTCCACGGTTGCAGGGCAGGCACTAAGAACGTCACACTTAATGTGTCTGTCCCAATATGAAGCATATTGCCATATTTATTCATTAGATTTATGTCTTGCTTTTTCAGATGGTTTGCAGCATTTTACAGTTTTTCTTTTAACCTCCCGTGTTCCTCATCATGGGGCTCATGCCTCCAAGCCCTCACCAACTCTTATAACTCGATCCCTCCGCTACCATTTTTATTGATCCGTAGAATTGTAGCGTTGGAAGGGACTTTGAGAGTCATCCAGTCCGACCCGCTGCAATGCAGGAATCTCAGATAAGCATCCATGGCAGATGGCCATCCAACCTCCAAGGAAGGAGAGTCCACCACTTTCCAAGAGAGTCTGTTCCACTGAACAGTTCTTACTGCCAATTTAGTCAGAATCTCCATTCTTTTAACTTGAATCCACTGGTTCTGGTCCTACCCTCCACAGCAGGAGGAAACAAGCTTGCTCTCTCTTCCATGTGACTGCCCTTGAGATATTTGAAGAAGGAGAAGAAGAGTTTGGACTTGATATCCCGCCTTTCACTCCCCTTAAGGAGTCTCAAAGCAGCTAACAATCTCCTTTTCCCTTCTTCCCCCACAACAAACACTCTGTGAGGTGAGTGAGGCTGAGAGACTTCAGAGAAGTGTGACTGGCCCAAGGTCAACCAGCAGCTGCATGTGGAGGAGCGGGGAAGCGAACCCGGTTCACCAGATTACGAGTATCTCCTCTCCATCTCCTCTTGCCCAACTCCCTCAACCACTCCTCATAAGGCTTGGTTTCCAGACCCTTGATCATTTTGGTCACCTTCCTCTGCATACTTTTTGTAATCCATTAGATAAAATCCATTATCCTCATAATCAGAATCTGAAACCAGGGTTTCAGGTAGATTTGTAGGCTCTGGGTGTGAAGGAATCTGGGCAATGTTAACCACGTAAGAGTTTATTTTTGGTAGTGCATCACTCATATATGATTGCTTCTGTATCTACGTGTGGTAGAGGTCTGTGGCTACTCTCAATCCCAGGTCCCTGATAGAATCATCTGCTTGCTACATGTGCACATGGCAGTTATTGGTATACACTTAAAATGTTTCACATGTATAGGTAAAAAAACAATAATCTGGAAAGACGCATGATCCAAGACGCATGATCCAACATGATCCAAACTGTTGATTTGTAAATAGCAGAAACATTCAGAGTTGATTTTTAGTGTAATAACAATTGTTGTTGTTTTTTGTTTTTTCCCCTGGCCGACCAAATGAAGAATGCTACAGTCACTCTAAGTAATTAAATAACCATTAAAAAGAATTAATCATAACACACATGCACACACACTTGCAGTTTACTGTTTTTATCCTGCTTTAACCCAATTTTTGCAAAGCCTTTATTATAAGACTCACTGACCCTAGAATCACACAATTTAAAATAAATCGGGAGAACTGAACTTCATCCTTTGTTATAACCTTAACACCTGATACATCTGTCTGACAAAGTCTTCTGAATATATTTCTTTCCCCTTCAAATCACTGCATGAAATAAAGCCTTACACCTTCTGGGGATGATGGGGGGAGTGGGGAAAGACTGGATGAAATTAGATATAAAGGGTGAACAATTTATAAATGGAGGGTTTTAATATTGGGCTAAACCCTTATAATAGTTTTCAATTTGAAAAGGAAATGAAGCAAGGTAGTAGGGGAGAATAAGGAGGAAGAGTTGCTTTGTCAGCCATGTGCTGGTGAAGGGGTAATTTAAAGTGGGGAGAAGGGACATAAAAACCCAGTTTGCATGTAATGCTAAGCCAAACCATGACATATCACTGACGCTGGAGTGCCAGGTGCAAATTAATGTCTGGGAGTGAGCAAAATACAGTTGAGGAACAGTGTTCCTCTAGCTCAGGGGTCAGCAACCTTTTTCAGCAGGGGGCCGGTCCACTGTCCCTCAGACCTTGTGGGGAGGCTGGACTATATTTTGAAGAAAAAAAAAAATGAACGAATTCCTATGCCCCACAAATAACCCAGAGATGCATTTTAAATAAAAGGACACATTCTACTCATGTAAAAACACGCTGATTCCTGGGCCGTCTGTGGGCCGGATTTAGAAGGCGATTGGGCCGGATCCGGCCCCGGGGCCTCAGTTTGCCTACCCACGCTCTAGCTCATGTTCAGTCCAGAAATTTGTTTTCAGTACCAGAAGTGAGTTTCCTGTCTCATGAAAATCCCCTCCTGGTCTCCCCCTCAAGATTTCTTCATCTCAGCCACTTAATTTAGAAGGTGAAGATTTAGAAGGAGGCTGTTTTGTTGTGGTCATGGTGGTTAAACGACTGGGAGTCAGAAATCTTGGTGATCTACTCAGTACTTTTTCGGGGGGGGGGGTGTTACGCAGGGGTACGCATACCTCTAAACATTTTGTGAATCTAAGTTTGGCCTCATTGAGGGGCAGTATTTCAAGATGAGTAGGAAAGTGATAGTACCTCTAAACATTTGTTTTTAGGAAAAAAGCACTGGATCTACGGCAAATCACCCAGAGATCTATCAGTAGATGCAAATCTACCTTCTTCCCACTCTGGGGTCAAGTTAAATTGCTGGGGGGGGGGGGATGGAGAAGTAAGAGGGGACCTTCCAGAAGATAAATAAACTAAAAGAGGCAAGGTCTTACCGGGATCATTTAGATTCTTGATAACTTATATATACAACTGGAAGCAAAACCCCAGCATCTAAGACACCAGTGTCTTTGCCAGCACTGCTATCTGGGATTTTAAAACTCAGGAGTGGCTCACCTGTGGCTCTCTATATGTTGTTGGACTACAACTCCCATCATCCCATTGGTCATGCTGGCTGGCTAGGGCTGATGGGAGCTAAACATATGGGGGACCACAGATAACTGGAATACTGAAAGTAGGATGCATAAAAAGTATGTTCTTGATAATGGTCAGTTATGGACTTTCCCCTTATTGTTTTGGGGGGCAGTTATGATCTCAAATATGTGGAGTGGCTAATCAGGCTGGGCTCTAAGCCTCAGCTTTCAAGGAACCATTTCCCATACGATGACAACTGGTTGTTAAAGCAATCCTAAGATCTGCTGAAGCTGAAAATCACTTTGAGGGTTAAGTTCCTTTTTCTTTAGGCATTTGGCCTCAACTGAACCCTTCCTTAAAACCCTAATCGGTCTCTAATACACTAGCGAATAGTTTTGTAAATTGCAAATGTTTTCTGTTACTTGTAACACAGCTTTGCAAATAGACTCTTATCAGCAATGCAAATGATTTCAGCCTTGTAAATAACCCATTATCAGCAATGCAAATGTTATCAGTCCCATGTAACCTAATTTGCTCTCTCTCTGAAAGATGAAATTTTGCTACCTACTTGTTCTGCCTGATTGAGAGATCCATGAAACAAGGAAGCTCATGTGCCCCGGGAAAAATATATAAATAAATGTATGTATGCAACGAACTACAGTACACCTTCATTAAACCAAATATTTTTGTTGGACCTTTCTGCTAGGATGGGTAAGGGAACTCCCAGTTTCTTCTCTGGACGGGATGGGGCTTTGGGGCAAATTGACAGAAATCTGAAATGGCAGAATTAAGTTAGCCACCCAATCCTATTTGTGTCTCCATGTGACAGCCCTTTAGATATTTGAAGATGGCTACCATATGAAGATGGCTAGCATGGGGACTGACGTGAGCTGTAGTTACCAAAACATCTGCCGGGCATCAGGTTGGGGAAGACAGGTCTGTTTCCCCCCCATTTTCCCCTTCCTCTAATGGTGATGACTGACGTGAACAAGTTGTTCGGTAAAAAGAGAGAGCGGGAAATAATGAGAGATTAAAGTCATCCTTGTGAATTATTCATGAGGTACAATTTCATGTAATTTTCAGTGCTGGTTCATATCTAGCTGGTAGGCAATAATTTGCTATTCTTTTTTGTTTGTTTTCCATTTAACAAATCAATCAAACGTGTGTGTGTGTGTGTGTGTGTGTGTGTGTTTTCTAATCACGCTGAACTTCCAGCCCCACTCTTGATTATTTTATTCATTTTATTGTTTCTGGAATAGGGCTCAACTGAACTTTTCTCAAAGCCAAGGTAGTCTCATTGCAGGCTATATCTGTGCCGTTTTTTCCTATAGTGACTTTATGGTCTTCATTAGACCATCCTCTGCCAAGGATATTGAAAAAAGAGAAAGGGGTGCTATATTGGGGTATGCGGGAGAAAACGGACCTCTCCCAGTTAATGTTATTGAATCCAGTTGGCAAACATCACTTTCTACATCAGCATGCTTAGAATGGCAGTCTAAGGCCCAACTGCCCCAACCACTATGAAACCCGTCCATAATGCCATTACCCTTTGGTAAAGGTAAAGGGACCCCTGACCATTAGGTCCAGTCGTGGCCAACTCTGGTGTTGTGGCGCTCATCTCGCTTTATTGGCCGAGGGAGCCGGCGTACTGCTTCCGGGTCATGTGGCCAGCATGACTAAGCCGTTTCTGGCGAACCAGAGCAGCACATGGAAATGTCATTTACCTTCCCACTGGAGCTGTACCTATTTATCTACATGCACTCTGATGTGCTTTCGAACTGCTAGGTTGGCAGGAGCTGGGACCGAGCAACGGGAGCTCACACCGTCGCGGGGATTCGAACCGCCGACCTTCTGATCGGCAAGTCCTAGCCTCTGTGGTTTAACCCACAGTGCCACCCATGTCCGTTATGCTTATTTTCGTGGCACTCTCTTTGAAGTGAACCCAAACCATCACATCCCACTTCTGTCGGCATTTTACATTGCCACCAACTCATCTGCCCAGAACTCCAGGAACCTGTCTTTTAAAATTGCAGTTGCCACCCTAGATTCCACTAAATCAACATCCATCTTAAGAAAGTCACTATTTTGCATTAGGTGACATTCCACCAGACATTCCAGGCTTTCTTTTGTGATGTGCTTTTCCATAGCAACCGCATATCCTCTGCTGAGGATATGAAAGAAAGAGAAAGGCCTGCTGCTTTGGGCGGTGTGTGCAGAAAAAAACTTTCAGATGGAAGATCCATGTGAAGTTTGACAGCCAGCCCTCCCTCTCCTCCCTCCAGCTGCATCCTGGGAGGAGTTGAGCAGGTGACAGGAAGAGTTGGGCACCAGCAGCTCAGCTGCTTCCTGGAGTATGCCAGTGCTGGTTATGGCTTGTGCCATCCATGCAGGGTAGTGGCAAGGGGCAGGAAGTGTGAGCGGAGAGTGGAATTGCCAGGGTGGCATGGAGGCAGCAGGGTGGGGGAATTGAAAAGGATGTTCAAAATAACTTTCGTAAAAAAACCCCCAGAAAAAGAAGAGTTTGGATTTGATATCCCGCTTTATCACTACCCTAAGGAGTCTCAAAGCGGCTAACATTCTTCTTTCCCATCCTCCCCCACAACAAACACTCTGTGAGGTGAGTGGGGCTGAGAGACTTCAGAGAAGTGTGACTGGCCCAAGGTCACCCAGCAGCTGCATGTGGAGGAGCGGGGAAGCGAACCTAGTTCACCAGATTACGAGTCTACCGCTCTTAACCACTACACCACACTGGCGTAGCTTTTCTTTTGGGAATTATAGGGACGGAACTACCTAAATTGTATAGAAATTTATTCATGTATGCTACTACAGCAGCAAGAATGCTACTTGCCCCAAAGTGGAAAGAAGCAGAAGTCCCAGAAAAGGAAGAATGGATACAAAAACTTCTGGAATATGCAGAAATGGCAAAACTTACCAGAAGAATAAGAAGATAACAAACTTTTTATAAAAGAATGGAAATGGTTTGTTGAATATTTACACATAAATTGCAAACAGATAAAAGCTTTGGCAAGATTATTGGAATAACCTGCAGTTTCATAAGAGTATATATTTCAAGTAGATAATTAAATGGATTTGAATACGTGGAAGATATTAAAAAATAAGGGACTGCAGAAAGAGGGGGAAGTAAGTCAGACTTTGAAATGTTAAATTGATTATAGAACGAATGAAATGTATAAACTTGAAAAGTACAAATAAAAACAACAACAAAAAAGCAATGTAGGGATTCCCTGAGGGCCTTCTTGCCCTGGAAGCAGAGCCTAAGACAAGGCCTGATCCTGAGGCCTAGAGATCCTAATGAACCTCACAGAGAGTGGGCTCATAGGGAGAAAATGACTCTCTCTCTCAGGCAAATTTGCTCTTATGTTGGATCAGCTCTCTTCACATCAGTGGGGAGTTCAAAAATAGCAGTGCACCACATTTTACATCCCTGTTCATGCAAGAATAGCCACCTTATGTCATCCCTAATTAGAATTCTCTTGCTCAGGATCGCCACGAATCCGATGTTGACAGAACGGGGCATAAATCAGAGTGGCAACAGAACTGATTAAATGTTTGCAAGCAGAGAATGGCTCCACGGGAGAGATTAAAATAATCAAATATGTATAACTGCACTAATTGATGCACTAAGGTAAGAGGAAAATGGCCTGGGAGCTCTCGAAAGGCGTAAACCCAGAGAAGGTTCTGTGTGAAGCAGGGAAAGAAAGCAACTGTTGTATTATAACGAAGATGGCTTCAGCACAATCAAAGGCAAGAAAATCAAGAAGGAGAGGGGATTATTATCAACAACGAAGGCTACTTAGAGTGGAGGAGGGTTCCCTAAGGAAGAGCCAAAAGACCCGCTGCTAAGTGGTACATTTAAATCTCAAATTGGGAAAGAAAGGCACTCAAGGGTGTAGTACGGGGAGCAATCCAGCACTTGCGGAGGCATGGATGTGATGACTTAGCAGTCTTTTCCGCTTCTGGTTTCTATGGCCCATTTCATTTACTCCCCTGTCCCCTCTGTGAACAGAGAAGAAGGAAAACTGCTGGCCTGGCGGAGAGTACGCTGATTTAGCAGAATCATATGCACCTCTGCCCATGCTTCTGAGGTGTTGCATCTGCCTCCATCAGTGTGCTGCAGTGGGGCACAGGAAGCTGTGATTATAGTCTCCACCTGTGCCATACATTTAAAGCAGTATCATATACCACCCTCAACAGTTGTGTCTTCCTCCAGAGAATCTGGGAGCTGTAGTCTGTGAAGGCTGCTGAGAGTTGCTCAGAGAACTTTATCCCCCTTCCCTCAAAGAGGGACTGACTGTTGAAGCACTCTGGGAAATCATCCCTCTGTGAAGGGTCTCCTGATCATCTCTTCATTCATGGACATAGGTTAGGGTCAACATCAGGCCCCTGCTAATGCTAACCAAGCCCCTGCCCCTGTTCCACACACCCCAACATGGCAGACCAAGCTGCACTAAGTGGATGGATTTCCCACCAAGCCTCTGAATAAGCTTAATTCTGGGGCACTGTGGAAAATTCAAAGGTTGGCTGACTGCTTGCAGCACTACTACCACAGCCAGAGGAGCCTCCCAGGGCCAGCTGGCAGAGGATGGGATCTACTAGAGGATCCTTTGCCCAGGGCCACCTGGAGCAAGCCCTGACCCCAGTTATCTGCATGCAGAGTGCTCCACACAGATCACTTGAAATTGGGCAGGCAGCAGCTCTGCTGAGCTTTTGGTGACTCCTGAAGTTGACTTTATTCACCCATCCAGCCTTTTGTGGGTGACTGATGCCAAACCCTGGGAGGTTATTGTCACAAAGCTACTGTGGCTATTGCTGCATTATACTTATTTATTGCTGTCAAGTATTGAAGTTCTCACGCTGGCCACCAGGCGTATTGTGTATATAGTTTTCATTCAGGTCCATATCAGTTAATTTAGGCGGGAAACCCTGGGTTGTTGTTGTTACAATGTTGACAGCCAGCTGCCTATAAAAGCAGGCCGGCTGAGCTGTTCAGTTCAGTTCAGTTCAGTTCCAGCTTACTTCCAGAACTACTTGGAGAAATTTCTGTGTCATCTGCTTTGTCAACCCACTACTTAATAATTGCCACGTGCTTTCACTCATTTTGTTTTAATGCACTGTTTTATGAAGTTGTGTTTTAGTGATGTACACCACCTTGGGATTTGTATGAAGGATGGCGTAACAAAATGTTAAGCAAGCAAACAAACAAAAACACAGCACCTTTGACCCTCCAATTCAATAGTGGCACCGCACTGGGTAGGTAGTCTACACATACGCTATGTTAGGGCAGGCAAATCACAGTATGGTAAACATGGATGCAGAGAGGCACAATCTCAAGGCTTCATTGTGAGAGCTTCTACCTTCCTTCTATGGATCTTGAGGGTCTTCAGAGCCCCAGGGGCTTCTCTTGCCTTCAGGAAGCAACTGGTCAGCTCTTCAGTTGACTTCAGTTGGTTTCAGTTGTCCCATCCTCAGAGCCCTTCTGAGATCTGTTTCTTTAAGCAGTTTTGCTTCCCCATTAAGCCCTCTGTCATTGGACCTCATTTCCTCCTCCTCAGTTCCGTTTGCAATGGCTTGGTCTCTCCTGCCCACATTTCACTGGACCCCAGAGTGGGCAAAGACCTTCCCCCTGTAAGCAAGCGCAGTGGTGGCTGATGCTGTTGCCTTTTTTCTCATCGACAGAGAGGAAGTCCTACATCTTTTTGCAGTCATACGCCCTCCTCATACGGAGAGCCAGTGTGGTGTAGTGGTTAAGAGCGGTAGTCTCATAATCTGGGGAATCGGGTTCGCGTCTCCACTCCTCCACATGCAGCTGCTGGGCTAGTTCTTGGGCTAGTCACACTTCTCTGAAGTCTCTCAGCCTCACTCACCTCACAGAGTGTTTGTTGTGGGGGAGGAAGGGAAAGGAGAATGTTAGCCGCTTTGAGACTCCTTAAAGGAAGTGAAAGGCGGGATATCAAATCCAAACTCTTCTTCTTCTCTGCTCTTTAAAACGTGGCAGCTATTTTGTGTTACTCCACATCTTCTACAGCAGCCATTTTTTTGTGTCAGATGCCCACAGCACTTTTCCAAAATTTCAAATGCACCTGTTGGCCCCCAAAAGTTGGCTCCCCCTGCTGCAGAGTGTGTCTGATGTAACGCAGCCCCCCAGAACTTGTTTGTGGAGGAGTTTTGTAAAGCACGCCTGCTTGGCTTTGCTGTTTTGACAATGCTTCCGACGGCATATTGGCTCCTTAAATCGCTGGCCTATTGTATCAGTCTGCTAATACATTTTACCAGGCAGTAAACTAAGGGCCAGGAATCAATTGCCCATCAATATTCTTGATTACCTTTAGGTGCCCTGCCTTCCGAATCTTAAAATGACTGGAAGGATCCATGGAGACAGATTGCCAACTTTTTACTTTTCTCCTGCTACCTCACTTAGCAATCATTAAGATCCATTTCATGAGATATGGGCGATAATTTGCCATCTTTTATCACAGCGTGAAATTGCTGTTTAGAGCCCCTTTTGTCCACTTCATCTTTATTTCATATGTAAGATAACTGAAAAGGCCTCCCTGCTTGCTTTTAAGATCAAAGTGATTGTCAGCTTCAGGGAAAAAAAGAGAGAGAAGAGAAAGAGAAAATTGAACTCAAAAAATCAATGTATATTGCTCTTCTGTGAGTTTCCTCGCCTCCTTCTCTGAAGAGGACCAAACTTCTTAGATTATGTATTTTGAAGAGAAAAGCAGACAAAGATGTCTCTATCTATATTTAAACTGTCAAGATGTATCAAGTTCAAATGGGAAAAATAGTGTTTAAATACCAGCCTTCCTCTTATTCACTGTAAGTGTGCAGAGGGCTTCCCCCCACTCTCTTTGAAGAAGGACTTTGAAAATAATAGATTAGCCTTAGAATGTGTGGCAGGGGCTCTTTATTATGTCCAGTAATTGCAGGTGGAAAGGAAATGTGCCATTACAAATCCAAAACATTTAAAAAGCCCTAGGTTAGGTCTCTAGCAAGACACTCCCAAATCAAAGGAATGCAAAACTTTTATATATATATATCTGTCTTTCCTTTAGGTGCAGAACATTTCACAGTGGCCTCTTCTCTCTTGCACTTGGGACAAGGTGAAAGATTCCTCCCATCTCGGAGTTCCCTAGGATGTATAGATGTTGCAGCTGCTTTTTGTCCCACTTGCAAGAGCCATGCCTGCCGAGTCCTTCGGCATGCATGGAAAACTTGGGAGAAGGCTGGGTTCTTCTTTCCCGTTGGAGATAAGTCTTGGAAAAAAGTCAGAAGGTCTCAGGAGGCTTCCCACCTTCCATAATGCTAGGAGAGTTGTGCAGCTTCTGACTTTCTTCAAAGAGAAAGTCTTCGGTTGGCTGCATCCGGTTTGGGCTGCTGAAATGACACATGCAGGCCAGGATTCAAAGTGCGATGCACATGAGTACCTTTTTCAGATCCCCCTTCTCACCACAGATGCTGCGCATCCTCAAAAGCAGCTCCTGAGGCTCATGGGATCATCTGGAGAGGAGTGCAGTGCAGCACAGGGGGACGCAGACAGGGTGGACCAGCCCATCTATGTGCAGGAACATGAATTCTGCTCACACAGGGTGCTGGTTGTCATGGGTGACCATCTTTGTGGAGGCCCAGATGTTGCCCAGAAAGTAACATGGTCCTTGCAAGAACAGATATTGGGTATTTCGTGTCTGGGATCTTTATGAGCCCATGGGTCAGCTATCTGCCCTGAATATTTATAGCTTCTTTAATGAAGGGGTGGACGGAATTGACTCCAATGACCTTCATTCTGCCCTAGACTGAACAGCGGTTCACTTCTGCCTCGTGATCTAGTCAGAGCCCATAGCAGTTAACATATTGCACAGCCTGAGTCTACAGTGCAGTGCCAGTTTGTTCCAGATAATTTAGCAAGCCCCCTCTGAATATGCATTGGATACCTCCTGCCTTCTCTGAAAAATCGTCTGTCAAGCTCGAAACATATGCATATGAGATAATGGTCTATATTTGATACACAATTTGCTGCCTTTGTACTTTTGCAAGCTGAAGTAAAAACTACGTAGGAGACAAAACACCTGGGATTGGATTAGAATCCAAAGTTTTGCCTGCAGAATTTAGAAGCGTCATGAATTTTCGAGCATCATGACAATACCACAGCTATTAAAAAGATTTGGGAAAAAACCACCCAGAAATATAAAATTTGTGAGATTAGACCTACAATGCATTTCTGCACTATAGCATGATTTCAGCTTCAGACATTCTTAGTTATCCAGAATGGAGTTACCCCAATAAATATACTTTTTAATCATTGGCAACTAGCATTTTTGTTTATCCACATCTCCCCCCCCCCCCAACTCAGCCTGCAATAGGACATGGGTTGGTTCCGTTGTGTATTAGCATGTTGCTTTGGGAACAATTTTTTGGACTGGAAAGTGGGGTACAAAATAATTAATTGAGGTAAGGTAGGATGGAATTATGCTTCCTATATAATTATAGTCTCTTCAATCATTTAATGAACCCGCTCACTCTGTTTTATGATTTATACATGTTTGAGTGCCAGGATTATCAGGAGCAGGGGCTTTTCTGTGATGGCCCCTAGCCCTCCCAGGACCCACATCTATGTTAACTTTTTATAAGCAAGCAAATGCTCCTTTATCTTGGGTATTTATTTTGAACTTGAAGACAGTTTCTGTTGTTTATCTTTGTGCTGCTCTTAAGGTGTTTGCAGTAATTTTGTTGACACAGTACATTGTGTATTTAAATGTATTCTGTATTGGGGCTCTTTGAGCTGAAAAGTGGGTTATAAGTTACGCTAATAAATAGTAGCAACTAACAATAGTACATACCAGAGAGGGCATGTGGCATGAAGAGAGCTCCAAGGGCCAGATTCAGAGGCTTGGAGGGCCACATTTGTCCTCTGGGCCTGAGGTCCCCCACCTCCACTCCTAGTGCTGCACAGCACAAAGTCTCAGAGCAACCATTGCAATATAAGAAGTTTGAATCACTGAATTCAAATACTATAAAGACCTCAAATACAATTGCAAAAACTACCTCCCGCCCCTAGTGGCCAGTGTAAACTATGTTTCATCTTCCACTAGAATAATGGAATCATAGAGTTGTAGAGTTTGAAGGACCATGAGGACCACCTAGTCCAACTCCCTGCAATTCAGGGATCTTTTGCCCAACATGGGGATCAAACCCATGATCCTGAGATTGAGAGTCTCATGCTCTACCAACTGAGCAATCCCACAGGACCTAGAAAAATAATAATTCCCAAATTATAAGGTTGCAAACCAGCATGGAAGAAAGTTTATGCTTACCTCTGGTCATGACAATTCCTGCAAGGGATTTGTGACGTGCATAGATGGCAGCAAAATTATCTGTCACCTCTTGAAACTTCTGTGTAATCATTTGATAGAGGGAATCAGCGAATTCCTGAAAAGACACAAGCAGAAGCCAGTCTTTCACTCTGCTGGACTGGAGCAATGGTCTGCAATTGCCAATAAAATAACTTCTTTGCCACCTTTCTCCTTCAATCAAAATGGCTTTGTCATTGCCTATATCCAGGTCACAACAAGCACAATGACACCACTTTAAACCTCAATGTGAAATTAATCTTATTGCTTCCACAGACACACACACAACTTTTTCTACCAGTAGTTACAGCAACCGCCATTGGAGACTCGCATAGATGTTGCCTGGCTCGTTATTGGTAAGACTTCAGGCTTGTTAAGAATTACACTGCATATTACTAGAAGCTCAAGATCTGCCAGCCAGAGACAAACTAGAATGAAAGGTGCTTCTGAGCACCTTCTAAAGCAAGGAATATGTTTTCAGTACCACATCTCGCAGCCCTTTCATGCAACAGTCCTCTCTGGTTTAGCTTCCTTAGTTTCCAACAGCCTAATTTAGGTGGGATGAGTGCAGAGAAAAGGAACGCCATGGTGCACCTGTTGCAGCAAAACTGGACGCCTTCATCTCCCCCCCCCCCGCAATAAAACATGGCTCTCCTGTATCAGTCTCTACAGCCACAGCAGGCGCTGTAACTCTCCAATGGTTTGACCCCTGAAGGTGCACTCCTCCATTGTCTCCTGAGACAGACAGATTACAACAACAAATTTAGGTGGAGAAAGCTATTTTGTTGTTGATACTGCTAACTAACTGGGTATGAAGTAGGATTCCATTGAGGAGGAGGAGGAGGAGGAAGAAGAAGAAGAAGAAGAAGAAGAAGAGGAGGAGGAGAAGGAGGAGGAGGGGAGGAGGAGGAGGAGTTTGGATTTGATATCCCGCTTTATCACTACCCGAAGGAGTCTCAAAGCAGCTAACGTTCTCCTTTCCCTTCCTCCCCCACAACAAACATTCTGTGAGGTGAGTGGGGCTGAGAGACTTCAGAGAAGTGTGACTAGCCCAAGGTCACCCAGCAGCTGCATGTGGAGGAGCGGAGACACGAACCCGGTTCCCCAGATTACGAGTCTACCGCTCTTAACCACTACACCACACAGGCTCATCTTGTGGCTCTGATCCACCATGGAGCAGATGATCTGGACTCGATGCCATCTCCAGCCTTCTTGGATTGTGAGTAGGAACTATAAAGCGATCTGGAAGGAGGGAGGGAGAGGATCAGTTCTGGATGAGACCAGCAGTGAAAGGAAGCCAAGGGGCATTTTTCTAACCTTCGGTTTTCCTTCTCGTTTTGCAGTAGCAGAACTAAAAGTTTGTTCCTTTCAATCCAGTCTTTGTGGATCATTTGTGAACTTGCAAATCCTACACTTCCCGCTCTGTACCCGAAACCTTTCTTTTGCTCAGCTAAAGTTCCACTGAGAGAAGACCTGCCTGGCCCAGGACCTGCCTGAAATTTGTTGGCGGAATGGGCTAAGCAAGAAAAGGAGCCCCCCTCTCTAAATGAAACCCTGTAAGTAAACATTTCATGCTGCGAGAACACCTCTGCCTTCTGCTCAGACATAAAGGAGCAAAATCAGAACACGCTTCCACCCGAGTGCTTTGTCTCGAAAGATTTGTTCACATCCTGCCTGCCATATGGTTCTGGAGCAGCTATAATAATAAGTGCTCATTAATTATTAAGCTTTGCTGTAAATAAATACAGAAAAAGCTGTCTCGGTATAACAGTACATGGATCAAGCTGTCCCAGCACAGATGTAAGTCATGCGTGTGCTCTGCTGTTGACATCTTTCCTCGCTTCCCGCTCCGAGTCTTCCTTTTAAAGTGAATGTTATCATCGTGTCTCTGAGCACCCAGAGACACCCTCTTTCCCAGCACACACACACACACACACACACACACACACACACACCCTTTCAAAACATGTGGCCACAAACCTGAGACTGTAACTGAGTTTGATCAGATGCTGCGGCCCATCCTAGCCATCTAACGCACCTCATTCACACATTGCATCATCATCATCATCAACATCATTATTGATGGTGGTGTAAAGGTGGGATACGCATTAAACGGATATGCAATTGATAACGGTGGGACTGAGGTTCAGAGATAGCGGTCTGATTTAGGCATAATGCTAAACCAGGCATAGGCAAACTCAGCCCTCCAGATGTTTTGGGACTACAACTCCCATGATCCCTAGCTAACAGGACCAATGGTCAGGGGTGATGGGAATTGTAGTCCCAAAACATCTGGAGGGCTGAGTTTGCCTATGCCTGTGCTAAACCATCATTATGTAAAGGAAGCTGCCCAAGCCGTGCTTCATGCAACCCTCTCCTCAGCTGAGCCAAAAGGAAAGAATTGGAAACACACACTTCTTATTTTTAACTAAGTATATGTAGCTTAGTGTTATGTTTGAAGAGGAAGCCCTGTAGTCTTATAGATGATGGCTTATTGAAACAAGCCATGATCAAACTGTGGTGTCAGATCCTTGCTTGTTCTAACCACAGTTCCTCATGTCTGGATGTAAACTATGGATAGTTAAAAACAGGAAGTGTCCACTTTCCTCCTTGCAGCCGTGCAGGAAGTTTAGAGGAGTGGGAAGACTCCAAAACTTGAGCAGGCTTTTTCATGCGATGCTACCCTATGATGCGGTGTTACATCCAAACCAGGTCAGCGGCTTACCTAAGGTAATGCAGGCACAGTTCAGGCAAGATTTCAAGCAGGGCCTCACCCTCTTAGCCACTAGGAAACATCTGATCAAGACCGTACAACCACCAGGCCAGGTGCAGGTCATCTTAAGCTATATAAACCACCATGCACCATGAACAAAAAACAAATGTGTTAGAGAAAGGACATTCCAGAGCAAATATCTCTGGATGGCTTAAGCATGTGAGCCAGTGTGGCAACCAGAGAACGTTCCTGACCTGATAGGAAATTTCCCAGCACCATAATGAGGTGAAATTGTAGTTGCCATTTCTAATAGTCTGGAGATGGGAATGATTCAGTTCAACAAAAATCAGTATGGATTGCTGATTTTTATCATCTTCAGTTAGAGCACAGTATTGAAAAGAAGAATGTTTCAATAACTTTTTTTTTTTAATAAAAAGGATCAAACCATAATGTTAATCTCTCCCAGCTCTACAATCTGGTCCATCTTGGTTTCTGTAGTGCCCTTCATGTAAACATCCCTGGGTGTTTCACACTCATTAGGAGTTAATTAGCTTGGAGGCACATAGGCCTCCTAGAAGAACTGCTTCTAAAATGTTAAGAGGGAACAAATGAAATTTTTAACATTGGCTTTGGAAATCTCACTAGCCACAGTTTCCTTTGCCTCATTTGGCAGCAAATCCTAAAGCAAGCAAGCAAGCAAGCAAGCACAAGAGACCCAAGTCGAGGCAAAACAGCAAATTGGCTCGAGGTAGAGAGAAACAATAAAAGGACTTGGCTTTTGCTGAACTCAAAAGACTGACCAGGGACTTTGAAGAACACTAAATCCATTACATGAGAAGTTAGCAGAAATAAGTCGAGTGGTTATTAAAGAGAAAGGAAAAACATCATGAAGCAGAAAATGTAGCAGTCTTGTGAGGCTTTGCACATGCTCCCATTGACCCAGTGTGCTCCCACCACTGGTTTGGAAAATGGTAGACACACAGCGTTCGTCACAATCCGTATCTACCCTGTATCTATCCTGCTGTTTCTTAGGAAATAATTTCAATTCATTTCCCCCCAAACCAGCTTTGACTGAAATTGGGGAAAAGAAGGGCCTTGGGCTCATCCTTTTATCCGATGCCTAGAAAGTACAGGTCCGATAGATTTCCCCTTTGCCCCATTCCTTTCCCAGGAAAAACCCAATATTTAGCTTTAAATCGGAACAAACAGCAATTTGCTGAAAACCTAACTTACGTTTGCTCTGATTTAAAACTAAATAGTGGTTTTCCCAGGGAGGGGATAATCCCCTTGTTGTGTTTTAAGTTTGAATTGTGAGCCTAGAGAACCACTATAACAACATAACTTAGGTCACAGAAGGTTATGTAGTAAGAGATGTTGTTGCTCAAGTTGTGCATGCTCGTTTCAGAAAGGCTTTGCAGGTGTCTGAAGTGGTACGATGGGTGTGTGTGTCGTCCTGGGCCTTTGATTCCATTTTTATGGAAGTATGTTAGCTTGTGAAAGAAGGAACATAGAAACATGGAGAAGCACATAGGTGGTTGCAGCTTCATGGATAATAGAACCACTCCTACGTATTCTGAGGTATTTCAGTCCTTCACTAGAACTTCTGTCATGCTTGCTCATAGCTAGCTTATGAGGAAAACCAAGTGATAGAAGAGTTTCCCCACTTCCTAGACCAAGTTGTCTGAGGGTTCCTGACAGCTAGACCTGGGCTGGAGACTTCACAGATCTTTCAAGCTTTGTAGCATCACGATGCTGTGTTTGATCAGGGAATTAATGTGTGGGAAGCAAGACAATTCAGTTAAAAGAATGCCTGAACATCTACTAACAATAAAATGGGGTGGGGGGGGTAAGGCACCATGTTGGCTTCCCCTGATCTAGTTCACAGTTGTCTTAATAACTCAGTAACTTGACAAAGGTAATTAAAAGCTTTGCCTGGAGATGCCAGAGTTTGAACCCAGAACCTCGGCATGCTGTGCCACGGGGCTTGGCCCCTTTCTTTTGAGTTTGTTGGACCTTCAGTCTGATCCAGTGGGGCTCTTCTGACATTCTTGTCCTTGATGGACATATTAAAAAAAAGGTAAAGGGACCCCTGACCATTAGGTCCAGTCGTGGCCAACTCTGGGGTTGCGGTGCTCATCTCGCTTTATTGGCCGAGGGAGCCAGCGTACAGCTTCCAGGTCATGTGGCCAGCATGACTTAGCCGTTTCTGGTGAACCAGAGCAGCACACGGAAACGCCGTTTACCTTCCCGCTGGAGCGGTACCTATATATCTACTTGCACTTTGACGTGCTTTCGAACTGCTAGGTTGGAAGGAGCAGGGACCGAGCAAAGGGAGCTCACCCTGTTGTGGGGATCCAAACCACCGACCTTCTGATCAGCAAGTCCTAGGCTGTGTGGTTTAACCCACAGTGCCACCCGTATCCCGGACATATTAAAACACCCCCAGTTATTCACGCAGGAAACAAATGATCAAGTTGCGACTCTCAATGCTAGGACACCAGCAAGAAAGAACTTTTTATTCATTTCTCAGCACTTTCCCCCTCAAATGGTATAAATAAATGAAATGGATTCAGGCTTGCAATGGCAGTCTGCAGGGGGATATTGACATTCAACAGGAATGGTAAGGATATTAAAATCAATAGATTGTAAAGGAAGAAAGTCTTTAGTAAACATTTTTCTACTGAAACCCCGTCTTTGGGCTTATTGGGCTCAAATATTAGAAAGGTTAGATTTGCATATGGGTGGGATGAAATCTTTCACTAAACAGGCACCATCAAGAGCACCGTTGGTTATCGCCACCCCCAGCACTTCATTTTTCAGTAAACTGTTGACATTTGGAGGCAAATGTTGAGCAGAGTAAAATTATATGAATATCTTTCATTGGTAATGAGGGATTTACGCCTACATGCCCAAAATAAAATAAAAGCTTCCTTCTTTGCATGAACCAAGAAAGAAAAATCTGTGGGGTATTTTTTTTAAAAAAATACTTCAGAAGTTCAATGCAGACCATGAGTTAATCATGCTTCAAGATTTCCTGGATCTCTGGGCCATTCAATATAACTCTCACTGCTTAGTGTGATCCTCATGCAGATTCTTGTCAATGGGAAAAGAAGAACCCTGTGCTGAATTATTTCTCTCTTCCTTTTGATGCATAGCCTGTGTGACATTCTTCACCCACAGAGTATTCTGGGCCTCCTATTAGGTCCACTGCCACAACTCATCATAGGGCAGGATTGAGGATGGTTCTTTCTCTTCCTTCTCCTTCCTACCAATACAATAACCATACCCTGGAGCTCTCGTTCAGCTTTGCTCTGTCCTCTTCCACCTCTCTTTCTCCGCGGCTTACAAAGCAGAAACAACCCCTTCCTCTGCCTTTGTTCTTCCAACCCCAGTTGCATACACACCACACATTTTGGTTCTGGGCCTGCTCCCCTCTGGCATGAGGCCCCTTCCAGTTTGCCCATGAGGGAATGTAGGCCTCAGGCTAAAATAATTTCCGCACAACTGTGGTAATCAGTCATCTGTATTATTTACTCTCAAAGATTAAAAAAAACCCCCCAAAACCCTCATATTGTTTATTGGAGAATTAAGCACACAAATAACATGCAAAACAGGTCAGGCATTTTCCTCCCACTGAAGTAAAGTGGGACATTAAGTCCACCTAATGTTCACCTCAGGAAAAGAATTTTTTTTGGCTGTTCTTGGTTCTCCCAGTGAGCACATAGTTGAGTGTTATGTAATCCCCAAAACTGGAAGCGCAAGTGAGTCAGACTTCCTCGGTCGACATTTCCATGGTTACCTATAAAGAGGAGAGGGTCATAGACGTCCCTCATGGAGGGACACACAAGTTGGCTGCATATCAGGTGTCAACACATCTTCTTACAGTGGAGACGTATGTCTTCCCTCTTCAGACTTCACCCCAGAAGATGATGCACACAACTCATCTGCTCTTGTTATTTTGATGCTTTTTGTACCCAGGCTGTGAATCCACCCTCAGAGCAGGGGCCATTAAGGTCTCTTTATCTGCCTTCCAAACTGTTGCTATTTTTGCCTCCGAGATCTTTAGAAGGAGGATAAGCTATTTAAAGCAGTCCGTGCATCATTCAGAACGTGTTCATGTTACTTGAATAGCAATCTGTAGTACCAGCATGCGTTAAAATGCACTGCGCTGAATGTTTTTAAGTGCTACCAGGTAGTGCTGTTGTTAATTTTGAAAAATCCCAACGAGATCTAAACACAATTTTTCAATGCCTCCCTTTAAACGGAATACACTGGATGTTACTAGTTGCTAAAATCCTCACGAGGATTACAGATGTTGGAGAATTCCAATGAAAACAGAAATTGGAGCTGAAATTGCCAAGGTTCGCCTGTTTGCAGGTGTGCAAACAGAATGGAAATCAGTCCAATAAATACAATTCTCCCCATTTGCATTGTGTTTACTTTGCATTGAAATGAATGCGGGTAGAACACCATAACGACAACGCAAGATACGTAATTTAGCCACAGTGGGCAGTGAGATGAATAACGTAGCTTTGGAGTTCAGAAAAAGAGTTGCTAGAAGGAATTACTGGATGGTAGACATGTGCTGTGCTTAAACCACAGAGCCTAGGACTTTCTGATCAGAAGATCGGCATTTCGAATCCCCATGATGGGGTGAGCTCCCGTTGTTCAGTCCCTGCTTCTGCCAACCTAGCAGTTCGAAAGCACGTCAAAGTGCAAGTAGATAAATAGGTACCACTCTGGGGGGAAGGTAAACGGTGTTTCCGTGCGCTGCTCTGGTTCACCAGAAGTGGCTTAGTCATGCTGGCTTAGTCATGTACGCCAGCTCCTTTGGCCAATAAAGTGAGATGAGCGCCGCAACCCCAGAGTTGGGCCACAACTGGACCTAATGGTCGGGGGTCCCTTTACCTTTATTCTTTAGTAGATTTACAAGAAGAAAAACATGCACCAATAAATACATATTGGAAAGGGGTGAGATTAGATGTAGATGCGCAAAGTATTTTTTTTCTTAAACCAAGACTCCTCTCCACTTTCCCTTTCTTTCTTTTTTTTTTAAAATGATATTTATTAAGAGTTTAAAATTACAGGAAAAAAAGGAAAAAGAAAAGAGAGAAAAAAGAAAAGTGCAGGTATAAATATGAAGATCTGCAGAAGGGACATGGAAAAGAGTTAAGAGCCTCGGACAGAAGATCACCAGGTTGATGGACTAGATGGAATAGATAGAAAGAACTGACAGAACCCGAGACCAGGAAGAAGAGACGGTGGATGAAGATTGGAAGAAAGTTTAAAAATTCATTTAGGGAAATATTGTAAAATTAATGAGTGTTAGAAAAATGTTGGAATGAAACTATTTGGCTTTAGTAGAAATGCTATAAGGAGTTATGTACAAATAAGTTTTTAAGCTTTAGGGCTTTTTATGGTAAGATAAGGTTAAAATAAATTAAGACAACCAAAGGACAGAATATAGTGAAAGATGGAAAGGATTTGCTGAGATAATTAATAATTAGAATGCAAAAAAGGGAGGTGTGAGGAGGTCGATGAAACAAGTTAATGAAAGATAAAGATATGGGAATATTGGATTTGCTTTTAATTATTATTTTTTGCTTTTGTTTTTGTATTGTGTGTTTTGTACTCTTTTTTCTTTTTATTGACTTGTATTGTTTAATTTCTTTTTTCCACTTTCCCTTTCAAGGGCAGCTCTGTCTGTCCCTCAGCGGCTGGTCTCTCTGCCTCTTCACCTGCTCTCCAGCAGCTGCTACGAGGAGCCCAAGAGAGGAGGCCGGCAGTGGCAGCCATGGAGAGGCAAGGGGCAGCCATCTTGCTCCTAAGAGGCTCCCTTGCAGCCACCACTGCCACTTGGGACAAGCGCTTTTAATTGAATAAGAAAGGAAATAAGTCAGCACAAAGGGGATGAGGAGGAGGAGGAGGAGGAAGAAAACACCCCCCAAACGCCCCAGTTTTTCTAAAGACTCGCACTTTGTTTCATTGCCTTTATGTTGTGCCTGGGTTTAATTAGAAACTTTAACTTCACATTAATGTGTTAATGTGAGGATGTTAACAGACGAGCCCTTCCATTTGAGGTTGATTCATTGCTGCTTGTACTGTCTTCTCGGTTTTAAAAAGATGCAAACAAACAAGCCCCATTTCAATGAATCGAGAGCAAACAAGCATTTCGACTGAAATAGCAGTTGTTCCCTCAAGGAATCGTGGATCATGGGGATAGGTTGCTGATTTCTCTCCTCTTTTCTTTTTGCCAATTCTGACTCCAGTTTTGCACGTGGTTGCTTAGGTAATGAAGAATGTAAATGCCCATTTTGCAGAATCACGCCCCGAAGATGATCCTGGACCCGCCAGCGAGTCCCTGCCTCTCCCCTCCTTCATTTTACTGATCCTTAACCCAAAAGCTTGTCCCTACAGGGGAAAAAAAACACAAGGCTGGCTGCAAGTACTGAATAATTCAAAACAAAACAATGGAGGCCTTTTCTTCTTCAATTTGCGGCGTTACGGCTGCGTTAGGACAGGCCTCAGGTGCCAAGCTGTTGTACTACTACAGAGATTAAATTAGCACGACTGGGTTTTCTTTAACTAGATAAAAGCTCTATAAAGCCACCGGCACCTGGGAATGGCTAACTCTTGGAAAAGCCTTTTATGCGCTATAAAAATATATATAAAATTAGATTTTCAATTCATATTACAAGCCCAATCTCGGTAATAAAAATCAATGCTTCGCCTGGTCTGAGAAACATCTCAGTTTCTTTATTTCTCCATCTCACCACATGCATCCAAATGAATGGCTTCCTCACAGTGAATCAGTACAGTAGTAGCACCTTCCCGTCACAATACCAGTGACAGGCCGAGGTCCAAAGTCACTTGAATACCTTTCCTAAGCAAATCTGGACCCAGAATTTTCCCGCAAACACCAGTATGAACACAAAACACTTGTGGACTTAGGGTTATCACGACTAAGGTGTTTCTGCTATTTCACAACACTGTATCTTCTGTGTCATGCATCGGGGGGAAGTGCAATGGAAGGTGTTAAAAATACTTCAAAACTATTCTTCCCATTCTACAGGTGGGAAGGTAGAGGCTTCAAGAGTGTGGCTCATCCACAACCAACCAGTTATTCAATAGAGTGGCTGACCAGTGTGTTCTGAACGTATGCTTTGCTGACTTTGGCTATAGACATGGTTATAATCTCCCTGCACAATTCTATACGTATGAAAACGTAGCAAATTTATATATATTTACTCAGTGCTTTTATTTTTTAAAGGAAAAAAAAGCCTCCCTTGTACTCTTACAATGGCACTCACATGAGAGGTGCCAGAACTGAGTTCTGGCTTTAAAAAAGCCCTGTTTTAGCCTGATTTTAATCATTTATTATGTTTCCAGAATAAAGGTGTACATGACACTGAAACATGATTCTTTGGTTTCTCGAAATCCTTGTTAGCCCCCACAACTTATTTTATTTCTACCAGGTATTACTAACAAAAATCGAATCTTCTTTCCTCAGCTATAAGGACTATAGAGTTTTCTTTCATAATAATGAAAACCAATATTCTCAAGAAGCTGTAAATTCCTCATTTGGGCAGTATGGTTGGGCAGTATTCTGTTTTTCTATGCACGGCCCTTGCTATAATGCTTAGTGAGAATTCAGAATGTTCAAGTGTGTCAATAGATGTAGTGTTTTTTATTTTCTATACTGTTTTTCCTTTCCTTTTATTAATAATAATAAAAACCCTCTGTCTCTTCAGATAAAAAGCAAGCAGTGTTTTAACATCTGGCTCTTTTCATATATCACTTGTGTCTTCAGAATGTGTTTTTAAGGCAATTTTGGGATCATAGCTCACTTGCCAAGATGAATGTAACCCAAAGGGCACTCAAATGAATTACATCCACTAACTTGCTGTATCCCATTTGGCCAAAAGTGCTCCACGGTGAGAAATTACTTCTGTCACACTGACTTGCTCTTCATTTTCTTCATACTACAAAACCACAACCCCACTCCCACTTTCTTTGTTGCTTAAAAAGCACACATTTGTTTAAGCTCCATAACATTCAGAGGGTCCATCTGCACTATACACTGAATGAAAGCTGTATTATGCCAAAGAATTATGGGAAGTGTAGTTTTTGAAGGGGGCAGAATTACAGTTCCCAGAGTTTCCCCTCTCCAATATAAAGGTAAAGGTAAAGGGACCCCTGACCATTAGGTCCAGTTGTGGCCGACTCTGGGGTTGCGGCGCTCATCTCGCTTTATTGGCCGAGGGACCCGGCGTACAGCTTCCGGGTCATGCGGTCAGCATGACTAAGCCACTTCTGGCGAACCAGAGCAGCGCACAGGAACGCTGTTTACCTTCCTGCCAGAGCGGTACCTATTTATCTACTTGCACTTTGACGTGCTTTCAAACTGCTAGGTTGGCAGGAGCAGGGACCGAACAACAGGAGCTCACCCCGTCGCGGTGATTCGAACTACCAACCTTCTGATCGGCAAGTCCTAGGCTCTGTGGTTTAACCCACAGAGCCACCCAGTATAAATGGCACTAAATCAGCTCAGCTCCAAATAACCTTCTGTTTATTAACACTTTCTGATTATTGATTATCTTTTGCGAAGCAACTTTTTTGCTTTCCAGGTGAGCTTTCTCACCCATGTCCTAAGAGGGTTCTAGGACTGAAGACTCAACACAAATCGAAGCCTGGCAAGCTTCTGATAAAAGCCCAGACTTCTTTATTTTTGTTTATACTCCACTACCTTTGACAAACCGTCCTCTGGAGATTTATATCTCCTTTCTTACTGCCTTTCAACTGTTTGTCAATATATTTAGCTTTGCAACTGAACAAAAAAACAAAACAAAACCCACCAAAAAAAACCCCCCTGACATCAACCTTGGAAGATGTACTGCTTGGAGATTTCTCTCTTCACTTCCCCCTCCCCACCCCTCACTCCCAATGTGATAAAATCTTGCCTAAAACCATGTCCAACCTTTTCGACAGCATAGTCCAGATGGCTTTGCAGCCTGTACAACAGACTTCTACTCGCTGATGCCTCTCTAAAAGTGTCAGCAGGGTGTTGTCTTCCAAGGGCTTGTAAATGCACAACAAGAGGCAGCTGGGGGTGGATGTGGGGGGAGAGAGAGAGAGAAAAAAAAGGGAAAGGCAAGAGACAGAGCAAGGAAACAAGAACCCAAAGCAAACTTTGTTCTTTGCAGACAGTCAACTGGAGGAACGTACAGGCCACGGATCTGAAGGAGAGTTCAGGGGTGATAATGGGTGACAGTTCAATGCAAGGCAGCCAACAAACATGTCATCTGAACAGGGTTTTTTCCCTAGGGATGGGGGAAATCATCACTGAAAGATATGGTAGGGATGGGTTACTCACCTGCTAACCTTTTTACTGATTTCCCCCAGAATAGCCCTTTAAAGGTACTCTTCCCTCTTGGGCTTATGTGTACTCTATGCTGTAATAAATCATCCACATCCTACACAAAGGTAACCCAATGTTGACCTTTGAAAGCCATTGATGGCCTGGGGACTGTGGGGACCTTGGAGAGGCCTCTCTCTTTATTAGGGTGGCCGGGTGCAAAAGAGGACAGGGATCTAGCATCTTTAAGCATCTTTATGAGTTGTGTAGAAGAGGTAATGTGCTAGGGTGGGGGAGCAATTTGACTGAGTTTGTCTGTAAAGGTGATTTCACCTAATTTGTACTCTCCAGAACAAGACATGCACCAAAACATCCATCCTTCGAAACTTGCACTTCTCTGAATTTTGCAATGTAGTTCTTTGGCCAAGTAATGCGTACAAAGATGCACAAACTGGGGGTAAGGTGTGCATATAGAGAAATATATTGGTGAACATAACTTGCAAAAATGCATTACAGTGCGAGAAATTGCATAGCAAAAATATGTACATTGGGGGGGGGATCATACAAAAATGCTGTTCAATTTTCACGAGGACACCATTTCCTATGGGGTAATACAGTCCGTTCGACTTCCAAAATGTTCGCAAACCAAGGCGTGGCTTCTGATTGGCTTATTGGCCTTGGAAACAATGCCAACAGCTGAAACAGACGTTCGGCTTCCAAAAAACGTCCGCAAACAGGAACACTAATTTCCAGGGTTGTGGCATTTGTGAGCCAAAACGTCCGAGTACCAAGGTGTTTGGCAACCAAGGTACGACTGTATCAACCAAGTAAAATGTATATAGCAAGCTGCTTTCTCCCCCTTTCTTCTCAAGAATAAATGGCTGTGAAAAATGTGACTCTTGACAGCCAGAAAAGAGGAGGTATTGGTATTGTGATTTCAGCTGTTTGAGCTGCATTTGATATACCTTTTTGTCCCCACCATATTCCAGGGTGAAAAAGCCATAGTCAGGTGTTGTGAACTTAAACTGGCAGAGAGTAGTGTGTGTGTGTAGGTGGTATTTGCCTGTGGGCTTGCCATCTGAGGCCCTTCTCTATATTCCCTCTCCCCAAGACGTTCAGAGGGTGACAACATGAGAATTGGTCCTTTCGGTGGTGGCTCCCCATCTGTGGAATGCTCTCCCCAGAGAGGCTTACCTGGTGCCATCATTACATGTCGAAAACACTGATAGAACACACAGCTTGTCCGCAGAAGGTTCAAATCACCGACATTTCACTTGAAATAACAGGGAGCAGATAATGTTTGCTTGGGACCCTAGAGAGCTGCTGCCATTCAAAGTAGACAATTCTGAGTTACAAATAGTCTGACCTGCTGTTGAGGCTTCTTCTTATCTTGCCGCATACATGGCTGTTGTGAGATACATCTGGCAACAACAGCGGCAGCAGCAGAACGCCGCATGCATTCCATTAGGCGTAATGAAATGTATAAATAAAAACACATATAACAACTATCTAGCACTTTCAGCATAATTAAGTGAATAAATAAAATTCATATTAAGGGCCTGGCGCACTCGATTGCTGTTAGGCTGCCGTGTTGGCAACAAGTCTAGAGAAATTTCCTGTGGAAGTACGGTGGCGGGGGGAGGCCGAGAAGGCTGTTGAAGCCCCTGAGAAAAGCCCCCTTTGAACTCTTCATGTCTTGCTGCTATTGACCAGCTCACTACTGTCTGGTAAGACTGTGACAGGCCACGTCTTAGACTCTGTCAGGCAATTAATCAGGCGGCTACGTTCTGCAGGTGAGGCCTGCAGCGCTGGGCTGTTTTGTGTTTCTTTTCAAAGCGCCAGGTGTGTGTGCCCGTGTGTCAGGGTCCACCATCAAGATTACCTCAGGAAAAAGTGGGGACCATCTTTCTCCCCTCCCTTCCAGGTGGCCACCAGGGAGCTTCTCAAGGGACACCTTGCCCCAAGGAGAGAAGAGGTCTGACTTTTTAAAACATCCCTTCTCCCTATGGCTTGTTTTTGCAGTTTCATTTCTATAATTTTCTTATTGTCACCCACCTCCCAAAGTCTCTCCTTTGACTTTTATGGTTTTTTTTTGAGTGTGCTGCATTTCATCTCCGCTAATAGTTTAGGTTTTCTAGATTTTAATCGCGTTTGATGCATTTGCAAGCTGCTTCCCTGTTTTTATCGGTTTGACATTTTTGTTGTCGCTGTCAGCTGCTCTGAGGGTTGTTTCTGGGAGAAAGGTGGCATATGCATTTAAATGTAAACAAATGTAAACAAACAAACAAAATGTTTTTTTTGCCAAATTGTTTGGCCGGTTATCTGAGCAGGGAAAGCTGTTATTGTAGTAGCAAAGCAGATCTAATCTGAATTTTTCTTCTTCTTGGGGGAACTGCTAGTTATCAGAATGCATTTCCCATGTGCTTCTGTGTTGACTAATTACCTTCTAATGGGCTTCTCAATTATCCTCTTAGTGCTTTTCAGTGCTAGTCAACAGCTTTAAATTCTCATTGCATTTTTGGAGGTCCACAGTGATTTTAATACAGTTTGGTGTTTTAATAAACTCCACCACACTCCTTTATCTTACTCTTCAATAAAGTGCACATTAAGGAAATATCAACATACTTTTTCACCGCATTACCTTTCCTTCCCTCCCCCTCCCTGTGCGTATCATGGAAACTGCATCTCAAAGCAGTGCTTTCCATTCATGTTTCACCTCCTAAGACTTGTCATGTTCTTTCTCTCCCATGGCAGCCTCTGGATGAGCTTACACTTTGAACAGATGAGGCATTTCCCTCAGCTTCTAGCTCTAGAGAGGATGCTGTGGGAGCAGACACCACTAGTCATGTATTGTGAAGGCTCCCTTATACTGAGTTTGGACATCGGTCCATATAGCTCAGTATTGTCTGCACTGCCTGGCAGAGACTATCCAGGGTTTCAGACTGGGGACAATCCAAGCTGCACCTGGAGATTGAACCTGTGACCTTCGTCACACAAAGCAGATGTGCTGCCGCTGAGCTATGGCCTGTCCCCCTGAACAGGAGGGTTGTCAAGACCTTGGTGGGTTGCCATACATGGCTGATGAGATGTATTTGGCTCGGTGAGCCACAAGTCCTGTAGATCTGACCCACCGTATTTTTCGCTCTATAAGACGCACCAGACCACAAGACACACCTAGTTTTTGGAGGAGGAAAACAAGAAAAAGAATATTCTGAATCTCAGAAGCCAGTACAACAAGAGGGATAGCTGCACAGTGAAAGCGGCGATCCCTCTTGCTGTTCTGGCTTCTGTGATAGCTGCGCAACCTGCATTCGCTCCATAAGACGCACACACATTTCCCCTTACTTTTTAGAAGGGAAAAAGTGAGTCTTATAGAGCAAAAAATACGGTACATTGCTGCTGTCTCTTTCCCGCATCCCACCAGGGCCAGTTTCAGGTTCGACTACGCCCCACCACATAACAGGAGCAAACATGGTTCCTGCAGTCCTAAAAATGGTTCCTGCAGTCCCTGGACCTGATGAAGTGGGTTTGCACTACAAGCTGCAAGGGAAAGAAACTGCTACAGTCCCTAGGGCCGAAATACGTCCAGGATTTCAAAGGCGGAATTGATACCTGGTGGGAATTTTGAAAGGCATTGCCTTGTCCTGGATGTTAGGCAAGTCATTATATGATGTGGGTTTTCCTTAAAAAAAGCTCAACTTTTGGGGTGTCCTGGTTTTTACTTTTTGAAATGTGGCAACCCTAACAGTCGCCAGCTAATCTGCTTTGATGATTAATTCCCAAAGCCAAATATAGAGGACTAAATCACACATGCCTTTGCATCACTGAGTTTCACGTCATTTGATGACGTGCGCAGGCAAAGGGTGGGTTCTGGAAGCTGGAAGCCAGCTGCCTATATGTGGGCATAGGAAGCTGCCTGACACCACTGGTCCATTTAGGTCTCCAGGATTTCACCCATCCCTCCCTGGAGATGCTGGCAATTGAATCAGAGACCTTTTGCATGAAAATCAGGCACTCTGACTGCTGCACTATGACCCTTATGGCTATTGGCAAGCATCCCTCGCTTTATCTCTCACCCACTTTCTCTCAGTTTTAGTGCCTTGCTTCCTAGCAACAATACCAGCTTATGGACCAGTGCCTGCAAGAGCATATCTGGAAGAAGTGGCAAGAAAGATAAGAGGGAATGGATAAGAAGCAAATGAGATGACCCCTAGCTGCAGAGCTTGTGGGAAAAGCCAAGCCCCAGGGTAGTTGTTGTAAGGATTATTAAGGTATCTCAAGGGCTTTGCTTACTGAAAAAAAATATATATGCAGAGAGCACCAACTGCTTCAATTGTTTGTTTGAGGTAAGGTCATAAGAAAGCGCCATCTGTGATGTTGGATCTGCAATGGTTGCTCCTGTCTTGCAACTTACTTCTTGACAACCACTGCATTCCCTATGGGAGATATTACTGGAGATATTTCTGCTCCCTTGTGAAATTTGTAATCAGAGGCCTGCATGTTCCACTTCAAATCCTATATGCGGAATGCTGATCATTTCAGGATTTCATTCTCTTACTTGGAACAGATTTTCTGGGGTCTAGAGTGCAGGGTTTCTGCATGCTGCCATATGGCTATTAGTATATAGATCTATGTATATTTCTCCTGAATGTAGGGCTCTGTAGTGCACCGTATTTTTCAACTGTATGCAGATCATCTCCAGCCTCGCCTGTCATTGCCACTCAGGATCGGCAGAGAAGGTGTGACTGGGGGGATCAGAAGGAATTAAAATAATTAATTAGTTGTAAGGCTGAGTAAAATGAGTTGCAGTTCCTCAGTTGCTGATCTCAAGAGGCTTCTCAAGAGGCCGTAAGTGAGGCGTTTGGAAAAAAGAAAGGGCACTGCAAAAATGGACTTTTATTTATTTTAACAACTGTTCCCTTCTGCTTTGATGGCATCTTCATCATCTATTCATTAAGGTTTATTGCTGCTGCCGATCACCAGAGTATTGCAATGGTTTCTCATAAAATAAATGGATTAAATGGATGCTTTTGGGAGAAAGGCATATAACCTCTTCTGTCATAGACACACGGAAAGAAACACACACATTCACACATTCATACATATACAGTGGTACCCCTGGTTGCGAACGGGATCCGTTCTGGAGGCCCGTTCGCAACATGAAAAGCCCACAACCTGAAGCGCCGTATCTGCGTGGTGCGATCTTGCACTTGTGCAAAGCGCGATTTAGCGCTTCTGGACATGCGCGAGTGGCAAAACCCGGAAGTAACCCTTTCCAGTACTTCCGGGTTGCCGTGGGACGCAACGTGAAAAAACGCATCATGAAGCAAATGTAACATGAGGTAGCTGGTTTTCAGTGTTTTATCTCTTTGTCACTCTCTTAAAAGCCCATGTTTTTGCTATTCATGCATCTCTTCATCAAAGAAGCCAATGGAGCAATATACAGATTAAGGGGAGGGGGTTTGTGGATAGCTCAGTTCTCAACGACTCCCATTGAATGCCCGTGAGGCAAAGTAAGTGCTGCTGCTATCTAGGGCCCAGTTGAGAATGGTGGTGGGGTGGTTGGGACTGAAAGCTGGCTGTACATGCAGTTAGACTCCTGTGACTGCAGACTGGGCTGGACCAGTCAAGCAACTAGTGGGAGATGTCATTTATATGGAGGGTCTCCTAGCCAAAAAGGGTCTCTCTGCAAGTAGGAAATAAGTAACACATTAAAAAAATAAAAATAAACCAGCCCTTCACCATACAGTTCTAGGGCAGGTTACAGGAATCTAAAAATGTAGAATTGAAATCAGTTTAAAACAAATTATAGTCAGGACAATAGGGTCGGTCCTATATATATTAGTGGGACGTTTTGAAAAACAAGCAATTCTGCCACCTTCAATCTGAAGTTCAGAATTCTACCACTTCAGAACCCTAAGGCCTGATCCTTCTCATGTCCTAGGGCAGGGGTAAATGACAGGCTTAGCTCCACTCTGGTGAGATCTCTGGGTGTGCCCTTTCACCTTCCTGCCCTATGGGTAAAATGTGTCATTACGGTGGGGACAACACTGCCTGTCAACAGTGGTTGGGTAGGCATTCACACAGGTGACATTCATACCATATATTTAAAGCACTATGATACCACTTTCAGCTCATGGCTTCCCTCTAGAAATTCTAGGAGCTGTTCTTTGTTCAGGGTGCTGAAAGTTGTTTGGAGGCCCCCTATTCACAGAGATGCAGTTCCCAGAGTTTCCTGTGAAGAGGGACTGACTGCTAAACCACTGTGGAAGTTGTAGCTCTGCAAGGGGAGTAGGGGGTCTCTCAGCACCCCAAACAAACTACACTTCCCAGAATTCTTGGGACTGATTATACTATGAATACAGTGGAACCTCGGGTTGCAGACGTAATCCGTGACGGAGGCACATCCGCAGTGTTCGTAACCTGCAGTGCCGCGCCTGCGCACGCACATGACGCGATTTAGCGCTTCTGCACATGCGCGAGAGGCGAAACCCGGAAGTAACCCTTTCCGGTACTTCTGGGTTTCCTGCGGTCCGCAACCTGAAAACACGTAACCCGAAGCGTTTGTAACCCGAGGTACCACTGTATGGCCTTAGAGAACTTCTGAAGGGGGGAGGGTGCATCCATTTGCACACAGCCCACCCATTGGTGCACATGGCATGTTCAAGAAGAACATCAAGGTTGCAGCTGAGAAAGTCACCCCACACTCTGAATACCTGCCTCTCTCTTGCTCCTAGCCTTGGAAAACACAATTCATAACAACAACAACAACAACAACAACTCTCACCTGCTGTCTATCCACCAGGCTTAGGGTGGGGCCTGACAAACTACAAAAGGATGCCTGCTGCCCAGCAGATAATAATAATAATAATAATAATAATAATAATAATAATAATAATAATAATATATTATTTATACCCCACCCATCTGGCTGGGTTTCCTCAGCTACTCTGGGAGGCTTCCAACAGAATATTAAAATACAATAGTCTATTAAACATTAAAAGCTTTCCTAAACAGGGCTGCCTTCAGATGTCTGGTAGCTGTTTTTCTCTTTGACATCTGGCGGGAGGGCGTTCCACAGGGCGGGCGCCACTACCGAGAAGGCCCTCTGCCTGGTTCCCTGCAACTTGGCTTCTTGCAGCGAGGGAACCGCTAGAAGGCCCTTGGCACTGGACCTCAGTGTCCAGGCAGAGCGATGGGGGTGGAGACGCTCCTTCAGGTATACTGGACCGAGGCAGAAAGTACTGTTTACATTCTTTTAAACTGCTTTTTAATTGTGTTTTTTGATTTTTTAAAAAAGACTAAAATGCTTTTTGTGTGTGTTGGGGGTTGTTTGACTATTTCTGTTTATATTTTGATTATGTATTTTGTGTTTATGTTGTAATTTTATCTTGTGAACTACCCTGAGACCTGCAGGTATAGGGCAGTACATAGTTTTAATAAATATCCTCCTCCTCCTCCTCATATGTCCCAGTGATTTCAGTGGAGCCTCTTCTTTTCCATGCTGGGCTGCTATGAACACACACACACACACTGCATGCATAATGATGACTCCTGCATTCATTTACTGCAGCTCTGGGCACAGAGCATGGCTGAGTGAGTGCAAAGCATAGCGGGTGTCATTTCTGGCATGGCCAATGTTTCAAAAGCCTCCCAGCAAGCCATATATCATGTTATATTGATATGGTTCCACAAGGCTGCCACATCTGACATTTGATGTATTGCTTTAGGTGCTCCTTGTTATTATTATTTCCCATATATATATATATATATATATATATATATATATATATATATATATTTCACACCTCTAACCAGTCAATGAGGAATCAAAGGAAACATCAGCCTGCAAAGCACAGATCTGACACTTGCCAAGCTAACAAAGGCAGTTCAAGAGCACAACATTGTGCTCCAAGAGATCAGAATGTCAGCCTGTGACAATTTTGACAGTCTTGTTTTTGAAACTGCAAAACTGATGAATGCAGCGCCGGGTGGAAGTGGAGATGCTTAACCCTTCTCCCACCTGCCAATTCCACTTTGCAAATCAACTCCCCAGCAGTTTTATATCCCCCGCTACCAAATCGCTGAATTCCAGAACTGCAAGTTAGTCCATCAGGGAGGAAAGCAGAGCATTTGGAGGTGAGAATGGGCAGACATGGGACGGGTTAAGCAAGACTCCCCTTTCCCCTGTTGGCTGGGCCTTGCCAATTCCCCCAGCCTCCATATTCTCAAAAACTAACTTGTACTTCGACACTGATGACAGGACAGCATTCTTCCCTGGACCAGAGGCAGTAGGCTACTTTAGGGGGACCAAGAGAAGGCATGACGCATACACTGTGGGGGAGTTGAGCTGAGGAGGACCAACAGCATCTACCACCTGAGTTTATCTTCACTTTATCTAATGGTAGGGCCTGTCTTTTGTGTACTATGGGTGGGGAAATGATCAGGAGATGCTTGGGCTGCCTAATCTTCCAGTCAGCAACAAATGGAAAGGTACAGGCATGAGTGGGAAGGGGGTAGGGAATGCAGGCACCCCCCAAACAAGCAGCTTGCCCTCCCACTTGCCCTCTATTGCTAGATTCCTGCCATTAACACAGACTGCTATTTTTCTTTCAGAGTTCTTAGTGTGGGACACAGCTTGCTCACTTAGAAATATGCTTTGTTCCTTCTGTGTCTGCCCTTGATTTTTTTTTTTTTGGGGGGGGGGTGCCACCACTTGCTACAGGGGAAATCTGTGGATTGCACTCTGGTAACCCTTCTTCACTCCCCTCCCTCTAACAGTGGTACCTCGGGTTAAGTACTTAATTCGTTCCAGAGGTCAGTTCTTAACCTGAAACTGTTCTTAACCTGAAGCATCACTTTAGCTAATGGGGCCTCCCGCTGCCGCCAGAGCACAATTTCTGTTCTTATCCTGAAGCAAAGTTCTGAACCTGAAGCACTATTTCTGTGTTAGTGGAGTCTGTAACCTGAAGCGTATGTAACCCGGGGTGCCACTGTATTTATTTCTTGTTCTTATGGAAGCTTACTTAAAGGTAAACCTAGGTCTGTTCCTCAAGGCTTAGAAAAGTATGCATCATGCTGTTGTAGATTGCTTTTTGATTTTTTAAAAAATATATATTCTATTTTCATTGCTTTTTTAAAAAAATAGTATTGCTTATTGACTTGAACATTGTTATAATCTATTTTCATAGAAAGGCAGAATAGGAATGGTGGGAACTGAAAATGCAAAAATTAAAAGTAACACTCAAATCAGCTCAACGTCTTGGTTGCCAACTTTTTTCTGTCCCTGCTCCTATGCCTTTAACAGCAGCTGCACTACCAGAAATTAAGAAGGTGAAATGTTTCTCAATCACTTGTCTGTGTGCACTGAAGGACTTCACTTACTGTGTGTCGTTACAGGAGCAGAGCCAGTTAAAGAGCTGACAACTCTCTGTATAAACTATGGAAATACTTCATTCTTTGAAGGGTTTTTACATCACAATTACTTTTTATTGTTGCCATTGATAAAAATAAATGGAGGAATAATTTTGGATGACTTACATAAGCATCCAAGGAATCAATAACTGGATCGTAAAAAGATTTAGAATTTCTCAACTATATTCATTTTCAGGCCCCCCCTCACATCTTTAAATAGCATCTCCGTAGCATTCGATTCCCCTCCTCCCACAAAAGTCAAATATGGAGCATTAAGGGTATAATTACCATTTTAATTATAACTCAATCATCCTATCTACTTTGCATAGAAATTAAAACTTTTATGTCAGGATTTCTGAGTACACAGAAATGTTCAGGAGCAATTAATGCCAAGGATTTTACAGTATAAATGAACTTTACTTTAGAGCTTTTAATTTTCAGCTTCAGCCAGGATTCATTAAAAAAAGGAGAAATGATTTGCATCTTACATCTTAAAAGTGAAAATATTTTTACAGCTGGGTGGTGCCGAGCATATCAGAGAGCCACATATTCTTTATAGCACACTGCCATTTTTTGTTCCTGTATGAAATGCACTATAGCAGTTACTTAGGATAGATAATAGGGATAATTGATGAGGTGGAGAAAGGTGAAGTTACATCACTCTTAGGAGGGTGCCAGGTCAATGGTGGCGATGGTACCTGGTTGTGTCAGGGTGTTAGATGTGAGAACTGGTCTGGTGCCTTCATATGGCGCATGGCCTGGGGATGAGGGGTGGGAGGGATGGATATGCAAATTAGAAACATAGCTCTCCTCAAAATCCACACTTCTCTGAATTTTGCAGTGCGCTTCTCCAACCAACCAATGTTGACGCAAAACCGCATATAGCAGGGGAAAGTGTGAATAAAAGTGAAGATGTTGGTGAAAGTAACGTGCAAAATGCAGTGTACAGTGGTACCTCGGGTTAAGTACTTAATTCATTTTGGAGGTCCGTACTTAACCTGAAACTGTTCTTAACCTGAAGCACCACTTTAGCTAATGGGGCCTCCTGCTGCCGCCGCGCTGCTGGAGCATGATTTCTGTTCTCATCCTGAAGCAAAATTCTTAACCTGAAGCAATATTTATGGGTTAGGGGAGTTTGTAACCTGAAGCGTATGTAACCCAAGGTACCACTGTATTTGGGGAAATTGTTTGCAAAATTGCAAATTGCAAAAATGTGTTCGTTGGAAGAAATTTGCTGGCGACTTTTCAGGAGGATTTGAAACAAATTTGCAAATGTCTGCAAAATGTGGAGAAGGAAGTTTAAGGCTGAAAAATAAGAAACGGAGAGAAGGGACAGATCCTTCCATCCCTAGCATGGACACACCTCTGCCATGACGCGCGTGATTGCAGCAGCCTGAGAAAGGGGCACTACGATTGTAGAAACTGCATGAGTCTCCCCTGACCCCATGGCGATGTGAGTATAGATGACAGTTCATATGCATGGAGCGGTTTCCGTTTACAGAATCTGTTCTGTGCGAAACAGTTCCAAGGTGATGCAAATGTGAATTCTGGCAGCAAAAAAAAAAAAAAAGATCTAAAAGATAGCTGAAAACCTGGTGCAATGTCAGGGAAAAGGAGTTCAGTCCCTACGAAGGATAATAGTATAGTACAGACTTACTGTACACAGTTGTTGTAAGGATTGCAACTAGATCTTGCAAGTGAAGTGCTTTGAACAAAAACACTCTACAAATGCTAAGCAGTATCATGTAACTAAGCAGTATCATGTAACTCAGTATCAAGTAACTCAGACTTTCCAAGTCTGTGGATCCTTACGTGGCCAAAAAGGGCACTATCCACATGTAAGTGGGAGGTAGCCTCAGCTTGAGATGAATGCTAAGGTATTCAAAAGTACTCCTCAAATCCTAGGGGAGGAAACCGCCAACAGTAATGACTGAGCATATTCTGTGGACACAATGCAGATGGTCTGTTTTGGGTCTGTTTTTGGCTGGAGGTAGAGAGCTGGAACACCACTAGGGAGTAGGAATGGAATGGAGTATCCAGGAACCCGGGGTGGCTGGCTGGCTGGCTCCCTCTACTCCACATTAGAACATTTTATTGCAGATACAGTGGTACCTCGGGTTAAGAACTTAATTTGTTCTGGAGGTCCGTTCTTAGCCTGAAACTGTTCTTAACCTGAGGTACCACTTTAGCTAATGGGGCCTCCTGCTGCCGCGCGATTTCTGTTCTCATCCTGAAGCAAAGTAGGTACTATTTCTGGGTTAGTGGAGTCTGTAACCTGAAGCGTCTGTAACCTGAAGCGTCTGTAACCCGAGTTACCACTGTACCACTTATTACTATTACAGTTTTTTTAAAAATAAATAAATTAAAAGGCAGCTTGGGTAAAAACTGAAAACGGACTGCTGAGAACACTGCTAATGGAAGGAAGCATTTTGAACTCTTCCTGCACTCCTGATGTGCAATATATTTTAAACATCTCTCTCTCTCTTAAGGCTACAGCATAATATTCTTCCTATTTGCACCCTTCCTGGGCAGAAGAGCAGATAAGGAAATATTTTTTCATGAGTGTGGCTGCAGGGCAATAAAAGTGTTGTGTCCATAGATAACTGGACAGTGTTTCTTATTTTACTTGCTTGCTGCTTCTTGCAGAGCTTTTATGTTCCTTTCTGCTCCTCTTGCTTGCTGCAGAATGAATTTTGCCAGTGCTGTTCTTTATTTACTGCCTTTAATAGCACAGTGAATCTTTGCAGCCTTATGGACCTAAACTTCTACCTTATGCTTATATCTTGTTATAAAAGACAGTGGCAACTTGATATCTCCTAATGAAAAGAAAACCAGATTGAATGGAAGAATAAACGAGAGCTGGGCACATCCCCCCCGCAAAGTCTCCATCCTATTTGTGTTCAGAGAAACTGAGGGGAGCAGTTCGCTGAATTTCTTCAGGGGGAGCAAAAATTCTCCAACAGTTTCTCAGAGGGGAGGCTCACCATTAGCATGGCAGTAACATTATCATCTTCATTTTTTCCTGAGGGTTGTTGGGTATTTTTTTTGCTGCCTCTCCTGTGTGGCAGCAAGAGCAATTAGGTCAGCAATGCTACAGGACCTGGCGTTTCTTTCTTTCTGTATGGGGAAAGTGGGGGGCACTGTGTGAAGTGACAGCGCCACAAAAAAATAAACATGGTGAAGAACATTTGGTAAAAATTCTGTAAAAGCCCCTTTTTCTCTGGAGGCTTTTTGGTTCTGAGGGAAAAAATTCCAGGAACCCCCCCCCCCGACATCTTCCTAGAAAAATGTCTTCTGAGAAATTTCGACTCAACTTTAAAATAAGCTTCAACTTTTTCAACTTAACTTCAACTTAAAATAAGTCTTCAACTTTTTCAGATCCAGAGCTTCCTGCCACAAGTTAATCTGGTTACCTCAGTTCTTTCTCCTTATATTTATCTTCCTGCTCACTCATCTGTTCTGTTTTTTTAAAAAAAAACCACCCCTTCCAAATGTGTGGTGGTCCCACTGATGAGTTGCACCATAGATCAGGATTCTATCCGCTGATGACTAATAGGATAAGCAACCATCGCTCTGTCCAGTGGCATTGGGGTAAAATTTGAAGTGTGGGCACTCATCGTGGCAGTCCCTAAATGCATGCACCCAGTGCCGGATTTACGTATAAGCTATAGCTAAGGGCCCCACTCTCTTGGGGGCCCCAAAAAATTCAAAGGAAAAAAAACTGGATGTACATTTCTAAAATATAAGATAAAAAACAAATAAAATAAAACCTACATACAGCAACAGTGTATGTGTAGGTTCCTGTGATATAAGTAATGGGCCCCGCCTGCTAGCCTGCTCCCTAAAATATAAATGGTTTGCCCATTTCTATATCAGTTACTTTGATAAAATACATATTTTGTTATCTGCAAATGGCTTTAGATACCTATTGGGTCCATAAATTACCATACAGCATATATTCAAAAACAAAAAAACAGCGACAATTTGTTGTTGACAAAGGACAGCTGGGCATATAAAGGGCCCCATTACCTTCAGTAGCTTAGGGCCTCATCAAACTTAAATCTGGCCCTGAATCCACCCACACTCAGTGTAAACCCATTTAAATTAATGGACAAGTTCCTTAAGCGCACAGAACACTGGAAAAATATCTCTAGTAAGCTGAAATGTGAGTTATTGCTTCAGATTCTAAAGGCAAGCAATAGTTAAACTGCTCAAGAAATGGAAAATAAGTACCCAGCTTCTGCTTTATTATTTTCTTAGGTAAATGCATGTCAGACATGCTACTTCCACCGTCCCAAAAATCATTGTTACATAGAGAAAAATATTATTTAACTCCAAGGCTGGGAAACCTGGCCTTGAACTCACATCATCCATGCTAGCTAGGTCTTGTTGGGAGTTGGAGTCTAGAAACACCTCGAGGGTTGCAGATTTCAGAGCCTCAATGTAAACCACTGTGTACAATAGATTATATTCTCACAGCAAATACTACTAGAGCTTGAAATATAATGGGTGTGCTCTTTGAAGCAGAGCTGGCAACTGGAGCCAGATTAAAGCCCATTTGAACTGGCAAGATGAGTGGAAGTTATCCGGACCTTATAGGGGTGGGTGATGAGGCTGTGGTGATTCATGCAAAGTCTGCTTTGTCATGTTGGCTTTCGACCAAAGAGGGAGGCTGGTAGCTCTGAAGGGCCGCCACCTCTGTTCTTGCTCATTGAGCCAGTTTTTCCCCTTTATGCATGTATGACAAATGAGGATGGAGTGGGCCCAGTAGCTCTCACTGTCTTGTCCAGGAAATATCCCCAGTGGATCTTGTCCTCTTGTCAAGGCCTGGCCTTCTTCCCACTCCATAGCTGCTTCTTAGCAGAGGCAGAAGTAAGGCTGATATCCATAGCCAAAGAAAAATGACCGCTGAGGCAAATATGAGCCTTACATTCCCCTTCCCGTAATGCCTCCAATTTAATAACTGTCTGCAGAAAAGAGTGTTTCTCACCATGAGTTATTTAGTCACTATTCCATCTAGGGTATCGCTGACATTCTGAAGGGAGCATCTAAAGGGATGATTTGCTGTCAGTCTCTTGTATGCTTTAAGTCCATTCATTTTCTACCTCTAACAGGGGAAGATAATGCTGTGATACAAAGTAAAAGATAGATGATAAAAACAATTCTTTAAAGGGGGAAAGGAATCAGGCACCGGAGACTTGGCTGGGGGGAAAATATATGACAGAATGCTCCATTCTCCCGCTCAAAGTAGCGCAATAAACTATATTGGAAGCGAAATACAGTTCATAGGAGGAGTATCAGAATATGTATTTCAGCAGTCTCTACATGGTACTGAAACGCTTTGAAAGCCGATGATTTGTGTCACCATGTTCATATTTCCCTGTCAAGAATACAATGCTCCTTGCTGCTATTTCAGAACTAATATGAACATTATTAAAACAGGTGAGAATTACAAGGGATTGGTGGTTAGAAACTTCCAATTTAAATATAGGTAAGCCCAAATTATTATTTTCCCTTCTTTTTTTCCACCTGTGCATGTGAGATCACTTTTTATTACGTTAATACCTGCCCTTCCTCCATGGAGCTCAGAGGGATGTATGTGGGATCATTTCTTCCTTATTTTAGTCATTATTTCCATTTCTCTATCCCACTTCCTCCCTCTATCCCACCACTACATGTCAACGGCGGCTAACAGCAGTGAAAGATAAAATTACAATGTTCCTAGTTCCTTTTGGGGAAGCCATGGCTGTTTAATGGGACATGATAGTGCTTAGAGTGCAGGTATATTGAACGGAAAATCACCAACCAGGAGCAAGAAAATTTAAGCAGCCCAACACACCAAAGGCCTGTCTACACAAGATGAAGCATGTTCCAAAGTCTGGGCAAAGCCTCTCTGAAAGCCCTTATCCCATTTATCCTCACCAGGGGCGTTGCATGAGCTAAAGGCGCTTGGGGCAGGCATGCACGAGCGCCGGGAGGGCGAGGGGAGCTGGGGCCCAGCGCGCCAAGGGAGAAATGAGCCCTCTTGGCCACGGTGCCTTGTGGGGTCAGGGCCAGTGGAGTTTCAGGAAAGTGAACATTCCACCTGGAGATGCCAGGATTCAAACCTGGGACCTTCTACATGCAAAGCAGGTGCCCCACCACTGAGCTATGGCTCTCCTCCATCAGTAGGCTCTGGGAGGTTTATCTAGTGGCAGCTGTGGAAGGCAGCAGTAAGGTAAAGGTAAAGGACCCTTGGACGATTAAGTCCAGTCAAAGGCAACTATGGGGTTGTGGCACCAATCTTGCTTTCAGGCTGGTGTTTGTCCACAGACAGCTTTCTGGGTCATGTGGCCAGCATGACTAAACCGCTACTGGCACAACGGAACACCGTGACGGAAACCAGAGTGCATGGAAACGCTGTTTACCTTCCCGCCGCAGTGGTACCTATTTATCTACTTGCACTGGCGTGCTTTTGAACTGCTAGGTTGGCAGGAGCTGGGACAGAGCAACGGGAGCTCACCCCGTCATGGGGATTCGAACTGCCAACCTTTCGATCGGCAAGCCCAAGAGGGTCAGTGGTTTAGACCACAGCACCACCTGCAGCAGTAGCAGCACTCTTGAGTTGGGTCCAGCCGCATTTTAAATTTCTCTTTTAATGCAGTGCTGCTCCAGGGAAAATGACTCAGCTGCCCATTTGAGCTTGGAGTATTAACCAATTTTTGTAAAGAAGTGGGGAGACATGTGGGCATTATCTGCGGGCCCTACCAGCTGACTACGGATACCAGGGGTTGACCAAGGCCCTGCCCTTTATAAAGAACTCTACACACAATCTGAAGTACACAGAATCGTAGAGTCTGAAGGGACCACAAGGCTCACCTAGCCCAATTCCCTGTGATCCAGGACTCTTACGACTCTGAGAATAAGAGTCTCATGCTCCACCAGCTGAGCTCTCCATAACTTGAAGTTAAGCGATGAGCACCTTCATGAACAAGGTCTTCCACTCTTCGCTGCAAGCAACTGGGGTGGGACCTGCTGAATTTGGGACTTACACCCAAGCAAGCATGGCTAGGTTCAAACTGTATATATGCAGATGGTGAGCGAGATACCCTGTAGTTATTACTTCCAGTGATGACCTTTGTGACTTCATAGAAGTCCTTCCCCACAAATTAATCATGAGCTATTAGGAAGCTATTCCCCATATCTCACGCCAACTCTCTCTGCAAACCGCAAAACTCTCTTCCAGAGGGGAGAAAAATATACTTCCTTAGTCTATTGAGGATTACCCATGTCAGGGGAAGTTATATGATTGTCTTTAGCGCTGATAGGAATTACTTTCAGGGTGTTCCAGCTCATTACATCCAGCCTTCATCAGCTATTTTCCAAACTGCAGTAACCTTTGCGATACAGGTGCTGTAGATCTCTGTCCTATTGATTCCACTTTTGCAGCTACACGGTGCTCATGTAAACAGAGTGCAAAGCCAGATAGGAAACTGTAAAACAGCAAGCAATTTGGCACCTTGAAGAACACAGATAAAAACTTAAGGTAATCAGCACAAATGTTGTGGAACTCATTTCGATGTATAGTGGGGGCTGTAATCCGCATCTATCTAAGGTAGAAGCTCTGAGATACAGATCCGAGTGATACAACAGACTGATCTAAGCCTAGTTGGTAGTATTACAGCTTCGGCAGATTTCTGTAATACTACCAACAAGGCTTAGAGTTGAGCTAGATGGTAGATCATGTTCCACAGAAGGTTGGTCCCTCTCCTGACAGATATTTTATTGCAGGCTCATTCTGCACCCAATAGGAGGGCTTTGGTGGTGGATTTGGAATAATAGAATCATAGAGTTGGAAGGGACCCTGAGGATCATCTAGTCCAACCCCCTGCAATGAAGGAATATACAGCTGTACCATATGAGGATCGAACCCGCAACCTTGACGTTATCCGCACCATGCTCTAACCAACTGAGCTATTCTATTTCTGCGATACTTCCCCAATGCAACCACATTATTGCTGCCTGGAGGGGCTATAGCGCAACAGAAGCAGGGCAAAAATAAACCAGAACATATGTGGTATAACAAGTTACGGGGTTCCAGCAGGAAGTTACAGGATATGCACTGGTTGCAAATGAAGCAGTGTGGCCGCCCCAAATCATTTGCAGGTTCAAACGGTATTGAAATATTGTTCTATGGGTTATAAATGTCTCATTGGTTTGGTAATCAAATACAGTGGTACCTCGGGTTACATATGCTTCAGGTTACATACGCTTCAGGTTACATACGCTTCAGGTTACAGACTCCACTAACCCAGAAATAGTAAGAACTTTACCTCAGGATGAGAACAGAAATCATGCTCCGGCGGCGTGACGGCAGCAGGAGGCCCCATTAACTAAAGTGGTGCTTCAGGTTAAGAACAGTTTCAGGTTAAGAACGGACCTCCGGAACGAATTAAGTTCTTAACCCGAGGTACCACTGTAAAATGACTTATACTGTAATGGTGATGTTCAGCTTATTTTTTAGTTGCTGGATGGTTTGTTAATTATATCTTATGATACATGCTGTGCTTATGATGTTCTCTTGTGTTACTGTTACCGTTTGTGAGATGCTTTTGGGGTTCATTTGAATGGAAAGTGGCATAGAAATACAAAAAAACCCAAACCAAACCAAATAAAAAGCCGGATAGTGTGTGACCACTCCGGTAGCATCAAGAGCACAAATCATTATAAATGTGCAATAAAAAAGGATGGGGTGGTGGTGGGGCGGGTTAGCTCTGGCTGAATGGCACTGAAGTCAGTGCCATCTTAGTTGCAACACTGAGATCATTGGGGAAAGACTGTGGCTCATAGCATGTGCTCTGCCTGTGGTAGAACTCAGGCTCTGGCCCAGGTTTAATCCCTAGTATCTCCACGCAGGGCTGGAAAAGGCTCCTGCCTGAAATCCTGCCAGCATAGACAATAAAAGGCAGCTTCCTATGTTTTAAACATAGGATTTCAATTGTATCTAAGCAAGACTCTTGAAGCTCCTGGCATTAGTAGCCTCCTCAATGTAGCTCCTTTCAGGCCACAGATCTCAGTGTACCTGATGGGTTTTAGTGGAGAGGACAGATGATCAGCCCTTAGATCCAACATCAGCTCCCGTGGGTACAAGGTACCAGGGAGAGTCAGAGGAGCAGGAATGATGAGAACACTGGGAGTCCCTGTACCATTTCAGGGGAGCCTGGGGAGCACTTGTACTTTGCACAGAGTACTTCAGACCCCACAACAAGAATCTCCAGCCTTGGAATTACTGAAAGTTATCCTGAGCTGCTGGTGTCCCATGCAAGCCTTCTTCACATTATTAGAAGAGGAAACAAAACACCTGGTTTTCACCAAATTGTCCATCCTTCCTGTGCCGTTTCTATCCCACCCAGTGGCTAGATCTCGAATCCCCCCGAAAAACTACCAACTTTGCCTTAAGGTCTGCAAGCTTCACTATTGCACGCCTTTTCCGGAAACGATTAAAACAGCAACAGAGGAGCCTAGCTTCCATTATCGGTGACGCCTTATATTCCCACCCCCTCCCCAGTAACTTCAAGCACTGCAGAACAAGTGTTTAATTTACTCGGATCAATTTCTGTCAAAGGCACAAGGGGAGCGCCTTTTCAGCTTGCCTCTGCGACGTTTCGTCTCTTCCCTGCTGATCAGTCTGGTGCCACTGGTGTTTATCTTGCGAACCGGTCGCTATTGCATGCTTACTTAATTGATCCTTTGTATTCACACAGGTCACCCCGGATAGGTGAGCATAGCATCCCGATGTTCATTTTCTGCTCCGTTTTGACTTTATTTCAACAACAATCCTCCCTAAGGTGCTGCTCTGCTCTTTGCAGAACTCAAGGTTTAACTCCTACCTTGTTTTCTAGCTTTTCTGAAATATGAAAGGGATCGGATGGACTTAATATTTTGCTCTGGCCTGTACATGGACCATCAACCCGCAGCTGCATCAACAAGAACGTTCTTGTGTCTTTTATTCTTAAAAAAACAGAGCACAAAAACTTACATCCTTTCCCCTGCTCTTCCATGTCTGCAGAAGAGAATATTTCAGAACAGCAACATCAAAGGCACCTAGTAAATCTGACAGACATTTTACTGAGCTCTTCCACTTTCTTTTTTATGAATGCAAAATTTAAAGAGGTGAATTTATGCACTTGGGTCTGTCAGGCTCCCCCCCCCTTTTCTTTTTGGAAGGGGGCTGAAGGAATGGTACTCATTTATCTCTTGTCATTGCTCTACAGTACATGATGACAGCAGTATCTATATCTTTCTGTGTTAATTTCCATCAAAGCACAGCTACATGTAAAGTATGTAGCCGGAGGTTTTACCCTGTAAATACAGGGGGCATCTCCTTCCCACGACTGTTATTATCATTAATGCACACATTCCCAAAATCAGCCCGTCTTCTTTTTTCCCTGATTGGAGTTTCTATGACAACACAGGAACACTGTGATTTTGATTTATGGAACTTCTGCAAATCTACCATTCTGCTACTTAGGAGGAGAAATGATCTCTACCTAGGACACCAATGCTACAGGAAAAAACCCAACACTGACAGAAAGGAAACTACATGCCCAGAGAAACCACATTTTGCCCCTAGAAGCTAAGCAGGTATGATCCTCTTCAAGACCTGGATGCGAGACTCTGTGCGTGTTTGCTGCTCTCTGAGTTCTGTGACATCACAGCAGTTCAACGAATAGGAAAGAGAGGATTGCAGGCAACAGGTAACTTGCAGATAATCCGTGTTCAGCTACGTAATTTCTGCTATTGTGTATTTATTTGTTATGGTTTTGTGCTCCGTCGGAACGGTTAGGGATAAAGTGTCGAATAAATAGCAACAGTGTTTGAGCTATGCCATAAATACTCTGTCGGCTTCCTGCGTCTCAGTAAGTGCAACCCACACTTTTTATGTATATAAAAAACCCTTTCTCTCTTACAGTGAGGGCGGCAGACATCTTTGCATACAGAAAATAGATAATGTTTGAAAAGCCCCAGGCATACTCTCATGATGGCTGATTATGTTGTGTCAGATGTGTTGCACAAGTGTTGTTTTTTTTACACCAAGCCTTGCTGCTGTGAAGTTCGAATGATGTTTGTCATTAGGAGCCCCTTGCCTTTCAATGCACATCTGGCCTAATAATGTTTAAAGTCAGGAGATGGGGGGTACAAATGAAAGTCACAAAGGAGCACAAGGTTGAACCCTCCATCTCGGCAGCCCTGTTCCCCAAGTACTTTATCTCCAGGATCTTGGTCTATAGCCCCTGAAGGATTAAGCCACACATCAGGGTTCCTTGAGAGCCACAAGCATAGGAACCAATTCCTAGGGGTCAAGGTCTCTTTGCATAAAATGTTTGAGGCTAGTGCCTCAAAACTGGCAACACATGAAACCTGTACTCAGAATAGTTTTGTTGCCATGAGTAGTATAAAAGGTAAAGGTACCCCTGCCCGTACGGGCCAGTCTTGACAGACTCTGGGGTTGTGCGCCCATTTCACTCAAGAGGCTGGGGGCCAGCACTGTCCGGAGACACTTCCGGGTCACGTGGCCAGCGTGACAAAGCTGCATCTGGCGAGCCAGCGCAGCACACGGAACACCGTTTACCTTCCCGACAGTAAGCGGTCCCTATTTATCTACTTGCACCCGGGGGTGCTTTCGAACTGCTAGGTTGGCAGGCGCTGGGACCGAGCAGCGGGAGCGCACCCCGCCGTGGGGATTCGAACCGCCGACCTTTCGATCGGCAAGCCCTAGGCGCTGAGGCTTTTACCCACAGCGCCACCCGCGTCCCTAGTATACCTTTTGCTTTCTTCATCCTTTCAAACAGCAGTACTGTATTGCTATTTCTTTCTGCACACCCCGCAATATATTTACCAAACTCCAGCTTTGTTCCGGATTCAAGATCCTATTTTGCAGAAAATAAACAACTTCAGAACCTGGTATTTCTTACCAAAGCTCTGATTTTGCAGGAAACAAGTGGCTTTTGTGGTTGGGGTTGTTGTTGCGGTGGTGGTTGTGCTAAAGCCTTGTAGACCTGATCTGGATAGAGTGGTTGTCATGCGGATGTTTGTTCAGAAAGAAAAGTTTCTGGGGATTTCAAGTATGGGATTCAAACATACTTTTAAAGCAATAGATAGTTTGACGCTTTCAGTCTCATGCAAACTCAGCCCATCTCATGCATGTGAAACACGAGAAAGTGTTGCAGAATTACTGGATGTAGTCCTGCAGTTAAAATGTCCCTTATTGACTGCTGCACAGGACCAAAGAGACACTAGAATATTTCCCTGTCCGGCTGCATGAACACTCTGGAGTGTTCCATTGTTGGGATTTTTTATTTTTTGGTCTTACGCGCTTTCAGTCTTTCCCAGGGAGGCGAACATGAAAACATCATGTTCATGTTTGTCAGGAACACCACAAGAGGGAGTCAGAACTCAGTGGTAGCTCAGCTCAGCCTGCTGCTCTGCATTCTGGAAATGAAAAGCTGTTAGAATAAATTTGAAGCTTCCTTGATGTGCACTGAATGCCAGCCATAAATAGATAAAGAATGCAATTTTGGAACGGATGCCAGCAGCAGCCCAGCTCCGGCAGAGGAGTTTTGCATGGGACCCAACGAGAGAGAGAGAGAGAGAGAGAAAGAGAGAGAGAGAGAGAGAGAGAGATATGGACGTTCATACAGGCTGCACACTCATATCCCATGGCCCTGCCTGGGGGGACAGGACACACTCTCTTATCTGGTGTAAAGTAGATCATAATGAAGTCTTTATAAACAATATGGGGGAGGGGGTGCAAGTCGAAGAGCCGCTTTAATGAGGGCTGGCAGGATTCTGAAGCGCAGCCCCTTCTCACCTTCTCGCAGAGCTGGACAAAAAAGACCCGAGGAGTCTCTGATGGTTGTAAAAGTGGCTGCTTTGAAAGACATCTTTATGAGATGATGACTCTGGACCGAGACTCCAAGCTTTCATCTAATAAATAGCCTTGCTCCTTGGCTCGAGATGTAATAATGTTTCCGAACAAGCCCCTCTCACAATAATGCCTCAGAGCAGTAATAATTCACTACCCAATTGGTGGACAGATCCTTGCCATCAACTCCCTGCAGAGGAGAGGTTGCTCTAAATGAGGAAATAAGTCAAAGTTAGCAGGAGCCATAATGGGCCCCACTATGTTCAAGTGAGGCGGCACTCGCTATCTTCAAGTGAGGCAAGACTTGTTTGAGCTGAGCCGTGCTTTGGAACAATGGATGCAACCTTTAGAGTCACACAAAACTCTTCTTCGGAGGACGTGGCCCGCCCCAGGCAGGCAAACAAATAAAAACTTTTAAAAAGGGAGGGAATCAATTCTGCTTTTTTAAAAAATGCTGATCTGTCTAGCTATGTTCCCTGCCTTTTCAAAAAAACAGAAGTTGGCGGTGACTTCTATGCATATCATCCAGCCAGGGTAAGAAATGCATGAGTCCCATTAATTTTCAAAGGGGGATTCTAAACATCTCACATTAAAATAAATGGTGCTTAATTGTGGTTGGATTAAAAAGGTAAAGGTACCCCTGCCCGTACGGGCCAGTCTTGCCAGACTCTAGGGTTGTGCGCTCATCTCACTCTAGAGGCCGGGAGCCAGCGCTGTCCGAAGACATTTCCGGGTCACGTGGCCAACGTGCCGTTTACCTTCCTGCTGATAAGCGGTCCCTATTTATCTACTTGCACCCAGGGGTGCTTTTGAACTGCTAGGTTGGCAGGCGCTTGGACCGAACAACGGGAGCGCATCCCGCTGCAGGGATTCAAACCGCCGACCTTTCGATCGGCAAGTCCTAGGCATTGAGGCTTTTACCCACAGCGCCACCCGCGTCCCATGGTTGGATTAAGGACCTAATAATAACTCGGCTGGATCAAACTAAGGCCCATCTAGTCCAACATCTCAAAGGCCAACCAGATGTCTATGGGGAAACCCACAAACAGAGCTGTGGGGAACAGCCCCCTCCTCTCTTTTAACACCCAACAACTGATATTCAGAGGCATAGATGGCCTATGATGTCAGGCCCAGAGGCCCCTGCTGGGACACTAAGTTCCTAGCATTTGCCAAATCATTTCTGTTAAGGTAAATTGATGGAAGGTAAGGCTATCAGAGGCTGACTATACCTTTGAATATCAGTGAATCAGTGCTAGATCAAGTGATTTTTAAAGAAGCTCCTGTTGTACACACAGATCAGCTGTCTCTCTTGAAATGAATGGTGCATGTCTTTAGATGAGGAGCTCCACAAATGCATTGGAGCTCTCTTATCCACAAGAAATTGCAGGATGGGTTGTAAAAGTTTGTGCCTTTAAGAAAAATCTGGCTGATTTTACAGTGTCAGCCTTTTAAGCCTTACTCTTAGGAAATGCATAAGGTTTAATTACTGACGACAGAAGCACATTTAGAATGATTCCAATGGTTTTGTTTATAAAGCTCTGGGATTGTTTTACTTAATTTTATACCCTGGGTAATGAAAACTAGCTTGTATATTTCTTTTAATTAAAAATTGCTATACACCAATCTATAACTTAGGGCAATCCTATAGAAGAAATTAAATGAAGAAATCAGTCTCCTTAAGGCTTAAAAGGACTGAGTAACCAGCACTCACTCTAGCACTGATGCATGGGCTTTTAAAGCTGGTGAGATAGCTAAAATGCATGCAAAATTGGGTAAGGCTGTGAGAGAATGAAAGGCTTTAATTAAAACCACTAATTTTTATTGATATTTGTCTCTTTTACCTGAGAGGAGGGAGAGCAATTTTTGACTTTAGCACTTATCAGTGATTGGTTCTGCACGATTTTTGCTGCCAGGATAAAATGAACGGGGATCTGATGAACTGTGTTTCAAGGCCTTTTCATGATATTCACATATTGTGAGTGTGTATGTGTGGCCTCACCCAGAACACATGTAAAGTCTCCTTTCTCTTCCCATCTCCTAAAATATGCAGTGCTACACTCTTCTGTCTCAAGTTGTTTAGTCACAGGAATATTTACCAGGAATGTGTGAAACCCCCAGAAGGAGTTGCTTTGAATGCTGTTTTGCCATTCCTGATGATTACAGTTGCAGTAGTGAGCTGAGGTTCCTGGATTAGGCAAATTCATTGAGGAGAAGACCATTGATAGCCACTAGCCATCATGACTATGCTCTGCATGCGCTGCTGGAGACTGTGGCTAGAAACCACTGGAGGGGAGAGGGCCCTTGTGCTCCTACAACCAGCAGCGGAGCAAGCCGATTGGGCACCTGGCCTGTGCCCAGGGGCGGGGCCACCCATCCGCAGGGCGGGGCCAGCCGGGGCAGGACACTCCACAGGGCCTCCAAGGAGTCTGCTTGCTTCCTCCCACTCAGCCGCCCTACAGCTGAGGGGGAGGCGGTGGGCGGACCATTTGGGGCAGCGTGGTGCCTGTGGGAACCCAAGCTACTGCGTCACTCCCAGGAGAGACATGTGGCTCGGGCGCGCTGCAGGCCCTGCGGGGAGTGCCGCCCAGCATTTTGCCACCTCCCCTCAGTGGTGACACCCGGGGCGGACCGCCCTCACCGCACCCCACTTCCTCCGCCCCTGCCTACAACCAAGGTAATTCTGAGGAAAGTTGTATGTATGGCACAGAGACATGGGGGTATACCAGTGTATCTACAGTGGTACCCCGGGTTACAGACACTTCAGGTTACAGACGCTTCAGGTTACAGACTCCGCTAACCTAGAAATAGTACCTCGGGTTAAGAACTTTGCTTCAGGATGAGAACAGAAATCGTGTGGCGGTGGTAGGGCAGCAGCGGGAGGCCCCATTTGCTAAAGTAGAAAATCAGGTTAAGAACAGTTTCAGGTTAAGAACGGACCTCCAGAACGAATTAAGTTCTTAACCTGAGGTACCACTGTATTTTGGAAGTGGTGCAGAATTCCTTTATGAGAATTTCAAAACTTCAAGTGCCCCATTTTTCCAGGAACAGTCCCAGAATTACAAAAACCATTCTGGCTTCTGATTTGATCCTGGAATGTCCCTGTTTCCCCCGTCAGTGCTGCCAGCACTGAGTTCAGGGAAGATGATGAGCCGGCATTTGTCCCAAGCGGCTCCTGCTACGAGGAAGCATCCCATGGCCTCTCCTCCCTTGGGCAGCTCTTGCTATGCCTCTTTTATGGGTGAAAACTGGACCAATCTCTATGGAAACTTGCGCTCATGTTGCACTTGCCTCATATTGTCAGAAGCTTGTTTTCAAGAATGACTCCTGTCTGCCAAAAAAATGCTTTCAGGTACAACTGCAAAGTTTAGCCCAATTGTTTTGAGCAAATATTGTTAGAAGTATCCTACACGTTTATGGGATTAGCACTGGAGCTTTACCTTCTTCTTCTTCTACTAGAGCTAAGCAGATGTTTAGGGAGAGAATTCACCTCCATTCTAAGCGATTTGTATTCAGCTGCACAAATGTCTTATTCTTATCGGTATCCATTATACAGAATGACATTTGGCCTGGAGAATTATTTTATAATCCTTACTGTTGCTTCTTGAAGAAAACCATCTACAGCCTTGCGTCTCCAATATATGCCCTCTGCTTTCTTGGATGGGAAGTTTAATGACATTCCAGCTTGCCAAAGACTCTGTTATTTGTGAGTCTGGCGAGATTGAGGATGTCTCCCATTGCCTGTTAAGCTGCCCCTTATATGAGCACCCTAGGCACAATTATCTTACTTGTATCCTCCAGTCTCTGTCAGACAGACCCATCCTAGACCAGATATATGCCGTGCTTGCAGGCAAAGGCATATTCATTACCATCCAAGTAGCAAAATTTGTTCTGGCAGCCAGGAAAACATGACCCAGGTTCCAAAAACCTTAGGTAAGTGGGTGAGATGTGATTCTGGTTTTTAACTGTAGTGTGTGACTTACATGGGGGGAGGGAGTACCCTCCCCATTTTCTTTTGTATACATATCCATCGGCTGACTATGTCAGAACACCTCTTTGCTGTATTTGTATTGTGGTAGCCTATTACGTGTCTGTTTATTTGTTTGTTATCTAAGACATTTATGTACTGCTTAATCATTAGCATTTTTGAATGCATTGTATATAGCAACACACTACACAGAAAATGAAGCAATAAAACAAGTGTGGCAGCACCTACACTTTGGAATTCCCTGTCTATTGATATCAAGCAGCTGCTAAAAACTAGCCTATTTAGGGCGTGCTCTGGTCCACGGGGTCACAAAGAGTCGGACACGACTAAACGACTAAACAACAACAACAACAACCACCCAGATGCTTAGAAAGCTAGGGTAATTTTAATCTGTTTCGGTAATTTAACTTTTGCAAGTTTTTAAGTATGGGCTGTAATTTCCCCCCTAAATTTTATTGTTTACCCTTTTGTAAACCGATTTGATTCTTTACAATCAAGCAGTGTATAAATTTTATGAAATAAATTAATAAATGAAAATGTTACTATTTATACACCGCCCATCTGGCTGGCTTGCCCCAGTCACCCTGGGCGGCTTCCAATACATATAAAAACATAACAAAGCACCAGACATTAAAAACTTCCCTAAGCAGGGCTGCCTTCAGTTGTCTTCTAAAAGTCAGGCAGTTGTTTATTTCCTTGACATATGATGGGAGGGTGTTCCACAGAGCGGGTGCCACTACCAAGAAGGCCCTCTGCCTGGTTCCCTGTAACTTCACTTCTCGTAGTGAGGGAACTGCCAGAAGGCCCTCGGAGGTGGACCTCTGCACCTGAGCCATGGGGAAATACTAACAGGGGCTCCCCCCCAAGATCTCAGTGATTGGGCCAGGATATAAGGGGCCAGGTGGTCTTTAGGTTATCCTGGACCCAAGGTCCTATAAGGACCTTGTAAATTAATACCAGAGTCTTGAACATGGCCCAGTGATATATGGGCAGCTGGTGCAAGCTTTTAAGCACCAGGGTTATGTGCTCGTGGTCATCTGCCCCCATCAAAAGTCAAGCATTTTGCACCTGCTGAAGCAAGAGTAGCTCCACAAGAAAGTTTCATTCGTAAACAATATTCCCAGTCTAGGCCTGTGTCCCGATTGTGTGCACTCTAATTTATTTACCTTTACCTTAAGCACTGTAAAAGCACAGCCACTGAGTTCTGCCCTTGCTGTATCTCACAATGCTTGCATGTGTCTTAGGTCCGCCGATGGCACTTTGCTCATATTGCCTTAAGCCAAAGCCCTTCATGTGAATGTTTCTGCCTTTGCCCTAGCTGTTGTTCACTCTCCCCCAGCCCCAGTTCAAAAACTGGGGTGTGGGGACTGTTTTATTTGACTGCTCAGCTCCACATGGTTATTTGATGAGCCTTGATCTCTGTGCTGGGAAACAGGACAGAAAATACCCAGCATCCTTGTTCAAAACCAGGCATGCCTACAGCCCACACATGTGTGAGTCCGCAGTTTGTTCAATATATTTAAAAGCAGAACAAATGTACAAAGGGGACTGGACTCTCAAGACAGCCCATTTGCTTTACCGTCATGAGAGTGAGGCAAAAAGAAAAGAAAATGCACATTAACAGCACACCAGGCAAAGAAGAGTTGACCTGGAGTTAGAGATGTCAGAGAATTCTGCCGCAAACACAAATGGGAACAGAAATTTGCAAGTTCACCTGAGGTCAGGAACAGAAACCACACAAGTGAATATGAGCAGTATTTGCTATTGTTTGGGGTTTTCTAAGTCCACAAATTTTATGTAAAGAATTACATAATTTTGTGCATTGCTTTTGACGTTTCCCATCCACCAATGGTTTCCACCATCATGGGCAGCAAGACAAATAACAAGTTTTAGTGGAAGCTGAATTGTAGCAGAACGAAAACAGTGTTGACTGTGATGAACAGATGAAAGGGTGGAAATTGCTGCCTCTTTACATTCCTATCTGCAAGGCAAAACTGCTCACCACACAACCCCTCTCCACAACACACTGATCTCATCATGCACAGCAGCAAGCGAAACATATGACTGTATAGCTCTCTCTTACGAAAATGATTTTTGGGGGTCAAGGTATGGATTCCAAATCCCATTTTTAACTCTTGAAGTGCCAACTTACAATCCTGTTCTGAAAATAGGAAAATACAACCAACAGCAATAAATGAGAAAGACTTCAGAGACAGCCCATACGAAGGTCAGGGAGAATATGTACAAGTGCCCTATCTTTCTCCAACCTCTCTCTTCAAAAGGTGAAGGAAAACAAAGGAAATCCCACTTGTATGGAAAATCTGGCCAAAGTACAATAAGACATGGCAGAAATGAGAGCTTATTCCAGACAAAACTGTGGGTCACATTGAACAGAGAAGGGAGGCGACGGCATCCAGGCCTACTAAATCTTTCTACAGCCTTCTAACCAATCAAGACATATATATTTCACATTACTATCTGGAAAACACGAGACTCCTTGAAACTAGCAGCATTTCCCAAATGTGAGAACAGAAGCTTGTTCAGCTTGTTATCTGTGATTCAGCAGTCATAAACGTCTGCTGTATATTTTTGCTTTTTTTATGTGTCGGTCCACATAAAACATATAATCAGCAAGACACTGTAGAGATATTTTCCTTTCTCTCAGTCAGACATTTGACAACCACACACAAAGATCTTTAAGCTTTGCCAGAAGCAGAATTGTCTGGGGATGAGATCGTGGCGGGGAGAGGCATGTTGTGCACCACGGGTTATTTTTTAAGAATGATGTCCCCTTTATCTCTAAACACAACTTGATAGAATAAGAAACAAGGCGCCATATCATAATGCTACTTTTGGTTATTCCCTTAAGAAACACTACACCCTGACAACAACGAAAAAAGAAGAAGAAGAAGCAGATCTCTGCCTTCATTACATGCAATTGTGTTACAATCTGTGTTTGAAATATTGACGGTCCTTCACATTTCTGTACTCTCTGCTGCCTCTTTAGAAAATAAGCCATATTATGGCTCTTAATGATGTAATAATGGAAGCATATGCAAAGGTCTTTGTGTGCGGCTTCTGCGAGAAGATGGGTTTTACTTACTTCACGGTGAGGAGAGCATTCTGACAAAGTCACCATATAGGGCTAGAACAACAAATCACATTAATCTCAAAGAACTCCTTCAGCTGGGCGGTGGCTACCTGAGAGTTCTCACCTGTGGCAAATGATTACATTTACTCCTGCTGGGAATGTGACTGGGCAGCCGAATGTTAAAGAGGGCCTGTAGCGCAGCCTGTGCTGCTTGACCTTTAGCCAGCTTCTTGCTACGTCCCGAGCCTTCAAATGTTCTCCCATCCACTCTTACAGCCATCACAAAACTCTTGATGTGCTGCTTCTCCACAGTCTCCGAAAGGCAGACGTACCTCAGTCCTGACCGCAACTCATTGAGCAACACCACTGGGTTCTTTTCGCTCTCAGCGGCGGACGCCATCTTGCGCTTGTTTTGTTTGGTGTGGCCCATTAAGTCCAAGGTGTGGTATAGCAACCTCCCGTGCCGATAGGCTGTAGAAAGCAGTTCGTTATTAACTGGGTTGTAGACCGAGAAGTCCTTACTGTGCGTCGATGGTTCAAACTCCTTGAACAGAGTGTCCGGAAAGTCCGCCTGGTCCGACGTAAAGTCTGTGGAAGGGTTGAAACAATTCCCCATGGCAAAGTGAGCTTGACATGCGTTGGGGAACTGAACAAAAGACTTGAGGGCAAGTTCTGCAGCCCTCATTTTGGCCTTCTTTTTCGTTGGTCCGGTGCCTTCAAATGTCAGCCCGTTTACTTCCACGGCAACTGCAAATACCGGTGCATGGACAGGGCCTGTCTGGGAGACCATTTTATACTGTAAACCTGGCTTAAGTTCATGTAGTTGAACCAGGGCGTTCTTTGGCGTTACTGACCACGAGACTTTCTTCCAGATGAGCTGGAGTTTGCAGAAATGTCCATTGTTGCCCTCTTCTAGAGGCCTTTTCCTTTTGATACTGGAAGCGCCCACCCTTGATCTTTCGTTAGAGGTGATTGGATGATCTTCTAGGTTGCCAATGTTACGATTCTCCTTGACTTCTGCACTGCTCGTACCTGTTTGAAAAAGGAAAGAGAAAGTCCGCCAACATTATTGGTGTCTTTGTGAAATCAAAGAATAAGAGTGTGAAAAAGAGATTTCACCAATATATTTATGAATCGATCTAGGAAGACCTCATTTGGGGAGTTGGTGAGGATTTCCATCTTTATTATAGCTACTTGATTATGACTCCTCTTCCCCATTTTTTAAAAAAATGATCAACATGACAAAACCCCAGTTGAATAGCTTATGATCTGTCTATGTGGAGTGGAGAAAAGTGACGAGAGATATTTTCCCTCCCTCTCTTGGGAGGGAAATCTTGGAGCCATCTAGTGCTAAATCTTGGAGCCATCTAGAGAAGCTGGTGGGATATTCAGGTCAGACAAAAGGAAGGACTCCTTCACATAGCACGTAGTTGTCATAGAACAAGCATCCCCAAACTCGGCCCTCCAGATGTTTTGGGACTACAATTCCCATCATCCTTGACCACTAGCCCTGTTAGTTAGGGATGATGGGAGTTGTAGTCCCAAAACATCTGGAGGGCCGAGTTTGGGAATTCCTGTCATAGAATCATATAGAGTTGGAAGGGACCCTGAAAATCATTTAGTACAGCCCACTGCAATGCAAGAATCCCCAACATGGGGCTTGAACCCATGACCCTGAGATTAAGAGTCTCATGCTCTACCAACTGAACTATGCTCCCATAGTTAAGCTATGGAAGTCACTACCACATGATACCACATGGTAAGATAAGACTATTAAGTGGCTATGAAAATAAGGCTATTAGACTCCTCTGAGTACCAGTTGCTTGGAAACAACAGTGGGTGAGGGCTGATGCTTTCACACCTTGCTTGTGGGCTTCCTATAGGAATCTGATAGACTACTGCAGGAAGGATTCTGGACTGGGCAGGCCTTTGCTTTGATCCATCAGGCTCTTGTGTTCTTACAGACTTCACACTGCAGCCTTTTAAATCACTCCACATGGTCACCTAATGACCTCCATGCTTCAGTGCAGTCGTCTGCAATGTGGCGTCCTCTAGATGTTTAGGTCTGGGATGACCACGATTGATGGTAGATGGAGTCCAAAACATCTGGAGGGCATCAGGTTGGCGAAGGCTGCTTTAGTGTGATTTGAACCTGGATTTTCCTAGTTCTTCCTACTATACCACGCTAACTCTGAATTTATTAACTTTGAATCTCCTGGCCTTTGGGGCTGATTTGGAAAATGCACTGCTTAAAAAACGAACCAACCCACCCAATATACCTTCACAGGGATGATGTATTTCTTTCTACACTAACTTTAAACACACAGTCCTCCACCAACCACACACACACACACACACATGGATGCAACCTATTTTGTTCCTAGACATATTTGTCTACAGGAAAGCAGGGCAGCTCCTGAAATTCATACCTCTCCCCTCTCTTCATCTAATAGGTTTTTACAGACTCAATTATCGTACATAATGATATTGAAGCTGGAAAGCATGGAGAGAAAGATAGCGCTTGTTTCACACTCTGTTCAGGTTTGAAAATAATTTGTATTGATTCTGCACCACTGAATAAGAAAACACAGGGGGTTATTTGTATTTATAATTCATATTGCCTTTTCCAGACTCTGTCCCCCCCCCCAACTTACTTTCATGACGCTGGTTGCATGGCTTTGTGAACATAAAAAAAGTATTCTTAGGCCTCCACATGCATTCATGAACACACAGAGTAACCAGTTCTGATAATGTAAAGTAAATAATTCCCTTTGAGATTGGAAAGTTTTCTCACTGCTCTTGCTTCAAATCTCTGCAGAGTAATATCCCCTTGTGATTGTAGAAAGATCTGCCCAAACTTGCTGTTTACTATTTATAAGGCATTTTGTAGGGTTTAAATCAGCCCACAGAATCAGGCCTTGCAAAATGACTTGTGAATGGTGCAATGACGTGTAGCCATGTGCTGTTTACTATCATGTGTAAACAAAAGCCATGGGTTGCAGGCAGCAAACACATCACAATTCCTCCTGCAATAACTGCATGCAGTCCCAATGTGCAAACACCTCTTACATCCCCTCCAACATGTTGAAGTGAAAAACTGGGACACGAGTCTTCCAGGACCATGCTCCCCTGCAAGTCACGTGACCTGTGCGAGATTGCAGCCCCAAAGAAAGCTCATTTTCCTGGGCGAGATTGCATGATCTCATGTGAAAAAATGGGGTATGCTCTTATAAGAACATGAAAAGGACCTGTTGGACGAGGCCAATGGTCCATCTTGTCCAGCAGTGGCCAACCAGGTGACCATGCATGAGGCTAACCCACTTTTATCCCCAGGGAGCAGTCCTGAATAAAGTACTCATGGGGACCCAGACAGATTCACCTCAACCCCCTAGGCCCGCCTGCCATTGGTCAGTCTGGCAGACGGGCTTGATTCAAACTTTTTCCAGCAGAGGGAGAGGGCTGTTACGTCTCCCTCCAGCTGGAAGACCAAATGTTGAGGCTTCCATGGCGGCAGGCTGGCCCCGTTCTGCAACCTCATGTTACAGGAAGGTAAGCGGTATTCCCAGCAACTGGCCTTCAGAGGCGAACTGCCTCTGTCAGTGGATGTAGAAAATAACCATCACGAGATGCTTGCGTCTCTCTCATTACTGACTTTCAGGAAGTATTTGTTTTAATTTGTTATCGACTTCCGAAAACAAAATGTTGCTATTGACGGCTAAAATGGTTTTATTGCCTTTTCAAAACTATTATTGTGGTTGTTAGCTGCCTTGGGTAGTCTCTTTAGAAAGGAGGAATATACATGGGGTTGATCGATTTGATTTGATTTGATTGATCTGCGCCTGAGATTGGACTGTGCTGCTGCTATCTGGAGACTGAGCAGAAGAATGTGACTATAAGCCTCCACAACAAGGAACTGGATGCCTAAATCTCAACATCAGAAGAACGCTAAGGCTGAATCCATGCATTCAGCAAGATGAGGTAGTAGAACGAACTATACCATTTCAGGTAATGGTAAGGGAGCATCGTTTTCTGACTTGCTCCACATTGTAACAAAACAAAGCAAACCCCTCTGTGTAAACAGGAAAAAAAGCCCAGTTGAGGCAATAGTCTCTTTATCCCTATTTTACCAGTTTCTTCTGGCAGGGAACCTTTTAATGTGGGAGAGCATTTTTTTTAAAGGACCTCCCCCTCTGAAGTGGTACAGTTTGTTTTACCACTCAGGACTTGATCTCATTTTACCAGATATATAGACCAGGTCTATCATTTCGTGTTCGACTGCAGAAGTGTTTTGTCCCTTCATCTTGGTTTTATTTCATTTAGCAGCAGGAGACTGAGCCAACAGTGAAATGTATTTAGCTGTGCATTTGTGAAATTTCATCTTAGGTGCCTCTGTTATTGCTCTCTCGTATTATTCTTCTGTCACTGAGGAAGATTCCTCCTAGGTGTCTCTATTCTTTTTCTATTATTTTCTCTCCCCCCCCCCTCTCTCACTCATGCACCTCCCCATTCAATTCCCGTTTTTGGTCATTATGCATGGTGGTGTTAACCCATGGATCATGAAGTGCTATTGAGGACTATTTATAATGTGCCACTAACAATGACGTTGCCTTTGTCTCTGGGTCACAAGGGTTCAGAAGAACCAGCCATCCGACACTCCATGCTACATCTGAAGCGATATTATTGTGCCTCTCAAAGGTTATTCTGCTGCCAGGCAGCGTGAACTTTGGGTGAGGAAAAGAAAACAAAGGAGTGGCGATCTCTTCGTTATAAATATCTGCAAGCAACACATTCCAGGTAGCCTCTCTTGCAAAGGATAAGGAGTCCTTCAGAAACATGCACAAAACAACAACAGAGGAAGGTAGGGGTGTGTGTGTGTGTTGCTACAAAATATTCTCCATTTTGCAAATGTGCATCACAAACTCACCCACCCACCGCACCTAGTCTAATGGTTATAATAGAATGCTTCTCTCAAGCCCGTTTCTGGTGGGGGGAATTTCTGGAGGAGGGGATTTTCTTGGCAGCAGAGAAGGCATGTGTGGGCAGAAGTGCACCCACATGGGCACCATATTGGTGGCCCCCGCAAAAGAGCTTTGTGATGCCTTAAGTAAAGGTAAAGGGACCCCTGACCATTAGGTCCAGTCATAGCCGACTCTGGAGTTGCGGCGCTTATCTCGCTTTATTGGCTGAGGGAGCCGGCGTACAGCTTCCAGGTCATGTGGCCAGCATGACTAAGCCGCTTCTGGCTTACCAGAGCAGCGCACGGAAATGCCGTTTACCTTCCCGCCAGAGCAGTACCTATTTATCTACTTGCACTACTTGCTTTCGAACTGCTAGGTTGGCAGGAGCAGGGACTGAGCAACGGGAGCCCACCCCATCGCGGGGATTCGAACCGCTGACCTTCTGATCGGCAAGTCCTAAAGATGAACGAATATATGGTAGCACAAGCTTCTATGCGCAGGGCACTTCACCAGATGCATAAAATGCTATCCCCAGTTGGCAGGCATTATAGAAATGGAGCTGTTTCCAGTCTGAGCAGGGCCCCAGCCATAGGAGCATTCCCATTCAAATGGTGTGTGCGCACTGCATCATGTGATCGATTATGTGGGCCAGGGCTTACCTGGGACCCCACAATATTTTATTCAAGTTGGCACCCCTGGCCCTAAGCAAGTGCCCTCTGGTGTAATGGGCTACCCTCAGACTTTCCTAACAATGGCAGCTTCCCTCCAAGCTATTTCCCACAGTGCTCAGAGAACCTGATGCAGTATCACTCCAGGGCACTGGGAAAATTGAAGTGCAAACTTGCTGCTTGATGTGAAGGTCCCAGGGCTGGTGCCAGCATTCGTATGCCCTGCTAGGACTCTGAGGCTCCAGCAGCTGCCCTAGTGTGTCAGGTGTTGATACCAGAAATGGTAGAGGGGGAAAAATGGTACTCATTCAGGTCAGAGGGAAATGAAATACAACAGGATGAGACAATTTATGGAAGCTTAAATGTACGGAATCACTGTGGGGCAGACAATAAAACAAACATCTTGGCATTTGTCAACTAATCCACACCTGTACAGTGAGTGGTACCTCGGGTTACAGATGCTTCAGGTTACAGATGCCTCAGGTTACAGACTCTGCTAACCCAGAAATAGTACCTTGGTTTAAGAACTTTGCTTCAGGATGAGAACAGAAATCGCGCAGCAGCGGCGCGGCGGCAGCGGGAGGCCCCATTAGCTAAAGTGGTGCTTCAGGTTAAGAAGAGTTTCAGGTTAAGAACGGACCTCCAGAATGAATTAAATTCTTAACCTGAGGTACCACTGTACTGGGATTAAAAACCCGTTCTGTGGACTCAGGCTACAGGTGACAGAACTGAATGTCCTGAGGAAAAAAAGCAATTTAGCCATCTCATGTCTCCTTCTGAAATTTCTTTGTTCAAAAATGACCGCTTTAAGTTCAGTAACAGAACACCCTGGGAGATTGGTTCTTCCCTGCCCCCTACTCACTTCTGAATATTGCCCCTTTCTGATGTCATTGTGCATCGTCACGTGACAGGCTGCACCAAAGGCTCAGCACATGGGGGTGTACACAGGTGGGGCAGCTTAAACATGCTGCACCAGCCCCCAGGCACAGCTTGCCCCCCGATTGTCCTGTGATTTACAAGCCTTCCTAGGTTTAGATTTAACATCAGGAAAAGCTTCCTAACTATAAGAGGAATTAAGCAATGAAATAAGCGGCTTAGAATCAGAGAGTCGAGAAGGATGAGAATGCTACTTAGTCCAATCCCCTCCTGCAAAGGAGAACCATTCTTATGCTAGCAGACCAAACTGTGCCCAGTCTCATCTGAGATGAGGTGCACTGCTCCACGTATCTCAAGCAAGTGTGGACAAAGCTTGGAATTGTCATACAGGAGAGTCTCATTGGACTGAAAATTGGTGAGGAAACTGGATGCCTGAGTAGATATCTGCTCTGTGACCTCCCTTCCCACGGGAAGCTCATTCATCAAGGCTCCACCAGCCTACATTGGCCATCTAGTACCCTGACTGGTCAACCTTCTCCAGGGGGTTGCAGTGTCTGTCAGCTTCCTCCTCCTTAGCCTCGTTGTTGCCCTTCTAGAACTCAGCAGAGAGGATGATGGAGACAAAACGGGTCTTAGTTGGCTGTGCCTGCCATTGGTCCTGGCTCCATATTTCATGGGCTCTGGCTCTATCTTCCGTTGGTCTTTCTGCCTTTTGCCCTACCAGTTCCAACGCTCACCAGCCACCACTGACTCTTCCTTGCCACACAACTACTTCTCCCACACAAGCATTTGGAAAATGGAGAGCTGTACCTGAATGTTCTTGCTAAACATAGGTTACTCTGCACAAAAAGGTTAAGGGACCCCTGACCATTAGGTCCAGTCGTGGCCGACTCTGGGGTTGCAGCGCTCATCTTGCTTTATTGGCCGAGGGAGCCAGTGTACAGCTTCCGGGTCATGTGGCCAGCATGACTAAGCCACTTCTGGCGAACCAGAGCAGCGCACAGAAACGCCGTTTACCTTCCCGCCAGAGCAGTACCTATTTATCTACTTGCACTTTGATGTGCTTTTGAACTGCTAGGTAGGCAGGAGCAGGGACCGAGCAATGGGAGCTCACCCCGTTGCGGGGATTCGAACCGCCAACCTTCTGATCGGCAAGTCCTAGGCTCTGTGGTTTAACCCACAGCGCCACCCGCATCCCTGTTACTCTTCATTCTAGCAGTCTAATCAGAAATTGGTACCCTTTGCTCACTTGCTTTTTTTTTTTACAGAGAAACAAAACAGATGCAAAACCAAAGAGTCATTAGCAAACAACTTTGGGAGTGCATTCCTTCCCAAGTCCAAGGATGGCACCGGGATATCTCCCCTTGTACCCTTACAAGGAAAAGTCTCAGAAGCAAGTGCAAAGATTCTTTAGCTTTACAATGCAGTTTCTTAGAGGCTCCATAAAGTCACTTCCACCTCCAGGAGCTGCTTTCGGATGTCAGGAAGCTGGAATGGAGTCGGTAGGTGGACAGGAAGCACAAGTGCCTTCCACTTCCTGTTTACATTCCAGGAAGTAAAAAATGTATGACATGAAGATGTGAAAATTGAATTCTGTTTTTCTGCCTCTCCATAGCTTTTGCAAAACCATTCCTGCTGGAAAAGCAAATATTAATCTTGAAGAAACTGCACAACAGGTAAAGGTAAAGGGACCCCTGACCATTAGGTCCAGTCGTGACCGACTCTGGGGTTGCGCGCTCATCTCGCTTTATTGGCCAAGGGAGCCGGCGTTTGTCCGCAGACAGCTTCCAGGTCATGTGGCCAGCATGACTAAGCTGCTTCTGGCGAACCAGAGCAGCGCACGGAAACGCCGTTTACCTTCCCGCCAGAGCGGTACCTATTTATCTACTTGCACTTTGTGCTTTCGAACTGCTAGGTTGGCAGGAGTGCACAATAGGTGGGTCTAGTCAATTAGGGGAATGGGGTACTGCCCCACCAACTTCCTTTTGCTCTCAGCCAACCCCAACCTGCCTGCCAACTTACTTAGAACCAGTCCAGAGGGTGACACTGCCTGTCAGACCCCTTCTCCTTAGTCTCAGTACTGCCACCAGAGTTGCTTCTGCTGGTTGTTGGCTCTTACTCCACCTACTTTCTGACCACCAGTCAGCACTGGCACAATATCTGTATGCGTGTCTTAGTTGATGAAAGGAGACAAAACCCCAGCCTCATGCTAGATGCTCTGAAAAGGACATTTTCACGTTAAAGGGTGGCATGTGAATTTCCTGCATTTGGAAATCTAGTGGAAGGAGCTGCATGGATCGGAAGGAAGATCTCAAAGGTATATCTGCAAGTTGCATGAATCGAAATGACACCCTGAAGGCCTGGCATAAAAAGAGAGACATCCTTAGTATTTCCCTTGTGAAAATGTCCTTGCAAAATTTCCCTGTGTCCCAAAGAAGTCCATTGGGGGAGCTGGGGGCGGGGTTTTTTTTGCCAGTACCTGCCCTACAGCTTTTGCTCTCAGAAGTATTATAGTGAAGCACTGAGCTGCGGTGTTGGCTGTTCGGCTTAAACAGCTGCTATTCACGCATCATTATCAGGCTGAAACCTGGGCCACAGACACTTCTTTTAGGGCACCCATGAAAGTATCTGTAATCATTTAGGTTCACTGCACTCATAATGCAGACTGGCTTTGTCAGATTGCTGCCTGTGGATTCAAAAAGGCGAATATAGAAACCCTTCATTTCATGCTGCCAGCTTGCCAATAGCTCTCTCTTTCTCTTTGCCCTTCTCGCACAGAGCAGGCTATTTGCTGCCCATCTGCATCACGTTGAGGACAGAGGGGAAAAGGTTTCACCTCCATCACTTTTTGACATACTGTTGGAAAGAACGAATTTCACTGGAAAGGCAATCTTTGGAAGCTCATGATCACGACAGGACTGGGCTGCAACCCAGCAGCTATATCATATTACCAGAGATGCAGCTGGGTCTGATGAGACTTCTTTATTTTTATTTTTTTTTAAAAAGCTTTTGCTGGGGATCAGTTGAATAAATGCAGATCTCAGGTCCTGATTCCAGGACGCTAAATATGAACTCATAAACTGAGTGAACACAGATGCCCACATGCAAGCATCTTTCAACCTATATATCTGTCCACCTGGCAGGCCTACATGAGTTTGTGATAACAAAGATGAACATATTTATGGCAATGGGAATATCCACCTGTCATTGTTCCTCCTGCCCACCATTGCCCAGTCAAGACAACGGTATCAAGTTTAACAAGCCCCTGGCAAACCACCATCTATGACAAGTGGCAAAGACATGTTCTCAGATTCAGTTCCAGCTATTCATCAGCAATTGATAAATAGGGCTGCAAACATGGGTTGGGAACTCTTTGGAGAAAAGCTGTTGGGTGTCAGGACGCTTTTGTTGGGCACTTTGTTCCCAAAGTCAATGAACTTTGATCAGAGGGTGAAAGTACCTGAGACCCCACCACCACCAGCATCACCACCAACCCTGAGAAATTTACTGGTCCTGAAGATCCTTCAGCTTGCCAACTGCAGCACCAGAATCCTGCAGGCCAGTTGCCTGGGCTCTTGACTGGATCCCAAAACCTGTTCATCACCCCCACAAAAGCAGAAGTGGGAAGGAGCTAGAAACTGCAGAGCTGCTCATGAAATGATGAGCTAGCCTCATGAGGCTACCTGTCCCAGGAGGAAGCGGAGGAAGCATGCTTGAGAACCAGGAAAGACCAGAGCCTCCAGCTCCCCTGGACAATGGGGCAAACTCCAGCATCCCAGCTAGCTACCAGCTTCTGTTTGTGATAAGCCAGCTGACAGGTTCTTTCATACCTGCCACTTTTTCAGACCCAGGAGACTGGATAGCAGAGCAGGTGAGCTTCCGAGGGAAATGAGAGGGGCAAATAAGAAAGTCACAAAGCTCTCTCCTGCACACATCAGAGCACCCTGTTGCTGCTCTGCATAATGAAGGAAGTGTTGGCCAGGAAAGGTGTAGTTAGTTGCAGCCTTAGGCATACAGAGTCTTGGATTTGTGTGTGAGGCTTCAGAATAGAAAAAGGGATTACTAACATCACAGGGACAAATTTATTCACCCATAATTTCTAAGGGGACAGCCCTTCATAGTTTCCAGCTGGTAAAAAGAGCCATCTGGCAGCTGATGCTGAAATAAACAGAAGTGCATCGTTTGATCGGAGCACGTCCTCCCTCTTCCCCCAAATCCACCAACATGTTACAACAAAAAGGTAAGATGACACTTACAAATTAATGTCTGGGCTGGTGAATATGATAATATGCCACACACACTCCCCACCTGGTTCCACTTTCTCTTCATTATTCAGTTTTTCTTTCTATCTAATGTGACTTATCTTAGCCTCATATTCCAGCAATCACTGGCAGAGTGCACGACAATGTTCTGGATGCATTAAAACAGGTGCCGGAGAACAGACAGGGAATTGTTTTGTCTATCCTCTTCTCCACTGGGGACATCACTAGCGGGTGCCTCAGGGGGTCCTGGTTCTTTTGCATTGGGTCTTGGATTTCCTGTCTCTCAGAGAAACTTAATAGGAGGAATTCACTACAGCTCTAAGTTAGCCCCTTAGCAGTGCACTTGTTTTGCTAATGGAATGGCTTGAGCAAGAGAATGTGCACAGACTTCCAAACAGGATGGGCTCGTGTGTCAACACCGCTGGTGACAGTGAATGTGGCAGGACAAGTACAGTGTATAAATCAATTGCCAATTCTCTTTTCTTTCTTTGTTGGTTGTCTCTCTTGTTACAGAGGCCCAACTGGCCTCCACTAGGAGTTGGGTATTTGGTGTCATCTCTTGAAGACTTTTCTTTTATGCCAACAGGCCTGTGCAGTTGCCCAAAATGTCATTTGAATAACTGTAGGTGTTCTATCTTCTCTCTCTCTCTCTCTCTCTCTCTCTCTCTCTCTCTCTCTCTCCATACACACACATCCATGTGTTCCATTAGACCGCATTAGTGGGAGATGGGAAACAGGGCTCATTCAATCAGCTTTCCTGGAAGACCAGAGGCACAAATACAAGATGGGTGACACCTGGCTTGAGAGCAGTACATGTGAAAAGGATCTAGGAGTCTTGGTTGACCACAAACTTGACATGAGCCAACAGTGTGACGCGGCAGCTAAAAAAGCCAATGCAATTCTGGGCTGCATCAATAGGAGTATAGCATCTAGATCAAGGGAAGTAATAGTGCCACTGTATTCTGCTCTGGTCAGACCTCACCTGGAGTACTGTGTCCAGTTCTGGGCACCACAGTTCAAGAAGTACACTGACAAACTGGAACGTGCCCAAAGGAGGGCAACCAAAATGGTCAAAGGCCTGGAAACGATGCCTTATGAGGAACGGCTAATGGAGCTGGGCATGTTTAGCCTGGAGAAGAGGAGGTTAAGGGGTGATATGATAGCCATGTTCAAATATATAAAAGGATGTCACATAGAGGAGGGAGAAAGGTTGTTTTCTGCTGCTCCAGAGAAGCGGACACGGAGCAATGGATCCAAACTACAAGAAAGAAGATTCCACCTAAACATTAGGAAGAACTTCCTGACAGTAAGAGCTGTTCGACAGTGGAATTTGCTGCCAAGGAGTGTGGTGGAGTCTCCTTCTTTGGAGGTCTTTAAGCAGAGGCTTGACAGCCATATGTCAGGAGTGCTCTGATGGTGTTTCCTGCTTGGCAGGGGGTTGGACTCGATGGCCCTTGTGGTCTATTCCAACTCTATGATTCTATGATTCTAAGACCGGCTCCATCAGGGACCTCCTACCTCTGAACTCTGCCAGCTGGCATTAGAAGAACAATTGTTTAAGAATGGGCGCCTGACTTGGATTTCTTCCTCTTCCCTCCCTTTCCCTTGTGTGCCATGTTTTCTTAGATAGTAAGCCTTCGGGCTGGGACTGTAATTGACTGCATGTAAGCCACTCCAGGAGTCTTTATGGCAGGGGAAAAAAACCACGGGTACAAATGCTCTAAATAATAATCATTACACACAGAGAGAGATAAGCACACACAAAATATAAATATAATACAATTTATAAAACAAACATAATACTGTATATAATATATACACTTCCCATGAGTATAAATTTATGCATACCCATCATCCTCAATAATTTCTAACTTTATCATGAATAGCCTCTTATGATAAAATGTTTCATGATAACCATAAGAAGAATCTTTTAGGTATTATCTATCGCCAGATATAGAGGTATCAATTCTTATTCATCTGTTTACTGAAAGGTGTCAGATTCCCAGTTGCAAAGCTTTCTGTAAACAAGCACTATGTGATGAATCCAAAAGACAACATGCCAGGATGCCATAGGTCAGAACCCAATAGGGAAAGAGGATGAAGAACCACAATCCCTTGTTATTGGGTGCCCCATGCAACCAGGGATACACGAGGACCACACAATACCAGGACAATGTCACTTTGATATTCTCTGTCCTGATTTTCTCCTTGGCTGAAATGGTAGTTTGGATGGGCTCTTAGATGACACACATTACCCAAAATGCGTTTTGTTTTTTAAAAATCTGTACTCAGCCACATACACATATGATACAGAACTTCCTATTGGCTCTACTATTCACCTCAATATGAAGAAGAGAAACTGCTTACTTAAATTGTCTTCGTCTTCCATATTTGCTGCACCAGGACTTAAATACTTGAAGGGTGCGATGAAAGTTGACAAAATGCTTACTTTTTCTGTAACGAGAGGAGGGGGGGGGGGAGAGTACATACGTGTGAAATGTGTGTCAACCTAGTTCCAACATGCTGTGCTCTGATCCCTTGCTGCTCTTGTCCACCCCCCTTTCCCCTTTCTACCTTGACCTCCCAAACCATAGATCACTTGCACTGCTGTCTTCACCAAATGCTACGTTTGGATGGTAAGCTCTTAAGAGGCCAGGAACCCTTCATTTTCTGCTTAAGCGTAACTGGGGGCTGGGCTCCCGCTAACATCACTTGCCACTCTCCACTGCCATAAAACTTTCTAACCTCCCCAGCTTAGACCTTCCCGTTCGCTACCTCATTGCTGTCATTGCAGCCAAGTAGGAAGAAGAATCTGCCCAGCAGAAGGAACAATGTGAGAAGGGGGCCAAAAGCAGTGGCTTGGGGATCTTCTGCCACCTTACTCAGGTTGACTTTTCATCTTAACTGGTTGCAGCAGCAGCAGCAGCAACAACAGCAGCAGACTACCAGGCTAGCTAGCCAATGTTTTTGGCTGTCTTCCTCTTCCCCATGCTCCTCCTGGGCTAACTTATCATTCTAATCAATGGTGGCGGCAGAAGATCTTCAAGCTGGCCAGGGAGGAGGAAGGTGAAGGGTAATGTTGCTGACCAGCCTGAGGATCTGGATTCCAGGGTCAAAGGCTCTGGGGCTGGCAGGGAGGGGAACCAGTTGAACAGGTGGTCTGCTGCAGCCTGTTCTAGCTGTTCTTCTGCAAGCAACAGACCCACCCACCACATTGTAGTTCACAGTGCCAACTGTGAACAAGCAAACTGCGGCATGACAACAATCTTACATTTTTATTATATGTATAATTTGAAGTGCCATTGGTACTGTAAAGAATAACTGCCCGTGGCTAGACACCGTGGGACTTCTGCATTTCTCCAAGTGTAAACTTCTCTTTTGATTTTTCTCTGTTTTAGACAGGACCTTTATATGTGCAGAGCTCCCCAGATGAAACCTGTTAGGATTTGCTGTTGGATCAATCAGCTCACCTCTGTGTCCCTTTATAGATTGCTTCCACCACCTTATGCCCCAATTCCTTCCTTCCACTGGGTGGATGCTAATAATCCCATTAGCACAAGACCCTAGTGCAGCATACTCTGCATGTTAAGAATTACCCATATTTGTACTTCAATAGAAAGTGCTTGCTTGAGACTGTAGGAGTCTTCATTCATATATTAGTTTAAGCAATGCAGTAATCCTTTTCCATGGAGAGAACAAAGCTGAAGGAAAGTCTCCCTAGCATGCAGCAAGGCGTTATGCCCATGCACCTTACAAAGTCAGCAGCTCAGTTCTGTCGTAATGCCAAGCCATGCTTGGCACTAAGAGAACAAGCCTGGAAAGAGCCTCGGGCTTTTGTCTGACTCCCTTCTTCTCCCATGTGCACCAAAATCCCTTCCTTTCTTAGCTCTGTTGAAAAAGCCATGCAATGTGGAGAGAGCGTGGCTGGGATCATGGAGTCCTGATTCCCCTGTTGCATTGCCATTGGAGGTTGAAAGTCTGCAACAGGCTCCCTTTATGGTTTTAAACCATGGTTATCCAGGGTTCCAAGTTGCATGGGGTTGAGCTAGTATTTCCCTGCTCTCCCCACATGCAGTTATCACCATGTGACGGCTGTAACACTTGAATAGAGCCCATGTTTGCAGCCAAGTATCATTTGTAAAGAAAGAAAAACTTCCTCTGTGCCTCTGTTTAGATGTAATGGTAGGCCATGGTTTGGTGCTATACAGCCTGGAAGGAGCCTAAAGCTCACACATTATTCCGTCCTCTGCTCATGCTCTACAACAGGCTTCCTCAACTTTGACCCTCCAGATGTTTTGAGACTACAATTCCCATCATCCCTGACCACTGGTCCTGCTAGCTAGGGATCATGGGAGTTGTAGGCCAAAAACATAGAGGAAGCCTGTTCTAGAATTACTTTCCCTGCCCTGACACTTGCTGGAGGAAAACCATAGTTTTGTCATCACACTGAAGTGGTAAAACCATGTTTGTGCTTTCCATGAAAACCAGAACTGTGAATCAGGGTAGTTCAAGAAACAAAATAAGTGAGGACACTCTATAGCCTTACGGCACCCCCACCCCCTGACCACATTCACTGAAGTGGGAGCTAGACCATGTCTGCTAGCCCAGCTCTCACCTTTGCATGTGCAACAGACCCCCTATGTGATTGGGGTTCCTGGCCTTATGTATGCATAGAAGTCCCTTTCAGAACTTCTACTAAACTGGCATAGGTTGGGGTTGGGAGCTAGTGAGTGGGGTCCCACTCCTAATGCCTGGGCAAGGAAATATCTGCCTAGGCCTGCTTTTTGTGGGTCATTCTCTGCCCCACATTGCCCTCGACTAGGGATGGGGAAGAAATTCAACTCAGTTCGCGTTCATAGGCAAACCTATTCAATTCACACTTTCCCAAAACCATATATGAAGTGAAGCATAGTGAAAACACAGTAACACATCGAAATTTGCACGGCTCTAAATTTCACCGTGTAGTTCTCCAGCCAAGAAATGCACTTCCAGTGGTAAATTGTGCACAGAGATGCATATATTAGCAAAAAATTGCACATAATATGTATAGTAGGAGGAAATTTGCACTAAATCCTGCTGAATTTTCATGAGGAACTTTTTTTAAAAAATCCACAATTTGATGTGGAAATGTGGAAAACTGAACTTAAAAAGTGAAACGAGAACCAGAGAGAACGTGAGAGATTCACTTATCCCTAACCTTCCCCACCCCCCCTTGTGATCTTGCTCCACTTGGAATTACACCTTGTTCCTTTGACTATCCTCTAAATTGACTGATAAGGAAGGTCAGGCCAACAGCCAAGCAGCTAACCCCGTGCCCAGTGCCCAGTCTTTAAAAATGGAGAACGCAGTCAGAATGCTAACTGCGATGGAATCAGACATCCAGTGAAACTGAACAAAGTTGAAGAACTTTGCACCTATGCAACCCTCCCCCTCCCCCTTGCCCCCATCAGATTACGTGCTGAGGCATCACAACCTCCCTTAAATCCTCACAGCTGCTGCTTGCAACGCCTCCATCTCTACTTTTGAAACAGCCGTGAGATCGAAACCAGAAGATTAATTTTTGTCTCATGTAAAAAAATGTACTCCCAGTTTAGGCAAGGCTGCGGCTAGGTCAATAAAAGACGACAAAAGTGATTGTTTAGTATTTGATCCCAACGGTTTACAAATGGAAGATTCACTGCATCTGGGAGAAGTGGGCGAATGAAAATATTTGCGGAAGATTTGTGGAGGGAGGGTGCCTTTGAGCGAGGGATCTGAGGGAAGAAAAATTGCCCTGTGGACTCAGTGCAGACAAATTATGGGCTCTGTGGAGAACAACGAGAGAGAGGAGGAAAGATCAAGGGTGGAAAAAATGAGAAATGGAGAGAGCCAAAATGGACAGATCTGTCAATTCCTCATAAGGGCCAGAATAAAAATATATCTTGGTTCAGTGAGTGTATATATTTGCTGTGTCTGTGTTCATCAAAAGTCAGGCCCCTTAATCCATTTCATACAGTAACATGTTCATGAGCCACAAAGGAGAAGCACCCATTTCCATTCACACACCATGCAGTTTAACCTGACGATGGCAGTTTCCAGGCATTCTTGCTTGTAATAAAATCCAGTCTCTTAAGCACATCGCAACGAAGCTTAAACAGCCCTTTCTGCAATATTTATGTTCCTTTTTGTGCTTCATTACTGTCGCAAACAGCTTCCCATGCTCAGAAAGAGTAGCAGAAGAGCCAAGCTCTTGACCTTTCTGTTCCTGACAGTGACGTTTATCTTGCTTGCTGGATAATTTCCTTCATTTATCCCCCATTTCCTCTATTCTGCCCAAGCTCCTCCTTTCATCTACTCCTCCAGCTATGTTTGGTATTTCCTATAATTCTGCCCCCCTAGACTTCTTCCTCTCTGGCTCATGTGCTCATGTAACTAATTTAATTTTCCCATGTGGCGGAGAGGGAGTACAGATGATGTCTCCACATGTTGGAAATAACAGAGATTTTGATGGGACTTCAAGGGCCATGTAGTCCAACTGGCTACAATGCAGGAATCATAGCTAAATCACATGTGGTTGGTTGTTAGGCCTCACAGGCTAGCTTTGCCCCTGCTGCTGGTAGATCTTGACAGCCTCCAAGGCTCACATATTAGGGCTGCCTGGACATAGCAATGCTCCTGCACAGAGCTCCTGCATTTGAGAGGAGGATCGTAGGGATGATGGGAGTTGTAGTCCAAAACATCTGGAAGGCAGCAGCTTAGCAATATTGTTAATTGACCCCTGATTCGAGGAAATCAATGGAAATTTCATCATTTTCTTGCCCAAATCCTCATAAATCCTCATGTGGCATGCTCTTTGTTGCATGGACGTTAATGAGGACTATTAATAATTGTGTTTTAAAACGTTTTCTGACTATGTAGCAAGGATTAGACAGATGGTCACTGGTCGCTTGCCACATCAGCATTAATGATGTTTTACTGAATTGCTTCCATTATCATTTTATTCTAATTGATTCCTCTAAGCTACTTTGCACATTGGTGATTTTTTTTTTTTTAAAGTGGGATTGTTTTAAACAAGGGTATCGGTGGGGGGAGGGGAGACATCCTACCATTTTGCAAATCTTGCAGGATTCCAGGTTACTGAATGAGGAGCCTTATCTCTCAGCCATCCTGCTTTTCTACATATCCAAAGTGGCTAAGAACCTGCTTTAAAAACCTGTCGTTCAATACACAATAGACTTACAGAATAGCAAACTCACCAATGGCAGCAGTGGAACCGTTAAAAGTTGGACAAGAACAGTCACATGCTGCTGCAACAGATGGGTGATGAGCACTCATCTGTAGGCAAGAATAGGAGGATCCTACCAGAATCTCCCTAGGAAGGATATTGCAGTTTTGGTAGCACAACAGAAAAGGCTTTGCCAGAAACAGCTGGGGGGGGGGGCTGTGGTCTCAACCTCCCAACTGTAGCATCACTCCTGTTTACTTGGGGTTATGCAGGGCAGCAGCGAGGTCCAGGGATGACGACGACAACAACAACAACAACAACACCACAGTGGATGCTCGGGTTGAGAACGTGATCCGTGCGGGAAGCATATGCACAACCCACAGAGTTCACAACCCACAGTGCCGCATCTGTGCACGTGCGGGTTGTGATTCAGCACTTCTGCACATGCGCAAAGCACGATTTAGTGCTTCTGCACATGCGCTGAAACCCAGAAGTAACCCATTCCGGTACTTCCAAGTTTGGCATGGTGCGCAACCCGAAATTGTGCAACCCGAAGCATCTGTAACCCGAGGTATGACTGTAATAATAATAATAATAATAATAATAATAATAATAATAATAATATATTTATACCCCACCCATCTGGCTGGGTTTCCCCAGCCACTCTGGGCAGCTTCCAACTAAGTATTCAAATACAGTGGTCTGTTAAACATTAAGCGCTTCCCTAAACAGGAACCAGCAAAACCTATTCAGCATTCTTGCCAGCACATCCACACAACCCAGTTCCACCTTTATCCCTTTGGCTGCCCCTGGCTTTGTCTCTTATTCCCACTTGCAAGGCCTCTATCAGCAGTGGGACGTAGTACAGGGGACCCAAAGCCAATCTTAAGGACCGATTCTTAAAGAAGCCGACAATCATTAATTAAAAAGGCTGGCTGATGGTGGGACCTCCGCCCTCTCCCCTTTTAACATTTCTATTGCATAAATTCCTGCACCGATTTAGTCTATAAGCCATGGCTCATCCCCCAAAGTATATTTTTTGAAAGTGCCAAAGTAAAAGGAGGATCCGTGCGTTAAAAGACTTAGGAGAAAACATGTTATTTGTTGACTGCCAATACAGCCCAAGCCAAACCACATCATATGGCGTAATCCTCACTCTCAGAGATGGAGGTGCCCATAAAGTGATAATAACTCAAGGTATTTTATCTCTTCGTGTCCTCCGGCTCAGCGGCAGAAGGGAGGAAAACACTCTTGAAACCAAATTAAATAGTTTTAGATCCAATTTTAGTTGCCCAAACCAGATTTCAGATTGATTTCTGTGGAATCTAATGGAGAGCAACACACACATACTGCCTCACTTACTGAAAATCCATCTCACATGCTTGGGTTTTAGATATATAATACACATACCCCTTATTTTGCTATTTACTGGAAGTAATAAAAACTGAATATTTCACAATGAAACATTCCTCATTTTGTAAATGGTTGTACGTCTTTAAGATGGTTTAGAGTGGATTGTTATGATATGCTGCTAGCAAGAGATGTCTAGTCAAACACCCATTTGCATTCATTTGTGGAAACTGCTGCTAAAACAGATTTTATGTATAAATTCAGCGGGCCACTGAGAGCTCAGCATTGCACATGATATAAAGCAGTATCGTATTTTCAAATCGGGGTAGGGAACTTATAGTCCTCCAGGGGTGGTTGAACTCTGGCTCAGAGGGCCTTTATAATAACTTGAACCTTACCAGAGAAGCCTACTTGTGTTCTAATGAATAGAATCTGTATTGTATTGGCTTTGTCCTGAAAGCAGCATACACGGCTAGCTAAACACCAGATTAACAATGTAATATTGATCTTTTTTGTTGTTGTTCGTGCACTGAAAAGCTGACTTCCATCACAGTTTAAACAGCAGTGCAAGTAAAATATGTCACACACCTTAATGACCTTAAACACAAACTTTTCAAAATACCGAAAGTTTGGCTTGACTGTTTTTTTTTTTTTGCTGGGGTTGGCACTAAGGGAGTAAAAGGCAGAGCCTTTTGAGGAAACAGGAGACCTTCAAATGGCTGAGAGTAAGAAGCAGGAGGTGTGAAGGTCATGGGTGGGGATGTCTTGGGACAGAAGACTGGAAAGAAAACAAGGGAGGAGGGCTCTGAAGGTCAGAGGAAGCAGGAACTTGTGTTGAATCCAGAAGCAGACAGAAGGGTGGATGTTATGGCTGGGCTGTAAACTATCCATACAGATGCTGATGCCATGGCAAACATCAAGTGAAATCTGAGCCTAAGATAGGGTGCAGAACCCGTGGCCCTCCAGATGTTGGACTCCCAAGTCCCATCAGGTCCAGCCAACATGGCCAATAGTTGGGGTTCCCTAGAACTGGCTGCCCAAAACCAAGATGAGTCTCAAGTGAATAGCTTGAGACATCCAGTCCATTGGTCTAGGCAACAGATGACCTACAGGCCATTGAGTTAGTCACTCCTTGCTTATGGGCAATCAAATCCTCTGTGATATACAGCAGAGTTCTTATTGTATGCACGAGGCAGGGACTGTGGTTGTATTGTATGCATGTGGCAGGGACTGCGGTTGTTGCCACAACATTTTGGACCTTCTCACAATCTCCTCACCTGCCTCTGCCCCAGAAATCAAGGGGCTTTGATGGCCTTGGCTAGTCAAAAGTGATATCCTAAGCTCCATCTCTCTGGCGGCTGTTGTTGAGCTTCCCGCTGATTTGTAGGCTGTGCAGCAAGAGCTGACTCATTGCTGTTTGTCTTTTATGTACTGCCTCTGAAAGGTACAGTAAGTGATTAGTGATTAAAGGCTCTCTGTTTAATCCTGTATCTACTACAGACTGGGGGAGGTATGACCTTCTTCTCTTGTACTTTTGCAATAATGCATATTTAACCCTAATCCTCTCCTGGCCTCTGCTTTATGCCATGAGTTGATCTTTTGCTGCTCATTCTACTTCTGGATTCTCTTAAAAGGGCAAAATGTTAAATGGCTTTGCTGGTGCATTCTTAAAAGGAGGTGATTGCGGTGGCATGCTAATCTATTTAAGAGGGGCGAGGGCAGGGCAACAATGGCTTGACTTTACCTGTTAATACTAGAAATGGGCATGTGGGGAAACTGGCCCTTGAGGAGCAGGAGTGATATGGAACTGAATTCAATCTTGTACTGAATTCAATCTTGCTTCTGTACGGATAGCCAGTTCACAGGACTGAGTCTCCCCGCCCCCCGTGGGATCTGAGGGGTGCCAGGTGGGGATTTAGCTCATGTCAAACTACATAAGAACTGGCTATGTCAATCAAGCACATCTCCTTGCACTGATGAGCCAGAGCAGGTCAGGTGATATTCCTTGACACCCACAAAAAGTTTTGCTTGCTGATCTCAGTGCAGGGTTACCCTCCCATGAGCTGGAGCGAACCTCTCAGCAGCATATCAGGAGAGGTGGCAGATCACAGTCACCTGCTGCTTGCCACCTACAAGCCCACTGCCCTATCAACCAGGGCTGGCCCAAGACATTTTGGCCTCTGAGGTGAACCACAAAATGGCTCCTCCTCCTGGCCAGGGAAGAAGGGGTGAGTGAAGACCTACATCAGGAATAAGAGGGGAAATAAAGCTCTAAACTGAGAAGGGGGGGGAGTGCAGTGTCAGCAACAGATCTGCTGCCCCTGTGAATCCTGCCACCTGAGGCGCTTGCCTCACCTTGCCTCATGGGTGGGCCATACTTGCCCATTGTTTAAGCCAGGCATAGGCAAACTCCGGCCCTCCAGATGTTTGGGACTACAATTCACATCATCCCTGACCACTGGTCCTGTTAGCTAGGGATGATGGGAGTTGTAGTCCCAAACATCTGGAGGGCCGGAGTTTGCCTATTCCTGGTTTAAGCCATCCCATCCTACTTATGCCAAAGGGTGTGCCTGGTAGCTGAGGCTGTGGAGCAACAAAGAGAGTGAGAAAAGTTCAGTTTACCGCAGCAAAGCACCTTTGGCACTCCATCATCTGATGTTCTCCAAGTCCATCTGTGCCCCCAGCACCTCACTCTGAGGAAGGATCCACCATCATGATGTAGGATCCCTCCTCCGTGTGAGGCACCATGCAGAGAGACAACCATGGAGAGTGCCTCTGTTGACACTGCTTTGACAGCCTTCTTTGGGAAGGCTGAGATGGTTGCACTGCTGGGGCTTCTGGGGAAAGGGGGGGAACAGACAGTGGCCGTCACCATGGCTGGGGGCTGTTAGAAGGGAGAGTTGGCTGTGGAGGGAGCCAGGCATCTCTCAGCTGCATGGAAGCCACAGGTGAACATTTCCCCATGGCCCACAACTGCATAGAAAGACTTCTGTATGAGCTAGTTACTTGCACTGGGACCACTGTTTAGACTTCTCTTTTTTCTTTATAGGATCAGGGACCCAACACCCTGCTTAGAGTGCTGTAGTAACCCCATCTGGCCATCCACCTTGGTGGCGCTGCAGCAAGCCATCCTCCTTCACCAAGCCACCAAAGTGGCAGGGCAGACCTTTAAGGGACCTGGGTCCAGCTGCTACCGTCCATGGCTCAAGACTGCTATGCCCAACCAAAGGTTAGTTAGGGTGGCAGTGAAGACAGCGACGGGGGGAGGAGAGGCATGCCCTCAACTTCTGAACCCATGCCGAGGAAGCCCTAGCCTTAGTCCTCTGTTGCAGGTATTTTCTTTCTCTTGTTCGTTCAGATGGCTGAAGATTTGTGCCACTCAGCACACCCTGGGAAGAAGGCTGGCACTGAGGGGGAGGAACAACACATGACATGCGACTCCCATCAGTGATAATACTGGGGGTTGTGTCATCTCGGTCCTTTTCCATTATGCTGTCAACATCCCCCTTGAATGTTAACACAGTCCAATCACTTTCTGGAGATGAGTTTTAGCTTATTTTCTGAGCTGCTGGCACTTACGCTGCTTTCTAAACTTTTTTTTTTTATAACAGCTCTTCTCTGAAACACTGTCTGTCAGAGTTAGCCATTGCAAGGCTGGCAACGCTTTGCGGGTGATTTGGGATGGGTGTAAATAAGCGACGATAACCGGATGGCTTGCTTGTGGGCAGTTTTATAAAGAAACCTCACACCATGCAGTAAAACATAATAATAAAAAAGCAACGCTTTTGAAAGATGGGAAATCAGGCTAATCTGATGTTGCTAGCAGCCTCTGGTGATAGACTGAAGTAGACTTATTGCAACCAGAGAGAGCTTGGGATTCCTTTTTTAATTCCCCCCATCTTTCCATTGGAAAGAACAAACCCACACCCACCCACCCACCCACAAAAGGAGGATGCAAAAGTTAGGCACGCAAAAGGAGAAATGATGTTGCTACGTAAAGGAGCTATCCTGTTGCTGAAACTCAAGTTCTGCAGGAATCTCTGTGGTCCAAAGATCATAGAGATGATCTACATGAGAAGGACAAACCAGCTTTGCTGTGCTTCCTGCTGTCCATAGATAAGGACCAAAGAAGAGCCCTGCTGGATCAAAACAAAGCTCCATCCCATCCTCTTCCCCTCATTGGCCAACCAAGTGCCCATCGGATGTCCACAAGCAGGACTTTAAGGTAATAGCCCTCTCCTGCTGTGGCTCCAGGAAGCTAGAACTCAAAAGCATAGAGCTGGATTGCAGAGTAGACTCACTGACATTAATGGACATGACTGAAAGTGCATCAAGACATGGGGAATACTGTGTGTAGTTTTCCTAGTTAAAATGTTAGCGCTTTTGTCCTGTTTTCTAATGTCCCGTTCTCACTGCAGTACCTGTTGGCCTTGGAACTAAAGCTTTTGGACCGATATGCCAGCATGTCACACAAAATTTTGTTAACACCAGTGTGACACAACAATGAACATCATTGAACAATGCCACTAGTCCCTCACCCTTTCCACACACGCCTGTTTATGTTCCCCCATGATTTCTCCACAGAAACAGTGGGAAAGCTACCTCGAATTTTGCCACTTTGCTCCCATGATTTTCCCTGTTAAGAAGGTTGCAAATTGATTTTTTCCTCGAATCAAATAACATGGAAATGAGTGCTAAATACACACTTAATTCTGTTAACTTTATGGAAGTGGCTTTTTACTGCGTGTGAAGGTCCGAATATAATGCGAAAATTAACAATTAGGGAGACATCAGGGAAACTGAATAAACTGCTGTGTGACTGCAACCTAACTTGATCTAGTCTGGGTAGAATTGAGCTGGAAGCAAGCAGGACTCTCTCTGAGTGGTCATGCCTAGAAAACCTTGACTTCTTTTCTATCAGTTGGTGGTGCTTCCAGACAAGGGTTTATTCTGGCACCGTTGGCATTAAACTGGCAGCCCAAATCCCCACACCCTCAATTTAATCTGGATTTTCGCTTCCCACAGAAAACCAGATGTTTGTTTGTTTTCAAAGCTGTTGACAATGTTTATGATATCTGAAGGGCCCATTTGTAATATTAAGCCCCCATCTGGAAAGAGACTAATCCTCCTTAAAGCAGTCAGCGGCCACCCCCACATTTTGGGTGTGAATTCCATATATTAATTGCATGAATAAATGCTCCTTTTTTCTTTTCTTTTTGGTCTGTTTGGAATCTCCTGCCAATCAGCATCACTGTATGACCCTGACTTCTATTATTATTTAAATTTCTATCCTACCCCCCTCCTTCTCCTAAAGGAGCCAAGGATGGCAAACACACAAGAGATAAAAACAATTACAACATCTAAAACCAATTCCGATATAATGGGAGGGAGCTCTGACCCCATTGAACTGCTCAGATCCTAGCAGGAGCATGCTGGGCAGACAGGCCAAGGGAAAGGGGAAATGGAAGAAACAGCATCTAGTTCTGCGTACACACCAACCATTTAAAGCACATTTAAAACACATGGCTCCCCCCATAAAGAATCCCAGGAGCTGCAGTTTGTTAAGGGTTCTGGGAACTGCAGTTTGGTGAGGGGGTACACTACAGCCCCCAAAACCATAGCTGCCAACGTTTCCCTTTTTTAAAGGCAAAACAAAAAAAATTCCTTCCAGTAGCACCTTAAAGACCAACTAAGTTAGTTCTTGGTATGAGCTTTCGTGTGCATACACACTTCTTCAGATACACTGAAACAGAAGTTGCCAGATCCTTCTATATAGTGAGAAGGTGGGGAGGGGTATTACTCAGAAGGGTGGTGGGAATGGGTGATTGGCAGATAGCTGTGATGAGCCTGTTGACGACTCTTAACGACTGCAGTAGGTCTTACAGGAAAAAGCAAGGGGTGAGAAGGTGAAAAATGGCTTTGTCGTGTATAATGAGATAAGAATCCAATGTCTTTGTTCAGACCAGGTCTCTCCATGGTTTTAAGTTTGGTAATGAGTTGCAATTCAGCAGAAATTTTAAAAATTTCCCTTTTTTAAAGGGAAATTCCCTTATTCCGAATAGGATTCCTCACAAGAAAAGGGAAAAGTTGACAGCTATGCCCAAAACTCTTGCAAGGTGCATTCAAAATGTAAAAGGTAAAGGACCCCATGATGGTTAAGTCCAGTCAAAGGCGACGATGGGCTTGCAGCGCTCATCTTGCTTTCAGGCCGAGGGAGCCGGCGTTTGTCCACAGACAGCTTTCCGGGTCATGGGGCCAGCATGACTAAACCGCTTCTGGTGCAATGGAACACTGTGATGGAAGCCAGAGCGCACGGAAACGCCGTTTACCTTCCTATTTATCTACTTGCACTGGTGTGCTTTCGAACTGCTAGGTTGGCAGGAGCTGGGACAGAGCAATGGGAGCTCACCCCGTTGCGCGGATTCGAACCGCCAACCTTCTGATCGGCAAGCCTAAGAGGCTCAGTGGTTTAGACCACAGTGCTGCCTGTGCTTTAAGTGTATGGTGTGAACGCAGCCAAGGAGAACAGGAGACTGCAAAGGTCATGTGGGGGTTGTGGGGCTTAAGAAATGAAGGTTGCGACCTGAGAGGTTGAGAGGTAAGAGGTCAAGTGGAGCAGACCAGATGGAGTCCTGTCTGAGAGGAGAAGGAAATGTGGGGAATTGGACAGGCAGGGAGAAGAATGGCATGCTAGGGGCAGTAAGCTCAGTGGTGGAGCATCTGCCTTACACAAAGAAGGTCTCTGGGTCAATCCCAGGGATCCCCTGCCTGAAACCCTGGAGATCCTTTGCCCATCATGAGGACAGTGGTGAGCTAAATGGACCACCAAGACAGCTTCCTATGTTCCTATGAAGCCACAGGCTGCAGAGGGGAAGAACTTCCCCTCCCCAAAGCCTCCGTCACAGAAGGAAAAGCCGCCAAAAATTGTGCTTGTAAGTTACAGACAAATGCCTGAAAAGGACGATCTGCAATCCAGGAAGGATTAAACAGTTGTTGGAAGGGAGGGAGGAGGCAACTTGCTCTTGGCTTCCCTGATGAAATGCCCATAAAGCCCAATTAGCTTTATAACTTTGCATTAAATTAAATATGTTATTTTACACATGCACTTACAAAAGAGTCCTAAGTATCCAATAACAGTTTCCTTTATTCCCTTGTTAGCAGCTGACACTTTGGCGGTGCTCTGGCGCGCACCAAGTTGATTTAGGGCATTGATTTTCAGCTGGCACACATCCCTTCATCCTCAGACAGAACTGATTAGCTTAGCAGGAAAACAGCACTTACTTTGTATTGTCTTTTGGATTTTGCTCGTCTCCCTTTGGAGGGTGCCTGCAACGGCAGCTGGCGAGAAGAGACCTCCTGATTAAGCGGCCTATTTTCTTTCTAACAGGGGGTGCATACAACCAGAAACCAGCCCTCAGTGAATGGAGAATCAATCAAACACAGTCTCTTCAAGTGCTTCATCTCACAGTGTATCCAAGGATCTCATTGTTGTAATTGTAAGCTACAGTGCTCCAGGCACCACCCTTGAGTGGTCAGGTTCCAGCCTAAAGATGGTTCTTGTACCCTTTTCATTATTTTGGGAGGTGGACATACCCACCCTGGATTTACCTTCTTTAGCAAAGTCCCATCCAGGGTCTTGCTATCATTCCCAGTGTGGTGTAGTGGTTAAGAGCAGTGGACTCGTAATCTGGTGAACCGGGTTCGCTTCCCCGCTCCTCCACATGCAGCTGCTGGGTGACCTTGGGCCAGTCACACTTCTCTGAAGTCTCTCAGCCCCACTCACCTCACAGAGTGTTTGTTGTGGGGGAGGAAGGGAAAGGAGATTGTTAGCCGATTTGAGACTCCTTTGGATAGTGATAAAGCGGGTTATCAAGTCCAAACTCTTCTTCTTCTATAGCCTTTCCTCTCTGCTGATGGCCCCTATGCTTGGTGAACTGGGCTTGACTTCCTATGCCTCTGCCAGGCTACCCATATTTGCTCAGTTCTCAGATATTCACTACTACAGCCAATCAGCATTTACAGGAAACCCACTGGGATTGGCTACTCTACAGAGTTCCCTACTTCCTTACAGGAAGCCCATTGGGATATTCACTTGCAGCAAAGTGGGGCTACCCATAAGCACCAACTGAATTGATGCTGGTGGTGCAAAGGACTTTCCTCTGCAGGTGTGGCTCAAGCTGTGCCCCACCCATATGACCTTCAGGAGATGAGGTAGCTGAGCATCAAGTATGCTGGCCAGATTCGGTTCACCACCCCTGATGTAACGGCAGATATGCAGTGCAGGAGCGCATCATGGAGAGTCAAAAAATGCAGGCAGTTGTGTTGCTTTATAAATACATACCCCCTGCTAAAGCAGCAGTGTACAGCATAATGCCCAGTTCATTGGGATCAAAGCAAAAGCAGCTGGCAGTCATAGAATAGACTTTTATACTGTAGAATAAAATTGAGCACATTGAGCTTTCACAAGAGATCTTAGTCAACTGAAATGCAAACTCTAACTCCCATTAATTTAGGAATGTTAATTTAGCAATTTGTGAATTATTGTCCAAGTGTATACAAAGGGCATTAACCGTATTTTTTTCCATTCTGTTATACAGTGGTACCTCGGGTTAAGAACTTAATTCCTTCTGGAGGTCCGTTCTTAACCTGAAACTGGTCTTAACCTGAGGTACCACTTTAGCTAATGGGGCCTCCCGCTGCCACTGCGCCATCACCACACAATTTCTGTTCTCATCCTGAAGCAAAGTTCTTAACCCGAGGTACTATTTCTGGGTTAGCGGAGTCTGTAACCTGAAGCGTCTGTAACCTGAAGCATCTGTAACCCGAGGTACCACTGTATCTTATTTAAGTAATTAAATAGAAATATTTCAACAAAAGAAGAAAGGAAGAAAAGCAAATCTGGTAAAGAAGTCTTGCCATGTAAAGTGCTAGCATGATGTAGTAACCTCATCAAAGAAAAGGGGGGAAAGTATGCAGTCTATGCTTGATTATTACTGTATTCTCTGACTTTCCTTGGGCTCATCTCAAACTATTGGAAAACACAACAGTCTCCTTTCCACCTCTGTCACTTGCCTAAGTGCAAGGAGGGTCTGTCAAATACCTTAGCAATAAAGCAGATGATGTCATACCTGCTGCTTAAAAAACAGCAACCACCACCTGGAGCAATATTCCCCTATATTCCCTTTCTTGCTATACCATAGCTGCTGCTACCTGCCAGTCAGGGTCAGGACAAAGGAATGTATTTAGAAACATCAGATTTTGGTTCAGTCCATCTCTCGGTGCCATATTTACATATTTACATCATACATAAACATTCATGATTATAGTCCACAAAATGCTTAATGGATAATTCCGGGCATATAAATGACGAGAGCTTCTGCTCAACGCCATAGCTGTAACCGTGTTAATTAATGATACCAACAACATTGCAATGAATTCCTTATCCACAAGCTTCTGGGAATGCAAAAGAAGCAATAAACCTATTGTGTCGTCCATTTAACCTACTTCTTTTTCTTTATGGGTTGCTTCCCCACCTCTTTGCCAAGGGGCAACAGGCAAAAAGATCCCTCTGGCACAATCAACGCCCCAACTGCTTCCAAATGATGTTTTCAGTCTTCCATGCTGCTACCAATAACAGACTGGTGCTAATCCACTTAAGTACTGATCATTATTGTAATTATACAGTTAGTGATCCTATTCACTAAGGCATGGCTAAGCTTCCAAGTACATTGATTAAAATATGTGAGATTCTTATACATGGCAATAGCTAGAGGCTGCATTAATGCCAAGAAGCTTGTCTTCTGCCAGAATGAAAGAAAACAGGTGCTCTAGCCAAAAGCAGGAAAACTACCTGCATTCTCTCTCACAGACACTCACACACAGTGTAAGCAATGCACTGGATTATTTTGCATTCATTTAAAATAGTTGCATGTCACCTTTCTATTACAAGGATATCCAAAGTGATATTGGGAGGGGGCAGGTAAAGGCACCCACAAAGCCTTATGCAAACGCAAAATGTGTGTGTGGGTAGATAACTTTACAAGCACTAATAACTAGCTGATCATTGAAGTTTGCAGCCTCTGCCTGCACAGTTTGATGTCCGTATGGGCAGGAGGCAATGATTGCCACCAACTCAGTGTTAGAAACTCAGATATATAATCTGATCACCAAATGGCACTTTAAACCTGGGTTACAGTTGCCACAATGAAATGTCTAGGTGCTTCCCCAGTGGAACTTATTATTATTATTATCATCATCATTTCTATACCAGTTTATATTTTAAAGAACAAATCTCAAAGACGTTTATAACCCACTGAAACATCAAAGTAAACAATCCAGAATAAAACAAATTCAGGCACCAAGGAATATATTTCAGATCCTTCTCTAAGTGACATTTGGCTTTCCCTAGTCACCAGACTGGCATCCAGTCGCAAGGCATGCCTGGCTAATTTCTAATGCTGCACTAACTTTAAAAGAGGATTAGACAAATGCAGGACAGACAAGGCTATCAATGGCCACTAGCCACGATGGCAAAGTCTGAGGTGTTATGTCTCCGTATACCAGTTGTGAGCATTGCCAGTGGGCAGAGTGATGTGTTGCACTCATGTCTAGCTTCCCACTGGCACCTGGTTGGCCTCTTTGAGAACAGGATACTGGACAAGACACTGGCCTGATCCTGCAGGCTCCTCTTATGTACTTATGTTCTTGATATGCTAGTTCACGGCATGCTGGAAACTCTTAGGGAGCATTTAATAAGCCACTCGAAAACCAGCGTTCTGAAGGCGTGCCGTCCAAAATCCAGTCCCTTCATTCTATGCAATGTGTGGAACTGCTCTTATGACTTTTAAAAACTGTCCCCCATTCATTTCAGTGGGGCTTGTACAGTGAGTTGTGCCCCACGCTCCTGTCCAAAAAGCTAATTCAAATAAGGTGCTCAGTTAATTGCACCAAACAGGGTGGATTGATTATAATGCAAAGGATAAATTCGAGCACTTTTTTCTGAGAGTGAAGGAAGGTCATTTCACAAACTCCCCTTTAAGGGACTTTGTTGACGGAAGCTTTCCTCCAATAGTTTAATCTGAATGATACAATCTATAACCCTTTGTGTAGATTTGTCCTTCCAACGCATGCCATTGTCGGCCGTGAGATCTGGCAGGCTGGCTCTGCTGATAAAAGGGCGACACAAGGGATGGCTGCTAAGAGATGGCTTTGGTTAGAAAGCACCCAATACAGATCAGGGTTACCAAAAGTCTGGGTTGCAGCTCAGTCCTGCAGAAGTAGGTCCTCTGAGTCTGCTTGCACTTCTGTTATAAATGCTGCAAGGCAAAAGTGGATGCAGTGTTGACAATACAAAGGAAACAGGCTGTTGTACAAAGGTTCAGGTCTACCCCTGTCAGAGGTCGCCTATCCTTTCAAGTTTCTCCACTCCTAGTGAGACCTAGCAGGAATACATACATAGCTCAGTTGAGCAGGTTGGATCTGGATCTGGATCTGTCCAAGGTTCTGCAACTCTGGGCTGCTCACTTGCTCTGCTGACTATATTGTCCTTATATATTTATAAGGGACATGGGTGGCACTGTGGTCTAAACCACTAAGCCTTGGGCTTGCCAATCGGAAGGTTGGTAGTTCGAATCCCCGTGACTGGGTGAGCTCCCGTTGCTCTGTCCAAGCTTCTGCCAACCTAGCAGTCCGAAAGCATGCCAGTGCAAGTAGATAAATAGGTACTGCTGCAGTGGGAAGGTACATGGTGTTTCTGTGTGCTCTGGCACTCGTCACAGTGTCCTGTTGTGCCAGAAGCGGTTTGGTCATGCTAGCCACATGACCTGGAAAGCTGTCTGTAGACAAACGCTGGTTCCCTCGTCCTGAAGCGAGATGAGCTCTGCACCCCATAGTTGCCTTTGACCAGACTTAACCATCCAGGGGTCCTTTACCTTTTACCTTTACCTTTATATATTTATTTATAGAAAATACTTGCATGCCGGAGTATCATTCAAAAAATCAAAATGGCTTACAATCTATCTATCTATCATCTATCTATCTATACACACACACACACTAAAAACTACTAAAAAATTAACTATCATCTAAGTATTGCAGATATTTTCTTAACTGCCTGCATAAACCTGGGGGCAGGGGAAAGTTTTCAGCAGATGTCTGAAGGTTAAAATAGAATATGCCTGCCGAAATCTCTACTGGAAGAACATTCCACAGGACTAAAGGCTTGGTTTGTGTCAAATGAGTCTCATCAGTTCAGGGGGTGACCAACAATGCTCTTACAGTCAGATGGTTTGGGCAGCCCTTAAGTTACCTTGGACCTGTTCAGGGCTTGACAAAGGCCTAGAAGATGGGCAGCCATTGCCCTGCAGGCTTCTGCTCATGGTCAGGGTTGGAAATTTACAGGGTGTTACCTGCTTTTATTATTTTAAATCATTCATGTGACCAATCCAAAGAGCTCACTTTAAATAAACTTTGTTTGCCTGAAGTGGCATAAGGACAAATCTGATTGGGTATATCGTGTTGTGTCAGCATTGTGATTGGCTCTGTGGGGGATGGAAAGTCCTAACCAAGGGCAGGAAATGAGTCGGACGAACACTCTCCATTATTAAGAATGGAGGTGCTAGAAAATGTTTTGTTCCCCACATTTTTGGCACAGAAATAAAAATAGATGAATATTTGATGCAGCCATTTTATCTATGCTGATCCCTGAATGTATGCAGCACTTAAGAGAGTAACGTAAGCAACAAAGGCTGGTCCCTCCACTGTGGTGCTTGTGGTGTGGTCCACCGACACATGAGTAGCCTGTATATAAGGTGTGAAATGACTGGATGACAACCTGAGAGACACATGGCCTCTCCTTCTGAATAATGGCTGGTGTGGTGTGTGTGTAGCCAGAAGTGGGAGCTCAACAGCTCAGCTGAGCTCTGCAGGGGTCTCCTGACATTCACACTACTGCCTGCATGGAAGAAGATGAATCACACTAAAAATTATTATTCTTTTGTCTCTGATCATGTATTACTTTTCGCTAACTGATTTTATTAACAGCAACAATAATTTACTACTTGTTACATTCTGTTGATGGATCTCACTTCCCACTGAATTGGGACGAAGATGGGATAACTAACAGTGGATTGGGCGGAATGAAATGCAGGCAAATGTGTTTGAGCAATAGAATCACATGCCAGCAGAATCCTTTGCATCGCCATTCAGGAGTAAGCCTGATTGAGTTCAATGACTTTTGGACTATGGGGGTCCCACAAGGGAGCTGTCCAAGGTGCTGAAACTCTGTCTCCTATGCTATTTAACATCTATATGAAACTGTTTGGAGCTGTCATGACTATATTACTTTCTTAGAGCATAAGCAAATGCAAAGTGTATATATTTCTGATAGTTACTCCATGATAATAATGCTTAGTAACCTAGAAAAATATGAAATATTTCATAGGAATCTGGATTTCCCCCTCTTCCCCCTCTGCCCATATTTTCATGCAGACAGATTTTCACGCATGAATTTCCAGCATGCTTCCGATAAATGGTGTTTACTGACTAGACCTGTGAAGTTTCATTTTCGCAAGTGTGGCAGACGTTTATGGTCATTTTCCTACCGTGCAAACAATTATTTAATCTGCAGTTATTAATTTTGAGTCTCACCAGTTAACAGCTCTCCATTCGGAACACTGCGAACGAGGCTTAATGAATGCAAGTTAAGGACCCTCTTAATACTTTCCAAAATAAAAGGCCTATTTAGTGGTACTGCATTCACACACATTCACCGAAGGGCAGTATAATGCACCAAGACTGATATATATGTTTGTATGATCTATTTGTTTGAAATATTCTAAGGAAGGGGAACCTGTGACCCTTCATACGTTGAATGAATGTTGAAAGAAGGAAACCCAAGCTATGGTCTACACTCTTGTCACCTCCTGACACAATCCATCACTCAGCCTAAGGGAACTCTCTTATTCTACTTTTTGGACATCTTGTTTGTTTTAGTCTTTTAAAACCAAAGAACACCTTGTCAGGTGTCGTTGTCAAGTGTTCTTTCAGGTATCAGAGTCCTAAGCTCTTTAGGTCTTTAAAGGTAAGCACCAGCACTTTGGATTGTGCTTTGAAATGGAATAGAAGCTAGTGAAATCCCATCAATACTTGAGAGATATATTCTCACAATTTGTCCTAGTCAGCAGCCTTGTCAGTGTATTTTGAACCAACTGAAGCTTCTAACACAGTCTTCAAAGGCAACCCCATGGGCAATGCATGGCAGCAGTCAATCTTGGATATTACCAGATGATGGACACTGAAGATAGTGTGGCCACAAAATTTCTGTTTATTTAACTGTGTGTCCTTTTAAAATACATTTTTGTGCTTCTAGGGAATTTTAATTAAAAGTTTGAGTCCATATTCAAGATGCACGGGGACCTATTAATTCGGGTGTTTAATATTGGTTTGTAGGCACAGTAACCTTTATTAGCTCTAATTATGTTCCAAAATAGATCTTGTTATCTGACAGAATGAATTATTTTGTTCAACGTTACTGCTTGGGTAACCTATTGAAATCCATATTGTTCCCCCTTTTTCATCACACGCTTCTAAATGTTAAACACTAACAAGCAGTTAGTTAAGCATTACACTGGAGACTGTCATTATGTCTTACGACTCTGAGCACATGCACATTAAAAAAAATAAATCTTAGATTAAAGATGAATCAAAGCATTTCATCTCCAACTTCAGGACTGGAGGTGCTTCTCCCCGCAGACGGAGAGAAACTGCCTGTGTAAAAACCCAACACAAATGGCTTTTTAAAAAATTAATAATTCACCCAATCTATGAGTTCAGCACAGCCTGGCTGGAGCAGATAAGTAAAATAAATACAGTAAAGTCAATTTTTAATAATCTCCGGCATGAAATTTAAGCACAAGAGAAAACATTTAACAATCAAGTTGGAGGCTTTTTTGTAAACGATCAAATGAGAATTTAAAAGCCCCTTACCTACCAGTGGAAAAGGCTCCCATTTATCCTTTAGCACACATTGCATGTTTTCCCTGTGTTTTCTCTGCCAAAGTGGTTTTCAAAACTCCTAATATGCAGCCGCTCCCAACAGCAGCTCTTCCCATCTATTCACTGAGGCCAAACGGTGTCAGAACAGCAAAGACATTTGGGGAAGGGGCTTTTTCGCAACCCTCCCTGCAGCAGCTAATTAGTTCCTAGGTTATTTGGGTAGCAAGTGCTCTGGTGTATTTATCTAATTATTATTTACAACAGAGGGTATTTCGACATAAGAGGTTTATAAAACTCTGGTTAGGCAGATCTTTTCTTGCAGACAGCCATGCAGAAACTGGCCTGCAAGCTACAGCTTTACAGACTGAAGAATAAAACCCAGAATGATTTGTGACAAGTCACTGTGCAACCCCCGCCGCCCTTAAAACAAAAATCAACATGAAAAGAAGGAAAAATTAAAATGGCACAGGGACCCCTCCTTCCCGACTTTACCTATTTAATGCACCAGAATTGCGAAACTGTACAGCCTGGTTGCACTGGCATTATCTGTACGATGTAAACAAAAGGAGCTTGTGGGCTATGTCTTTTTCTTCTATTATGTGCCAATATACTTTGGGTTTACAATACCTTCACACAAATAACAAGGGATGCTTTTGTCCATTATGGTTTCCCCACAGGTGCCAGCATTGCTGGAGCCAAAGCACTGGGCTTGATGGTGCTTTGATCTGCTCCAGGCTTCCAACAATGTGTTTTTTAGGTCTTTACTTCCATAAATGAGAGATGGATTAATAGTTCACTATTTTTCTACAGAAGGGCAGGGCAGAAGGTAGATCAGGATGGATGGATGGATCTGCCTCTCTCGCTCTAAGTTGTGGAATTCCCTCCCCACAGAGATGTGTTTGGTATCTTCACTATACCACTATACTTTTGGAGAATGCTAAAGACGTACCTCTTTACACCTCTGACACCTGAGTTGTGTGTATTTAGGACCCACCCTATTCCTGTGACCATGCTTCGCTCTAACTCAGGGGTCGGCAACCTAAGGCCCATGGGCTACGAGCGGCCCATGGGGGTCATTTAACCAGCCCATGAGCTGCCCCGAACTGAGCTGCCCGCTTGTCAAGGCCCAGCACGCTGCGCTAAACTGGTGCAAAGCGGACGGGGACCCACTTCCATGGTGCCGGAAATCGCGTCTGCACAGACACTGACACCAGAAATTGTGGCCATGCGCAATCCAGGCCACAGAGGGATTTCCTCTGGAGTGAACTGGCCCAGGTGAGGTAAACCTTGCCGACCCCTGCTCTAACTGTTCATAATTCTGAATTTCAAATTGTTTCATGCTGGGACCTACATGAAACATTTATAGTTCATGTTTATATTTGCAGTGTGATCAGAAGAGCTCATATGGTAGAAAGATAATTTAAATGTTAAAAGAAATGCATAATATTTTATTATAATGCCCTAAGCTCCTATACAGGGACGCGGATGGCACTGTGGGTTAAACCACAGAGCCTAGGACTTGCCATTCAGCAGGTCAGCGGTTTGAATCCCTGCGATGGGGTGAGCTCCCGTTGCTCGGTCCCTGCTCCTGCCCACCTAGCAGTTCAAAAGCACGTCAAAGTGTAAGTAGATAAATAGGTACCACTCCGGCGGGAAGGTAAACAGTGTTTCCGTGCAATGCTCTCGTTCTCCAGAAGAGCGGCTTAGTCATGCTGGCCAGATGACCCGGAAGCTGTACGCCGGCTCCCTCGGCCAATAAAGTGAGATGAGCGCCACAACCCCAGAGTCAGCAACGACTGGACCTAACGGTCAAGGGTCCCTTCACCTCTAAACTCCTCTACAGCTGTCTGTCTGTTCATCGGACCACTTTCTGTTCCTGTTTGTCATGTGGGGACAGCACTGCTGTGTTTAAGGAACAAATCACCAACATCGTCTCAAACCCATTTCCATGCCTAGCAACCAACACACTTCGCATTAAGGAAATAAGAAGCAAACACTCAGGTCCCGTCAAGGGGCAGAACAGCACTGAACGCAGTCCTGATCTCTACAGCCCTTCCCTGAAAACCCAGAGCATTTAAAACTTGTTGCAACTTTCAGATAATTCTTTAATTTGGCACTAGATTTTCCAGTCTCTCTCTCTCTCTCTCTCTCTCTCTCTCTCTCTCTCTCTCTCTCATTAAAATGAATTTTAAGTAGGAAAAGCTTTCAGCGCATGATAAGGCCAAGACCCAAGACTGTTTAAAAACACAGACCAAATGTTTACAGTGCTTCCTATTCCATAAACCGTGGCTGCTTGAAAAGCACAGATGGGGCACAGACAGCTTTTCAGCGCTTGCTCCATATGATAGAACCCAGCACATCTGGTACGCTCTGCAAAGCATCTTGCCACTAATTTGTTTGTCAGTATCCATCGGGAGGGCTATCTGTCATCCTGTCGCATTTTGGTTGCCCCGAGATGTTTGAAGACGAGGCTAGTCACAAATTGAGGCTGCCGGCCACTGGGGAGTTAACCGGTGGAAATCACCAGCTGTTCCAAATGCCATCAAATGGAGAAGGTGGTGGTGGGGCAGGCATATGCATGCAAGTGTACAAGGCAGGCATCTCAGGGAGGCCAACCACATTTGCTAGCAGGAAGCAAAACCATCTGAATAAGAGACAGACTCTGTTTATCCTCTTTCTCCCTGCTCCTGCTCCCCACCTGTGTGTGCGTGTGCCCAGCTGTCATTGCATTCAGGTGCTCGCTCTCTGAAACGATAGACTGTAGATTTAAAAATCAAAGGACAAGGGAAAACATGTGTGTATGTGTGCATGTTTACCCGAAGCATTTGTATGTGTTTGATCACATTTGTCGCAAACAGTAATATATCAAGAAGAGCTTGTTAGATGGAAGTAATTGTGGGGATGTTTAGGGAGGCAGGAGAGGGTATATTATTTTATGATATCCTTTCCTAGCCAGCGTGGTGTAGTGGTTAAGAGCAGTGGACTCGTAATTTGGTGAACCGGGTTCGATTCCCTGCTCCTCCACATGCAGCTGCTGGGTGACCTTGGGCTAGTCACACTTCTCTGAAGTCTCTCAGCCCCACTCACCTCACAGAGTGTTTGTTGTGGGGGAGGAAGGGAAAGGAGATTGTTAGCCGCTTTGAGACTCCTTAGGGTAGTGATAAAGCGGGATATCAAATCCAAACTCTTCAGCAAGTTCTATGACTTAGCAGAGTCGCTAAACAATCCCCCTTTTAAATTACACAGCGGTTAGCTAGTTGCAGACTCGTCTGAGCCTCAGTATTTTGGATTCCTGGTAAGATCCCTTTTTATATCCCACCTAAAAGGATAGACACGGCCATCTGATTAAAGTTAACATAAAACTAGTTTGTTTACAATCATCCAGTTCACAATAAGATCCCTGAAGGCAGACTTAATTTACAGAACAACATACACTCATACCTCAGGTTAAATGTGCTTCAGGCTTAGTGTTTTCAAGTTACGCTCCGCGGTGACCCAGAAGTAACGGAGTGCGTTACTTCAGGGTTTCACTGCTCGTGCACATGCAGACACACAAAATGACGTCACGCGCATGTGCGGAAGCAGCAAAATGCAACCTGTGCATGTGCAGACGCACAGTCGTGTCTTATGTTCTACTCAGGATGCGAATGGGGCTCCGGAACGGATCCCATTCGCATCCAGAGGTACCACTGTATGTGAACTATTCCATAAGGGAAATAGTCTCAAGTGACTGCGACTCAGCAGTCACTTCGCCTAACTCTTAGGAACACAAAAATGGAGAACAAAAAGAAGAGCAGAACATGGAGGCCGTGCGCTCCTCTGTCCAAGAATAGGCCACACCCACATTAAGTCACATGCAAAGGAAGTCTGTCCCAGCTCTGGAGGAACTAGCAAGTTTTCTCCTGAGTGAGACAAAGCATTCCCCAGCATGTGCATTGTAGGAATGTTGTATCTGACTGCAATACGTTTTTACATCCCACAGTAATGAGCCCAAAGGAAACAAAATCTTTAAGAATACAAGATCAATGCATTTTGAAAATAAAATAATAATAATAATCCCAGTCTGGTGAACGTGGTTTCCTCTCTTTCTTTTAACTTGCGTAAGCTTTCTGTTCAAAAGACAGGACTGAAACTTCAACTGTGATTACACCCTCCTGCCTCCTTTAGCAAAGTATGTGTCTGTGTAATAGGTTCAAAGAGATCTAACAGCCAGCCTTGGCAACTGTAATGTTTTGGAGGTTCTCTCTCTCTCTCTCTCTCTCTCTCTCTCTCTCTCTGACAATATTGGCTGCAGGTTTGGGAGAGCATCTGGGCAGGACTCTCCCTTCCACGGGCTCCCCACTCTCAGGGAGTCTGTTCATCCAGGGGGCTCTTGTCAGTGGGTCCCAATGCGGGGTGCCAGCCCTTGACAGATGCCCCAATCTTGATCCCAGCCCTCGCTAAGAATCTCTAATGCCAGAGTTTCAGCGTGGTGCATCTGAAGGGGCCTTTCCTGGTGTCCACACAATACTCTCTCTCCCACCGAAAACAGGCATGGAAGATTCATTCTGTAACGGGCAAAATAATCTTCAACATTCATTCACCAAATGTTGTATGGTGAATCTCTGTAGGGAGGAGATTCCACAACTTAGGGGCTGCCACAGAGAATGCCCTCTCCTGCCATCCCCTTAATTTCTAAGGGAGGTGGCTCCACCTCTGCTGATCTTAACACCCAAGAGGGTCTTGTAGGGAAGGAGGTCGGCTTTCATATATTTTTACAGTACAGAAAAGAATAGCTCTGCTACTATGCACAGTTAGGCACCCTTAAATCTGTGCTATCTAATTACACAGGAAAAGAGGCAAACCTGTTATTTATTTATTTAAACATTACACAACATATGCATATTTCCACCCTCTTCTGTTAAGACAGCTAAATAAAACCTTATTCGGAAAACGCTTGTCCACTGTGTTTTCGCTCAGTGCAAACCGGATGTGACAGGTTTTTGCAAGTCTGTTCTACCTTAAGGGTCTTATATCTGGTGGGACTCAACGTGTTATATATATATATAACTCTGCCTGGAACCAAAAATAGGACAATGTACTCTCTATGGAAACAAGCATTGAGTTTGCTTCTGCCATTGCTTCTACATTCCCCTTAAAAACATGCTGAGAAATGAAGGCTGAACTGGAAGATGGGGTGGGGGTGGGGGAAACGAACACCTGAAGTTTTCCAGACTTCCCGGCTTTTCTGCCACCTTAATTCATCACAACCTGGCAAAGATGAGAGGGATAAATGGAAGGTAAACAATGAGCTTGAATCGATTGCAGACTTGCAGTCTGACCTATGGGAGGATTAAGCCCAGAATGTCATTCTTGAGCAAAGGCTGAAGCGGCGAAAAAGGGGGAGGAAATGTTCAAAGGCACAAAAGAGGATGCAAGAGTCATACTGTTGCTGATAGAATAAGCAACTTTTAGACGGGATGCAGAAAGGCTCTGAAGGAAACCAGGAAGCACGCAGAGCAGGCTATCCCTAGGTATCTCTCTCTCTTCCCCACCATAGCAGAAGAAGACCGTTGCAAGACAAGAGGACTCTGCAGCCCAGCAAAATGTCTGCTCCACCCCTCTTCAGTTTTTAAGTGGTGGGAGCAGGATGGGAGAAAGATGAGAACATCCATGCCCTGCAGGAGCTTCTCTGCAGTTGACTGCAGCTAGCTGCCAGAACTGCTAGTTCTGGGGTCCTCAGTGTGGCACCTGTGGGCCCCTTGGAGTTGTGAAGACACCTGTCTTGGCACCCAACCAATGTTTACAATTTATTTATTTTTGCTTTTTTGCTTGTTCGTTGAGGACGATTGTCCTGTTTTGGGGTTTTGTTGCCTGTTTTTCGGTCTGCCTTTTATTTGTTTGGATGTGGTTTTTACCTGGTTTTGTGTGGTGGTGGTAAAGTGCTGTGCATTACACGGTTTCTTGCCCTACGGAACGGGTATTTTGCAGTGCCTCCAAAAGTTTCTTAGAATTCCAGATGTGGCTCTTGGACCATAAGGGCTGGGAACCCTGTACTAGCTGCTGCAGTCACCATGGGGCTTCCTTCCATAGACTCCTGTGGGAATTTGTCTATTGGAAGGACGGGATTTCAGGCGCTTTCCTCCTGCTTTTACGTAGCACGATAATGCAGTGCAATTCCCCTCATTTCCCCTAACTCCCTTCTTCCTCCTGGCTGCTCAGAATCCAAGAGAAAACCAGGCCCATTGAAGGGAAGGTGGCAGCAGGAAGGGTGGGTGGCTGTTGTGCTGAACATGAGATGAAAGGTGGTTCTCAGCAGGTGGGAGTAGCAACTGTCATAACTACTAGCTGCTGCTGTCACCTGGAAGCTTTTCACAACAGGATTCTCTGGGAATTGTCCCAATCTGTCTAGGTCTATGGAGGAGATCCTCAGGCAAAAATGTTACACACAAACAAGAAACGGTTTGCCTGTCATTCTCTATTTTTATTGCTTGGCTTACCATTTTGGTTTGGGTTCTGAAGATAGCTTATGAACCAAACAAATGAGGATGGAGGGGATTTATTCAGTAGAAGGAAGGCAGGATGGCCATTTTAGATGCAACCTCCCCACTATAATGGCAATAAATCTTTTACAGCTATCCAAATTTATTTACGACCAGATTGAACGTCTCTACTGAAATCTGATCAGCTTCTCAGAAGCTACTTTCATTCACGAATTGCTCGTTAATTGATTGACTGCTTGCAACAACAGGGAAGAATGCCAAACAGAGGTTGCACGACTGTTCTTGTTGCAGCTATCCAGGGATGCTGGGTGCTGATGCTGCTCCTGAGGAGCAGAGGGAACTGGCGGGTGATGCCTCCACATGAGGATCCCTTCAAAGGATCCCTGCTTCAGGAATCACAACATCTTGGGCTGAGATTTCAAACTGGAAAGGTTTGCTGACTCTTCTCAGCTCATTCCTTATCACAACACATCTCTGGGCCCTCACATCTGCAAAAAGATTAATACAGTGGTACCTCGGGTTACATACACTTCAGGTTACATATGCTTCAGGTTACAGACTCCACTAACCCAGAAATATTACCTCAAGTTAAGAACTTTGCTTCAGGATGAGAACAGAAATTGTGCAGCAGCAGCGCAGTGGCAGCAGGAGGCCCCATTAGCTAAAGTGGTGCTTCAGGTTAAGAACAGTTTCATGTTAAGAACGGATCTCTGGAACGAATTAAGTACTTAACCCGAGAAGCCATTGTACTGATATATTGGAAAAACAAAAAATGGCTACCTTTGCCCAATGGACAGACGACATGACAGCTCTCGCAACCTGTAAGTGGATCACAATGACAATGACAAGGATACAATAGGACTTTCTATGTATGTATACATTATATATTTCTGTAATTCTGATTACATTTTAATGATATTTCATTATTGTTATACTATGTATACTCTTGTTTTTCTTCTTTCTTCCCTCTCCTTTCTTCTTTATCATTTATTCTAATCTACTGTAATTCTCTCTCTCTCTCTCTCTCTCTCTCTCTCTCTCTCTCTCTCTCTCTCTCTCTCTCACACACACACACACACACATTATGCTCACACACTAGAGACATCCTGATATTGCATGAAGTTTGAGCCCAAATTTAATTAAACAACCAAATCCACCCGATTTGATAGAACAAGTAATGAAATAACAGCAGCTTGCATATGTTAGCAATGAATCAAGAGATGGGTGGGGAAACTGTGGCCCTTGAGATGTTGCTAGACTACAACTCCCATTATCACTCCTACTGGCCGTGATGACTGAGGCTGCTGGGACTTGAAGTCCAATAGCATCTGGCAGTCAGGGAAGCTCAGGCTCCCCACCTCTGAATTAGCAGAATTTGGCTCTTCTTGCTGAATATTGTGTTCTGACCAGGAACATACCAGCAGGATCCCTGTATAATGTAAGTAACCGAGCGTAATGCTTAATTCCAGCCTTCAAAGAACCCTTAAATTGAACAGCTTTAAGTCGGGGAAAAAAGCTCAGTATTAAAACTGATAATGTACCTCGGTACATCTAAATTTCCCCTGAGGATAGCATGCCTTAACTGTCATTTAAGGTTTTACATTCTGCCTTTAAATCAGCGATTCCATTTAAATAAAAAGCTCTGATTTTCCCCGGATGAAAATGCAGCTGCTTCTTGTATCCCTCCAGCATTTTGATTTATTATTGACTACGTTCTCCGTCAAGGAGAAGATTCTCTTAGAAGACGTTCCTTGTTGAGTTCTGTAATTCTGTGACACTTTGTATTAATCTCAACCTATCCGTATAGATGCAATTTGGGTGGAAGAAAAATGTGGTGATTATGGGGTTTTTTGGGGGGGGGACGACGCACATTTTCAAGACTGAATGCTTCCTGAATAAGCAACGCTATTGTGTGCTATTAGGGATGTTAAGGGAAATGTTATCTTGATCTCCTAGTAAATTGAAAATAGCAAGGATTTTTAAATGTCTCCTGTGCCTTGCCTAAGCTGTTGGAACAACTTGACCCTTCTTTGTCTTTTGACTATCCTAGTTATACTTGAGAGTTGTATATATACCTTACTTACGTTAATACACTGGATGGGGGGGTGGGAGAACAAAAATGCAGACCAGTTGCCAAATTCAGCTTCCTTTCTTAAAAATAAAATAAAAATAAAACAAAAGCATGTTCCTAGTCTTTTTTATTTTATTTTATTTTATTTATCTATCAAATTTGTATACCACCCTTCATCTGAAGATCCCAGGGCTGTTCACAGCCACTGGCGGAGGAAGAGGAGTGTGTGGGGAGTCCCCAGCGGCGTGATCCCGGTGGGGTGCCATCGTGGCTGCCCCCCGCCCGCGCTGGGCTCCATGCCCCCACAGGCGGTGTGCCACACCCCCAGGATGTGTGCCACGCCCCGTTCGCAGCATAAAAATACAAGATCAAAACACAAAATACATAATAAAAACAAGAACAAACCAAACCAATAACACCCCTCCCCTACCCACAAACACATTTAAAAGGCTGTAGGATGCTAGCCAGCCAAAACCTGTTGAAGACGGAACATTTTTGCCAGGCACCTAAAGGTGTATAATGAAGCTCCCAGGCAAACATTCCACAAACGGGGAATCACTGAAAAAGGGCCCGGTCTCATGTTGCTACACTCTGGAACTCTCGGGGAGAAGGCCTTGTGCCTGTTAAAATATGGTTGCAAGTGTGGGTAATAGGGATGCATTGTATTTCTGCTTAAAATGTGCATCTATATATACATTGGGGATGCGGGTGGCGCTGTGGGTAAAAGCCTCAGTGCCTAGGACTTGCCGATCGAAAGGTCGGCGGTTCGAATCCCCGCAGCGGGGTGCGCTCCTGTCGCTCGGTCCCAGCGCCTGCCGACCTAGCAGTTCGAAAGCACCCCCAGGTGCAAGTAGATAAATAGGGACCGCTTACTGGCAGGAAGGTAAACGGCGTTTTTGTGTGCTGTGCTGGCTCGCCAGATGCAGCTTTGTCACGCTGGCCACGTGACCCGGAAGTGTCTCTGGACAGCGCTGGCTCCCGGCCTATAGAGTGAGATGAACGCACAACCTTAGAGTCTGGCAAGACTGGCCCGTACGGGCAGGGGTACCTTTACCTTTATACATACATTAGCTGATGCAAATTTTATGCATACCTGTCTCTTATCTTTTTTGGTGACGCTTTCCCTGTTTTTGGGAGTAGAGTGGTCAATTTGCAAGTGGCCACTCCAATAGGGAGAAAGAGAGAATCTGTGTGCCCGAAATCTTTTATTTCATGCAGGTTGCCTTGCTAACAAATCAGCAAAGAGTTACCGGACACACTCCCAAACCTTCGCAATCGTTAACTTGTTTTAGGTTTGGCTCCTCTTACCCAGGTATCTTTTCATCTCCAGCTGAAGCTGGAATAAAGAAAGATGCAACTCTTTCCACGTGTTTTGCCTAAAGTCCCTTTGTTTACCTCTTTCCTCACCTACTATTGAGGAAGGTGGAGGCGGAACATGAACGCTACAGAGGTAAGGGGTTAGACAAGAATGGGAAATCTGAGGCCCTCCAGAACTTGCTGGAGTACAATTCCCATCATCCCCTGACCATTGCTGGTGCTGGCTGGGCCTGATGGGAGTTTGAGTCCAAGAACATCGGGCAGTGGGGATGAAGGACAGGCTGTTTAAATTTGGATACTGAAAGTGCTATTGTCTGAGTGTCTGGCCTAAAAGATACACAGACTAGGTCATCATCTGAATGCCATCTACTAATCCCTCGCCTCCACTTACCTGAGTCAATCAAGAGAGAAGGGAATCCCAGCATTTGTCAAACCCAACAAGCATGCTGCTTATGTTATCTCCTTTGCAAACAATTAATTCTTTTGTGGCTTCCAGGCTGCAATGATTTACATGCATTCCTCTCCCCCCTCACCCTTTCCTCTTACTGCTTGAAGAAAGGATCCCCTGCAAACTAAGTGAGAGCTTTTTGTGCAAATACGATGTAGTAACTTTAGAGGGAGAGGCTGTTGCCTGTAATTCATTATTATTATACAAATTCCTATTTCAAGAAAAAGTGCTGGAGATAATAAATCCTCATGTAAATTCATGCACCGAACGTCTCTGGATTTCAAGAAGCCTCTTCATCTCAGCTGCAGTTAAACTAATGTCTGCTCAAGTCCTCAAGGCCTGGTGACTCCAAATCCTTTGGCGGGAGAGAAGAGGCTTACAGTGCAACCCTAGGCAAAGAAGACCCATGCTGGATCAGACCCAAAGGCCCACCTAGTAGCAGCATCCTGCTTCCCACTGAGATGCTTTGGGGAAGTCCAGCTACATCTGGAGGACATAAAGTTGCTTACCCTGCCTTGTGGAAGTCAAATCTCCCTTTAGAACCCACTTAAGCTAGTGGCAATCACCACATCTTATGGAAGATTGAGGTTGAATCCTGACAAGACAGAAGTACTGTTTTTGGGGGACAGGGGGCGGGCGGGTGTGGGGGATTCCCTGGTCCTGAATGGGGTAACTGTGCCCCTGAAGGACCAGGTGCACAGCCTGGGAGTCATTTTGGACTCATAGCTGTCCATGAATGTGCAGGTCCATTCTGTGTCCAGGGCAGCTGTTTATCAGCTCCATCTGTTACACAGGCTGAGACCCTACCTGCCCACGGACTGTCTTGCCAGAGTGGTGCATGCTCTAGTTATCTCCCGCTTGGACTACTGCAACGCACTCTACGTGGGGCTACCTTTGAAGGTGACCCGGAAACTGCAATTAATCCAGAATGTGGCAGCTAGACTGGTGACTGGGAGCGGCTGCCGGGACCACATAACACCGGTTCTGAGAGATCTGCATTGGCTCCCAGTACGTTTCCGAGCACAGTTCAAAGTGTTGGTGCTGACCTTTAAAGCCCTAAACAGCCTCGGTCCTATATACCTGAAGGAGAATCTCCACCCCCATCGTTCAGCCCGGACGCTGAGATCCAGTGCCGAGGGTCTTCTGGCAGTTCCCTTACTGCGAGAAGCCAAATTACAGGGAACCAGGCAGAGGGCCTTCTCGGTAGTGGCGCCCGCCCTGTGGAACACCCTCCCACCAGATGTCAAAGAGAACAACAACTACCAGACTTTTAGAAGACCTCTGAAGGCAGCCCTGTTTAGGGAAGCTTTTAATGCTTGATGCATTACTGTATTTTAATATTTTGTTGAAAGCTGCCCAGAGCGGCTGGGGAAGCCCAGCTAGATGGGCGGCGTATTAATAATAATAATAATAATAATAATAATAATAATAATAATAATGCCCCATGTAGACACAGAGCCAAATTCCTCAGCTCCAGGAGATGGGTGGAAGGAAGAGAAGCATGGCATGGAGAGATACAGCAAGCAGACTCCACTGTGAGTGTGTGAGTGGATTTTTGGGTCTTCCAGAAACCTGCTAAGTATTGAAAGCATTTCTCTCTCTCTCTCTTGTAACTCAGCAGCAGTCCTTTTGAGGCACACCGCTTAGGAATTGCTGTGTTAAGCCAATGTTCAGGGCCAATTTTCACAATTGCTTTGCCAGCAGGGGAAAGAGAAGAGCATAGTCCCACCCCCCTTAACACAAATTGTATGTTCGGGAAGTGGGGAGGACGCAAGATCATGCTTGAACGCACCGTTCTTGTTTGACTCCTGCAGCAGTGTAAAAACATCAAGAGTTGCGTTGGTTGCAGTCCAGCACGATGCCTATGGCAGCAACCAGTCTGAATCCTCCAGAAAAGGAAGAATGACAAAGATGACACCAATTTGCCAATTATTCCTCATCATCTGGCAGAGATATACTGCTTCCAAACATGGAGATGGAATTATTATTAAATAATAATAATAATAATAATAATAATAATAATAATAATAATAATATTGCCAAGTTCAATAGCAAATGCCATGCTTGCGCCCCATGACGGTGCATGATTCATTTTAAAACCATCTCAACTAGTGGGCATCAATATATATTTTTCTGGCAAAAGAAATTAAAAGTATGCAGTCCATCATTCACCATGAAATATTTCTTGAATGTTTCACATACCTATTGTGTGCTGACTGTTGTATAAATACAGTCGTATCTCGGAAGTCAAACAGAATCAGTTCCAGAAGTCCGTTCGACTTCCGAAACATTCAATTTCCAAAGCTCGGCTTCTGATTGGCTGCAGGAAGCTCCTGCAGCCAATCGGAAGCCACAGAAGCCCTGTCAGACTTTCAGATTCCAAAAGAACGTTCAAAAACCAGAACACTCACTTCTGGTTTTCGATCGTTCGGGAGCCGAAATGTTCAACTCCCAAGGTGTTCGGGAGCCTAGGTACGACGGTATTGTATTTTCATTAGTGACTATGTTTTAAGGAAAGAAGGAAAGCTAGATGCCAACATTCTGCTACGTTCAAGACTAATGGAAAAACACAACAACTATGAAGACAACAAGACAAGACTATGAAGATGAAGAGGTGGAGCTATGTAGAGGCAGGAGCTGGCTTGATACCTAATAACTTGAAGAAGAAGCAGAAGAGGAGTTTGGATTTGATATCCTGCTTTATCACTACCTGAAGGCATCTCAAAGCAGCTAACATTCTCCTTTCCCTTTCTCCCTCACAACAAACACTCTGTGAGGTGAGTGAGGCTGAGAGACTTCAGAGAAGTGTGACTAGCCCACGGTCACCCAGCAGCTGCATGTGGAGGAGCAGGGAAGTGAACCCAGTTCACCAGATTACGAGTCCACCGCTCTTAACCACTACACCACTGCTTGTGGCAGTGGGGGGGGGGGAGAGGTGGGTCACCAGGGATAGCGAGCAAGCTATGACCCCAGTCAGATCCTACAGACTGCCCCTTCAATTTCTCCCAAGTCCAAGGTTGCCATTTGTGTCGTGAAATGGAAAGTGTTGGAGTGAGAATACCGGGGGTTCTTCCTGTGCCTTCTCCGCAAGAGGTCCAGAGGTTGGCAGCATGAGAACGGGCCTTTTCTGCAGCGGCTCCCCATTTGTGGAATGCTCTCCCCAAGGAGATCCAGCTGGCGCTTTCATTATACGCCTTTTGGCACCAAGCAAAAATGTCCCTCTTTAACCAGGCCTTTTTGTGGCTGATTGACATCCGATGCCCTTTTTAAATGTGTTGTGAAAAGGGGAGAATTATTGGTTTGTTTTTATTAAAGGTAAAGGTAAAGGTACCCCTGCCCGTACGGGCCAGTCTTGCCAGACTCTAGGGTTGTGCGCTCATCTCACTCTATAGGCCGGGAGCCAGCGCTGTCCGGAGACACTTCCGGGTCATGTGGCTAGCATGACAAAGCTGCATCTGGCGAGCCAGCGCAGCACACGGAACGCCGTTTACCTTCCCGCCAGTAAGCGGTCCCTATTTATCTACTTGCACCCGGGGGTGCTTTCGAACTGCTAGGTTGGCAGGCGCTGGGACCGAACGACGGGAGCGCACCCCGCCGCGGGGATTCGAACCGCCGACCATATGATTGGCAAGTCCTAGGCGCTGAGGTTTTACCCACAGCGCCACCCACGTCCCTCAAAGTTACTCCCTCATAGTATTATTACTATGTATTTTGTGTTTTTTACATTGTAATTTAATGTTGTGAACCCGTCCTGAGATCTACAGGTACAGTGGTACCTCGGGTTACAGACGCTTCAGGTTACAGACTCCACTAACTCAGAAATAGTACCTCAGGTTAAGAACTTTGCTTCAGGATGAGAACAGAAATCGTGCGGGGGCAGCGGGAGGCCCCATTAGCTAAAGTGGTACCTCAGGTTAAGAACAGTTTTAGGTTAAGAACGGACGTCCAGAACGAATTAAGTTCTTAACCAGAGGTACCACCACTGTATAGGGCAGTATACAAATTTAATAAATAATAACAATTAACTGGTAATGATCCTGCAGGGGTGTGAATGTACAATAAGTGTGTGCAAAACAACCCCCACCCCACCCCCACTCCCTTCCCCTTTGCAAGTACAGACATCTTCAGGTTAATAAAAGACGTAACTACACTTTACAGGGATGCGGGTGGCGCTGTGGGTAGAAGCCTCAGCTCCTAGGGTTTGCCGATCGAAAGGTCGGCGGTTCGAATCCCCGTGGCGGGGTGCGCTCCCGTTGTTTGGTCCCAGCACCTGCCAACCTAGCAGTTCGAAAGCACCCTTGGGTGCAAGTAGATAAATAGGGACCGCTTACTGGCGGGAAGGTAAACGGCGTTTCTGTGTGCGGCTCTGGCTCGCCAGAGCAGCGATGTCACGCTGGCCACGTGACCCGGAAGTGTCTCCGGACAGTGCTGGCCCTCGGCCTCTTGAGTGAGATGGGCGCACAACCCTAGAGTCTGTCAAGACTGGCCCGTACGGGCAGGGGTACCTTTACCTTTACCTACACTTTACAAGGTAAAAACAGGGCGGCCAGCTCATCCCCTGCTCCAGTAAGGAAAAGGAAAGGTCGGGAGCAGCAGCATTGGGGTGCTTAACCCTTTCCTGCCTGCCAATTATCCCCTGCATTTGCGCCTCCGCATTCCACCTGTTTTTAACCCCCCTACCTTTGGTGCCTTGTAGTTCTGCCAAGAAACAAGGCAACTTTTTGGGAAGTTATAACACTTCTGTCTTCCTTGCCTTGATAACACTAAAATGGTTAATGTCAAAGCTTTCATATTTTTCCCAAAGTTTGTTTAACTATTGCTCTATTTTAGGTCTTTCAACTACTTACCATCAGATATATATATATATGTTCTATTTTCTTTGGTGGTTGTCAGGGATCTAACGAGAGCCCTTTATTGCTTAATGTGGATTTTGCCTTTTGGATAACCCATTAATGTGACAAGAGGATGAAAAGGAACTGTGTGTACTTGTGATCTCTTGTATAGCTGTCAACAGCTACAGAAAGAACTCATGTCATTACGAGACCACTACATGAACAGATAATTGATATATGAATCTTTGAGTTTGTAATGCGTGCCAGAAAATATGGGGCACAACAGCTCCATTCGTCCTGGTGTTTAAAAAGACGTTGGTATAAAATTTTGAAAATCATGTACAGCACAGTACAGTGGTACCTTGGGTTAAGTACTTAATTCGTTCCGGAGGTCCGTACTTAACCTGAAACTGTTCTTAACCTGAAGCAGCACTTTAGCTAATGGGGCCTCCTGCTGCTGCCGCGCCGCCGGAGCACGATTTCTGTTCTCATCCTGAAGCAAAGTTCTTAAACTGAAGCACTATTTCTGGGTTAGCGGAGTCTGTAACCTGAAACGTATGTAACCTGAAGCGTGAGTAACCCGAGGTACCACTGTATATGTATAAAGTTAAACAGTGATGGTTGAAAAAGGCTGTTTCTGGGTTGTGTGAGTTTTGCATTTGTTCATTCATAAGTCTGCTCCATCCTGTTTCCCCATCATTCAGCGTTTTTTTAAATAAAAAATTAGCATTTTTTTAAAGAAATCCCACCTATCATGGGAATTGGGGTTGCTTGTGTGTAACCTCCACCTGCTCCAAACTGCGTTAGGTGGTTGCGTTTTCCCTGGCTGAGCAGCCCCCCTTGGGCACGACTACTTCAGTCGCTGGCAGAATCCGTCAGTGGGCGTTTCCTAAACTTCTTCCAACATAAAAATTCCTTAACGGACAGCCTCCTTCTCGCCTCTCTGCGCGGCAGCCTTCTGCGCAGAGTGGGCGTGCCTATCGGTGGTCCTCCACTCTCCTCACTGACCTCACTAGAAGAGTCTCGGAGCCTCCCCTCCGAAGTGCTCTCCAACCCTCCTTCCTTCCTGGTGTCACCTGATTTTCCTCCCCCCGCGGGAGCCCTCTCTCCTCCTGTACTGGTTCCTTCTCCGGCATCATTGGAGAGCCTCGCCTCTCTATTTTGCTCCGATGTCAGTTCCCTGACACCACCCCACAAAATACACATTTTAGTTAGGCATTCTATCCTCAAAGATGTATTTTTGTAGGCATTCTGACCTAAAATAATCTAACCGACCCAATTAGGTGTTGTATCTATTTTTTCCTATACTTTTTTAGTGGATTTAATGTGCCAAAAGCAGTGTTGCATAATTTGGAGATGAGCAAAAACTGATGGCTAACTGCATTTCAATCTGAGTATTTGTCCGGGAAGTGTGAAACAGGATGGCTAGCTTAGAAATGCAGATGGAACGAAATACTCAAGCTCCCTGCCAGCAACATTTGGGAAACAGCCCCCCTAACACTCCCAGATAGCATTTTATATACTGTATATATTTAACAGTCAGAATTTTTGTTGTTGTCACATAACCTCTCACTGCTCAAAGAGAAGAATATGCAACATTTCCAAATTCAGCTTGCATTGGCAAAGGGGTAAGATCCCGTTTCCAAAAACGACAGGTTGTAGTTTCTCTCTCTCCCCACCCAAATGAGTAAAATTAGGATGTAAGAGTCAGCATTCAGATAGAAATCCAGTACAATGGTAACTTTGCACACCCGGGACTCAGTCCAGCAGAACATGTTCATTTCAGTGGGCCTTCTACAGGGAAGAAAACCCTGGTAGATGGGCTCCCTTGAGAGAAAACAAACACCGGGCCTATATCAAAAACAGGAAATGTGAATCCTATGCCATTCATATCAATGAATAATCTCCTGCCTTTTGCCTCTGCAGTGGAGCACAGGTAACGGACAATGTGAAGATCAGAGATGAAAGCAGAAGTTTCAAGCACCATCAATAACACAGCAAGCAGACATCATACATACCTGCCAAGTGCCCCCTGCCCCTGGGACATCCTGGTTGTTGTTTTTTTTGTGAGATCATGGCAGCCATTTTGGGTGCTGTGCTGTCTTGTGATCTCACACTGCACTCTCATGTGGTGTTTTCTTTTTGGTGCCATGTGAAATTTTGCCCCCCCCCAAGTGCTTTTTCAGGGTGAGAGTGAGGCACAGGTCATATGACTTGCCTGGGAACATGGCCCAGAAGATGTGCATCCGGTTTTGGATCTGAAAAAGTTGGACGGTATGCATCTTAGCCTGTAGTTAAACACATTGCAGGAAACCGCACCAAAATAATAAAGTTCTCACTCGGCCACTTGATTTTGTAAGGCAAAACATTCCATAGGGTTGGTGCCACTACAAAGAAGGCCCTGGGCTTTGTGCCTGACAACTTCATTTTAGATAGAGGTGGGATGTGCAGAAAGGTCTGCTCTGAAGATCTAAGTACACGGGAAGGTTCATTTATACTTCCTTACTGTGGTCTGCCTTGCCCACTTAAAACTGTGAGGCATATTAATAATCATGGTCAAGTTTGGACAGGCAAAAGAACACCAGACAACCCTGCAGGATCAGGCCCAAAGCTCATCTAGCCAAGCATCCTGGTCTCGTAATGGCCAAGCAGATGCCTATGGGAAGTCCACCAACAGGAACCTGACTGCAGCAGAGCAACCTTTGCTGGTGAAAAAGAGCAACTGGTATTGAAAAAGGGCTGAGCAGCTTTTGCCCAACGATGACAAATACAAGCCTGACAGGAACATGATAGCCCTTGAAGGATTCACTAAACTCCATTGCTTTACAACTTGCTTGGATCTTCTAAGAACAAGGGGCTTGTCAAGGCCCTGTCATGACAGGTTATATGGTTGGTAGAGAGAGAGTTTGGATTTGATATCCCGCTTTATCACTACTCTAAGGAGTCTCAAAGTGGCTCACAACCTCCTTTCCCTCCCTCCCTCACAACAAACTCTGTGAGGTGAGTGGGGCTGAGAGACTTCAGAGAAGTGTGACTAGCCCAAGGTCACCCAGCAGCTGCATGTGGAGGAGCAGGGAAGCAAACCCAGTTCACCAGATTACGAGTCCACTGCTCTTAACCACTACACCACACTGGCTTTCGTCCTAGGCTATACACATACACAGTGGGGAGATTCAGGTAGGTAGCCGTGTTGGTCTGACACAGTCAAAATATATAAAAAATTGTCCAGTAGCACCTTAGAGACCAACTAGATAGATAGATAAAGCTTTATTCACATTAGCCAATGGCCATAGCAACAGTAAAACATTACAGTGTACGCAGAAAAGGAAATTTGATATAAGAGCACAATTTAAAGTCCTGAATCAGCCGTCAACTAAGTTTGTTCTTGGTATAAGGTTTTGTGTGCATGCACACTTCTTCAGATATGTGGGGAGGGAAATCTTAAAGGGGCCTATGGATTCATTTGGAGGAGCAGAAATTACACGCAGTGATTCCCTTATTATCTGCTTGAATACTGGAGGCATAAAAAAGGAGACCTCGTGGACTATAAATCATAAATAGGACAATCCTGCGTAAAGGGAACTCCCTTGAGGAAAACTCCTGCTGAACATAAGGAGCTGAGAAATATTCTAACGCTCAGATCCCCTTGTATTCCAAAGCTTCGTAGGCAGAGAATTATAAGGACAGGAATATTAATCAAGTTAATCAAAGAACAGAGTGGGTTTTATGTTGCCGAGGTAATAACCCACCCTGTGAGATATGTATGTGCACATTATATATCTATAACTGTATCTACACACACACACACACACACACACACACCTCAAAATAGGGATATATTATTTGAAGCAACATTATGCCATGATGATTTCATCAATAATAATGAATAATGCGGGAAGGAAATGCACAGTTTAGGCAAGGTTGTCACAGATAAAACTAAAAATTTGAAAAGAAGAAGCGATGGCTGAGATCCAAAAATTAACTGATGTGACAGTAATTCCTACGGTAATCAAGGAGTTTGCTACTAGGTAAAAAGTATGGCTAGGATGGAAGTGAGGAGTATTTTGCTCTGGTTTGAGATCAAGACAGTCTTTGTGGATACAGACACATTTTCTGGTTGAATTGTAAGTGCCTCTACATTCTATGGCAGGGCCTTCTGGGGTGTGGCACCCTCCTTGTGAAGGCGAAAAAAGAGGGGGAGGAAACTCCAGGTTTTTGAAATGACATTTATTCTATCCTCAATGCATTTCTGGATTAAATATTTTCTCAGGGACACCTTTGTAGCAGCAATTCTCACGAAGGGCAAAGTTCATTGAGCACCTGGTGAGATGCAGAGGGCACAAATGCTGCTAAAAAGCATTCCCCGGGAAGGGCTTGGTCCAAATTGGGCCTGGAATAAATTTAAAATCTTACACCTGGAGTTTCCTCACCCATTTCCCCCCACCTGCAATTTGTGCTTTCCCAAGTTTCCTGGTTGGTTTTCTGCCCTCACTGTGAAACTTGTTCCTAGTGTAGTCTGTCAAACTACCTCCTTTGGTCATTTTCCCTGCCCAGGAAAGTAGTAAACTCTTTTCTTTTTCTGGATCACTTTTGCGGGGGGCAATGAATGCTGTCTTTTTAATCATATCAAAGAAAAGTAGAAGGATGGAAATCAGAACAAATATCCCAATACCTAAAAATGTACCTGTATAAAGTGCTCCTATGTAGTTGACATATGGCTGCTGAAATTAATGTGCACTCTGCACAGTTCATGGCTACAGGTAATAGCATGCAAGTATCATTGCAATAACCGCTCCCCCCTCACATACACAATAGGACGTAAAAATAGATACAAAGTCCCACAAAACAGCTGAAGAGGTATGCTAATATAGCATCATCATAAGAAAAGGGCTGCAATTAATCCACATAAAATTCAAGGCATGTATCATTTCATGCAAGATGTCAAATATTGGCTACGATCAACCCACACTTTCTAACAACAGTGCCAACAAAAATGCAGATCCATCTTTGAATCCCTTTGTTTTGCTCAAATATCTTGACTCACATCGCAGCCCGTGAGGAGCTTGATAAATCTCGTAGAGCTCAACTGCGGTGGGCAACAGAGCAGCCCTGGACCACCCTCCTGTATCTCCGAACCCAGAACTTAAGAATGAGGCAACCCCTCACTGTGGCCTGGAGATCACACGAGAGCATGCTATAAATGTGCAAATAATCATGAAGCAGCTCTGATGGAATACTTTAACAGCAATACTACTCTGGACAGTTCCCTGGCCACAGTATGGGACATAATGAACACTGTCTTGCATGCTCTTCCCACGTAAGATGTCTCTCTGTTGCAGAAGCACAGGAAACAAACGCAAAACCTGCTTATGGAGATTGGGATGTTAGTTCTGCACAAGCATATAGGAAGCTTGAAAAGCTATAGGTGCTTAGTGGGGCAATTGACACTATATAGTATGTCACTGGTATTTGGGAGGTGTTTTGAATTTGGCAAATGAGCTATTGTCTATGAGTGAATGTGGTTTAAAATAAGAAATCTGAAACCATGGTTCAGAATGTAGATGGTAAGAGAAGCTGGCATTCTGAGAAGATCAGTACAGCTTTTGCTTGATAAGGCTTAAATGGAAGAAGATTGCCTTTTAGATACCATGATCTCATGTTGTTTGGGAATTAAAAGGTTGTCCATTAAAAATGAAGAGGGACACACCCATTTTGCAGCCACATCTTCCTTAATTAACCACCATTCCTCCACCTGGCCACTTTTGTGTGTGTGGAAAGATTACCTTGGGTTTAGCTATTCTGCTTTCAGTTTGGTTCTACAAGTAAAGCTGCCCTTCCATCTCCTTTTCACCTAAATGGTATTATATGCAAAGCTTAATTGGTTCTTAAGGAGCCCATCAATTAAAGTTCACAGGTTGGATTTAGAATGGGAAAAGAGAAAGACCCTGAAATGGCAGCATGGCGTTGAAGAAGAGGTTGCAAGGTCAACCTGCCCTGGAGAGCACATGGCTGAAAAAGAGAAAACCAACCCAAAACATATTACTGCTGCATTTAAATAATGTGTTTAGTTAAACTAACCTTGAAGGGTTAGTGTGTGCTACTTCTCCGCTGGCATCTCATTTATCTTGAAAAAGAAACTTAGGTGGATAATGAGGATCTGGAGTTTCGGATGTGGGGTGGGTTTTTTGTGTGTGAGTTAGTCTCTGTTAGTGTAAAGACATTTATCATTGTGCCCTTTGCTGGCTCGCAGTCAGATCTGCATGCACAAACAGACTCTCCGTTATGCAATGGAAGGAAAACCTGTGCCAGATTTTTGACCTCTCAATATTCCTTTGGCATTGTTGTTAGAATGTTGCTGAGCTGATGATTCCACTGCATGGAAGAGTACCAATAAAATGGCCAGATGAGATTTGATCCCGTATAGTCCAGTGGTCCCTAATTAAGTGATGGCTTCTTGTGGGGACGTTATTGGAAAACAAAACCAAAAATCCAGTGTACACCCACTGACTATGGTCCAGATTCCTTGAGGATGGGGGAGGGAGAAGCACCCCTTTTGAGGCTACACAGCAGATGAAAATTCTCTTATGGAAATGATTGTGAGATGCTTTTAATAAATGTTAAATCAATGCTTGTAGATTGTTAGAGAGACCAGCCGGTCAATAGGCTGCTTACTGTCATGGTTCAGAACCATCTCTAACATCTTCTATTGACATCCTCATAATAGTGCCCCCCAGTAATCATCTTTCACCTTCTATGACCCTAAAATATACTGAGTAACTGATTTTAGCCTACTAAAATGTTCCTGGCGCCTTGTTGATGCACATACAGATTCTGATTATGACTTTAAGGCAGAAACTGGGGTGCTTCCATATGAATTCTGCTTCTGTGAAACATTTGGGCTTGGTTCAGTAGCTGTCAGTGGGGCAGGGCAGGGCTGCACAGCTTACCTGACTTCCCAAGGCTGTGGTTGCTGCCAATAAGTTAAAGTAAAAGGGGCAAGGCAATGGGGAGGCCAGCATGGTGCAGACACAGCCCTGGAAGCATCAGGTGGGTCCTACTGCTGCACCTGCACCAACCTCCCTGCCATCTCCTCCATCTGCAACAGGCAATGACCTGGTGTTAGGAAGCCACCTTGCCCTGCCAACTTCTACTGGTTGGATTTCATTGTCATGAATGGGGCCATCTTAAAGTCATTGGAGCAAACATCATATATTTTTGTTGACCTTCTGTGTGCTAGTTCACACATGCAAGCATATACTTGTAACGTGATCACGTGACACAATGATTCCTGGTAGAATGTGTGAACTGTCAACTGAAAAGTATTTTCTCTGAGTTGCCATCAAAATGGAAAAGTTCCATCTGCCCCGATAATCTGTAATGTCTCATTCGCACAGGCAAGTCATCACTAGTCAACAAATGATGGAACTTGAAGACATGAAGCATGATTCACATTACTTTTTAAAGCTTGTGTGGGCTCAGTGTTGCATCTGTCTTAAGGCGGCTGCCATTCTTTCTTTGCGTATCCAGTTCATTGTGCCAGTCATCTAAATTTTTTTTGGAAACTTTGTCATATATACTGAGCACCCATCTAATTGGGTGCTGAAACGGTCTTCTCAATGGATTCAAGAGTCATAGTGAGCCCATACTATGAGAGACTCAAAGTGTCACATGAACTGGTCCCCAGATGTGTTTATTTAAATCTAATGCTTTCCTGGTGTCAAGCAGTAGCCGCTCAGACTGAGAAACCAATTTATAGGACCAAGTGGAGGTCCCCTTTGTCACCTGATTCTGGCTGAGTTGGGGAACTGCAATACCACCTGTTGACCACTTGCAGTAGTGGCGCTGCAGTACAGCAGAGAGGAACTGGCAGTTCCTTCCTCCAGCTGCCTATCATGAAGCTGTTCCCTTAGCGCAAAACCTCTGGGAGTTTACACAATCATGGCTGGGATTCAAGGCAATGGAGATTCTGCAAGTATATTGTAATTTTATGTTGTGAACTGCCCTGAGATCTATGGTTTATATTGGTATATACAATTTATATAAACAACAACAACAACACTTCTGAGCTTTCACTCCTGACACATCACTTCTCAAACCATGGGAACCATCTCTGGCAGTGTAAGAAGCTTAGAAGTCCAAGTCCATCACTCTAACCGCTACACCATACTTCTTCTCAATCTTAACTGTATAGCTAAAGAAGGTGCAAGGGAGAACAATCTATATCAGGGCCATGGAGCAAGGGGTGGGCATTTAACCCTTACTGCCTAGAAATTTCATGTAATGCTGCTAAAATAGTACTGATAGTGGCAAAAAACTATTAAAATGAAAGGGGCTTTTTTGTGAGGGGGAGACATGGCCGGGGTGGACTTTGGTCATATGGTATCCTGTGTAAGGCCAAAATGTGATGCCCTCCAGTCCTTGTGCTGCCTTCCCAAAGTCAAGTAAGTGCATCTCCTTTGGGAAGGAGGTGCAAGGGCTCTGGCAGGGTCCTAGAGCCCTCCCAGCTCCTTCCCAAAGCTGGCCATGCACTTGCAGGACTTTGGGGAGGAGCTGGGAAGGCTCTAGGACCCTTCCAGAGCCTGCATTCCTCTTTCCCAAAGCAGGTAATTACTAGGCTTTGGGAAGGAGGCAGAAAGGAGATCTCTTGGCTCGGCATCCTATGCAGGGAAATAGGTCGCACTGCCTAAAAACCGCCTCTGTAAAACACCTTCCCCAGTGCTGCAATCCTGATTCAGATCTGAACACTCCCATTGCTGCCGTTCTAAGTGGCACTGCATACACACCAAACCTTTAAAGCACATTTTCCTTCTCAAGGAATTTCTGGCACTGTATTTTACCCCTCACAGAGTTACAATTGCCAGCAAACCTTAACAAACAACAGTTCCCAGAATTCTCTGAGGGAAGGAAATGTACTTTGAAGGTATAGTGCATTATGTAGGCACAATCAGTTCTAAGCACATTAGTTAAAAACATTTTAAGCATGACATGTTGTTGGGCCCCTGGTCTGCCCTCTAAATCTTGAATCTTGGGGCAAACACACCAAAGGCCCTGTTTCTTCTCAATAATGATTGATTGCCCCTTTCCTCTCTCTGTATGTCAAGAATCACTGCGCTAGCTCCCTGCAATGTGACTTTCACAGGTCCAGCTTCTGTACCTGTGCGATCCAAGTCCTGCTTATATGCACAGTCAGCCGACAGATGCTTGTTAGTGGGATGTCCTAGGGAAAAGAAGGCGACTTGTTAGGAAGCAGATGCTTCCTGGTTCTTCTTGCCAGATGCATAGCAAGCAGCCCCTGGGAAGAATTTAATCATCTGATGTCACTTTAAAATATAGCAGGGCCTCATGCTTTCTGAATTTGGAATTTTAATTTATTGGGGTTATGCATGGTAATTGCTTAGTAAACAGCAGCAATGATCTACTTTGCATGTTAGTTCTGATATCTGACTCGTTTCATATACGAGCAAATTAAATAACTGACGTTGCTTTGATGTGATATTAAAAAAAGCAAAATGCACACTTCTTTTATTGCAATGGTATGGGTAAGCAAAGACTGAAGAATTAAAAGGAAAAAAGCGGAGGCCCATATGAATTCACTTTTTAAAAAAGCCATAGTAGGGGGAATACCTTTCATTAGGATCAGCTACAGTGTCACAAAGTAGCGGGCAAGTTGCTGAGATCTCCAGAACGCTTCTTCAGGTGGAAGGGAAGGGGGCAAAGAGAAAACATCAGGCCTCTACAGTCAAGAGGCTGTAATGCTTCTGAATACAGTGGTGCCTCGCAAGACGAAATTAATCCGTTCCGCGAGTCTCTTCGTCTAGCGGTTTTTCCGTCTTGCGAAACAACCCTATTAGCGGCTTAGCGGATTAGCACTATTAGCGGTTTAGCGGCTTAGCGGCTATTAAAGGCTTAGCGGCTAAAAGGCTATTAGCGGCTTAGTGGCTTAGAAAAAGGGGGGGAAAGCGAGAAAAAAATGGCAAGAACTCGCAAGACGTTTCGTCTTGCGAAGCAAGCCCATAGGGAAAATCGTCTTGCGAAGCAACTCAAAAACGGAAAACCCTTTCGTCTAGCGGGTTTTCCGTCTTGCGAGGCATTCGTCTTGCGGGGCACCACTGTACTAGGTCTGGAAACGAGGAACCAAAGAGTTTCCATTTAATTTATTGATCTGGAAATTTATGAGCTGAAATATCAGCCCTGTAAGAACGAGGGACAAGGAAGTGGTTATTGCTGTTGTAGTCATTATCTAGCTGATACCCCATAGGTATCTAGAGCTCTTGGGCTCCAGTTCCCATCATTTCTGACTATGGGTCACACTGGCTGGGGCTGTTGCATGTTTGGAGTCTAACAACAAATGGAAAGCCCCACTTCCTGCTGCAGTATAAGCTCATTAGGTTCATTGCACCACACACACACACACACACACACACACACACACACACACACAGCTCAACTAGTATTAGAAGAGATTGTGAAGGGGGAAAAAGCAAAACAACAATACATCTGAAATACTCCTATGCCTATATAAATGGCATGCGATGGACTTAAGATGCCTTAAGAGATTAAGGCAGCACTTGTCTGGCTGAGATCAGAAAAGAGCCTGTGACTGAGTTGGTCCAAGAGGCTGTACAAAGAACTTGCCAGAGGGAGGCAACACAAGTGGGGTAAAGTGTCCAAGCAACCAGAAGTACAATCAGAGGAGATTTGGGGCACAGAGAAAAAATATGCCCTGTTTCTGACCCTTGGGACTCTACCTTAACCACACACACCTAGGTTGCAACCGCCCTTGGCCTTCCTGCCCTCTCCTTCAAGTGTTCTCCCACCATGGACCACAGATCCGCAAACTGCATTCAGAAGGCAACAGAATCAGTTCCAGATTTACAGAAGCCGCCCCGGTTTCTGATTTGATCCCAGATTGTCCTGCTTTCCCTTAGGATGTCTCTATTTTCATTGGAGAAATGTTGGAGGGTATGGAGTTATGTGACCCCCCAAGCCAAGGAGATAAGTAACTGTGCAGCCTTTAGAAGACAACTGACCCTTTACAGTGGTACCTCAGGTTACATACGCTTCAGGTTATATACGCTTCAGGTTACAGACTCTGCTAACCCAGAAATAGTACCTCGGGTTAAGAACTTTGCTTCAGGATGAGAACAGAAACCGTGCAGTGGCGGTGTGGCAGCAGCAGGAGGCCCCATTAGCTAAAGTGGTGCTTCAGGTTAAGAACAGTTTCAGGTTAAGAACGGACCTCCGGAACAAATTAAGTACTTAACCCGAGGTACCACTGTATAGGGAAGTTTTTTTAATGTTTAATGTTTTATTATGTTTTCATATAGGTAACTGATAAAGGACCCCTGGAGGATTAAGTCCAGTCAAAGGTGACTATGGGGTGTGGCGCTCACCTTGCTTCAGGCCGAAGGAGCTGGCGTTTGTCCACAGAAAGCTTTCCTGGTCATGTGGCCAGCATGACTAAGCAGCTTCTGGCACAACGGGACATCGTGACGAAAGCCAGAGCGCATGGAAACGCTGTTTACCTTCCCTCCACAACGGTACCTATTTGTCTATTTATCTCCCAACTTAGCAGTTTGAAAGCACGCAATGTTTTCATATTTGTTGGAAGCCGCCCAGAGTGGCTGGGGCAGCCTAGTCAGATGGGTGGGGGAATAATAATAGCAATAGCAATAGCAATAGCAATAGCAATAGCAATAGCAATAGCAATAGCAATAGCAATAACAGGACATCCCTATTTTCATTGGAGAAATGTTGGAGAGTATGCAAGAATTCTAGCATTCTCATTTTCTTTTGAAATTATGCCTGGTGGTTCAAGGCAATTTACATGGCAAGGAAAGCCTATCTGTGTTTTTTTTTTTTTTTTAGGGACAAAGTTCATTAATTTAAAAAGGACTGGGTTCCTAGACAGCATAAATTCAAACCAAAACGATTTATCTTAATGTACACTTGTTGGATAGTTAATAGAGGAGGGAACCTCAAAATACAAAGAGACCAAAGAGTTTCAATTTAATTTATTGACCTGGCAATTTATGAGCTGAACTACCAGCCCTGTAGTAATGAGGGACAAGGGGGGTGTTTTTTCTGGCTTCGTTATGGGACCTGCTCTCTCATTATCCAGCTGACACCCCATCGGCGTCTGTGTGCTCGTTCAGTAACTTACTATGTCATCTGTGCCCTTGGGAGCAGCTTAAGAGTGACGTTGCTCTGGAGAGTGTTTTCCCCTCTTGGTTTTAGCAAGTGGTGGATGTGGAGTTCTGGGTAACCCCAGGCTCTTAACTCACAACAGGTTTAAAGGTCCTCTACTCCAGTTGGGCCTTCTCAGCTGGCAGCCACTTCGACACTTTGAGTTTTATTGCCGTGGAAACGTGGCATTTGGAATTGTCCCTAAATATGTGAGGGGGGGGGGGGCGCAGAGAGAATGACGTATTTATTACAGGAGGGAAGGAAAAGGTCAGTTTTTAAGGTTTGCTTGTTTGTTCTTTAAAAAAAAATCAACTCTGATCTCTTTCATGTGGAAAAGGCGAAAAACTCCCTTTGACAGTCTGCCTGGTGAGAGGTTTGTCAGCTGGCATGACACACAAACCCAGGCTGAAATCTGACTGCAAGCCATGTATTGGGGCATAACAGGTGCCTGGTAAACACCCTTTTTTTTTTTTTTTGCAAGCTATCTCAGCTTATCAGATGTCTGGCAGGAAGGTTGGAAAATTACATTTTCAAAAACCTTTGGCACCACAGACTCAGTGCATAGTGTGTTTCCTCTCCAGGAAAGCAAATGTCTGATTTATTTTATTAAACCTTAATGAAGGACAGAGTATTTCTGAGAACGTACTGAGTACTTTCTACTCTGGAAGTATAAAGGAGGAGGAGGAAGAACCATTCCTGCTTGGTTACATACAGATTAAAAATTGAGCTGCTCTTGCTGTAGGTGTGAGGTTGTAATTCTGTTTCTGTTTGGGAAACCATGATACTGAATCAGTGCCGGATTTACGTATAAGCTAAACAAGCTGTAGCTTAGTCCCCCAAAAAAATTTAAAGGGAAAAAAACCTGGATGTACATTTCCAAAATATAAGATAAAAAACAAAATAAAACCTACATACAGCAACAGTGTTTTGTGTTGTACATATTTTGTTATGTGCAAATGGTTTTAGATACCTATTAGGTCCATAAATTACCATATGGCATATATTCAACACAAAAAACAGTGACAATTTGTTGTTGACAAAGGACAGCTGGACGTATAAAGGGCCCCATTACCTTCAGTAGCTTAGGGCCTCATCAAAGCTAAATCCGGCCCTGGTACTGATACACAGGTGCAAAAGCTTCACTTCCCCCCCTTCTCATACAAAGCCCCCTCTCCAGGGGCTGCTCCATTAACTTTAATGGAAAAGGCACTGATAGACTGATTTGCAGCAGGTGCAGGAAGTCCAATTTGGGATGCTCTGGTTTGATGCAGGTGCTCCCGTTTTCAGGCCCATTTGCTAACTTTGAAGAGGGGATAGCTCTGTGTTAAGTACAGTGGTACCTCGGGTTAAGAACTTAATTCGTTCTGGAGGTCCGTTCTTAACCTGAAACTGTTCTTAACCGGAGGTACCACTTTAGCTAATGGGGCCTCCTGCTGCCGCTGCACGATTTCTGTTCTCATCCTGAAGCAAAGTTCTTAACCCGAGGTACTATTTCTGGGTTAGCGGAGTCTGTAAACTGAAGTGTCTGTAACCCGAGGTACCACTGTACATAGAACCACTCCTATTTAAGTGAATGGGGTAGCTCCCTTTTCTGGACACAAACCATTTCAACTCCTTAGAATTCCCCACCATGATGCATAGATTCTTCCCTCAAGGGTTTCCCTTAAATCCCCTTTATATCATTAACCAATTTAGAAATTGAATACAGCAAATATTCAAAATACAGAAGATTGTTCATGTTGGTGTTCATGTGTTAATGCCAATAATGCCAGGCAATTTTTTTAAACGAATATGCAAAAATACTATGATGCACAGTGGATATTGACTGTCAGCATTTGTTGGTGTTTGTCCACAAAATGGATATTTAAAATATTATTTGACATTCACAAAATTCAGATGGGATTGTTGGCATTCACTTTTGAATATCAACATTCATCACATTTTTGGACACACATTGTAACATATATTTGAATAAATATTTTCTCTTGACTAGTCTTTGCAGCACTCAGAAAAGGCAACTGGGATGATCCAGTAATGAAAAATGAGGTTATTAAAAAAGCTCATAATACTAGTCTTGGGGTGAGCCATCAGGAATAGATGCAGCCCCTTTGCACTCCTTTTTTAGCATTTCAAAATCTGTTTTTGAGCTTTCTCTGTCAAAGACCTTCAACCGGCTGCACGTCTGAGAGACACACTTCATTAACTGACATGCACATCACTGTCTGGTGAGATTTCCTGTTGTGCCCTAACAAATGTATGTGCTGCGTATCTACAGCAGAAAAAAACACCAAGTATTGCTTGCAAGAAAGCTGCATGTCTTAAGCGAGCAATAACTTCCAGCTTGGAATAAATGTAGTAGCAGCAAGCTATCAAGTAAATATGCAAACAGACCATATGTGGAAAGGCTGAAAGAGCAAGAGATATCCAACCTTCAACAAAAGACGAATAAGGCTGAAATCCACAGAAGACAGGACAAGAGAGGCAGATACAGACTAATGGGGAGAGAGAGGAGTGAGTTAGCTTTACGGAAGGATCATGAACAGGGTTATGTGTTTGAGAATTTGGTTTTGCATTGTGCAAAGAATTCAGCATCCTCAGAAAGGCAGCTTCCTTCCTCCTCCTTAGAGCTGCAAAAATTCGCACCCGCCACTTAGTGATTAAAAAATAATAATATTCGAGCAGTTTATATATTTTTATAAATAAAAATAAATTTCTTTGTAAGATCACAAGGAAGGAGGATAACTCATACGCTTTGCATGGCTAAGCTTCCAGGTTCCTAAGAACATAAGAAGGGCATACTGGATGAGTCCAGTGGCCCTTGCAGTCTAGCCTCCAGTTCACACAGTGGCTGACCAAACTCCCTAATGGGAAGCCTGCAAACCATTAAAGGCATTATCCTCTCCCCCCAAATGGAAAACGAGTGAGGTCCCAGCTAAAGAAGAATGGCAACTTAAACTGATGGAATATGCACAGCTTGCAGACCTAACATACAGAATGAGAGAACAAGAAGAACCTACGTTTAAAGAAGATTGGATAATGTTTATTGAATATATGGGGGGGGGGGAATTGTGTACATTTTAAAAGGTTGGCAGCATTAAGAGAAATTCAACAGTGTAAATAAGTTTTGATGGATGTGATAATGGAACACTGAATGGTTTAGTTTATGTAAAATATGCAGGGATTTATGTTATGCAAAATGAACCATGGAAAGAGAAGAAGGGAAGTCATTGATATTTTAAGGTTGTTTAAATGAATATTCTAAAATGTAAAACAAAAATTATAGAAAAAAATAGCATTATCCTCTCTATGATCCTTCATGAATTCAACTAATGCTCTTTTAAAAGCTATTGAATTTTGTAGCCCTCACTGCCTCCTGAGGGAGGAACTTCCATAGTTTAACTGTATTAAGAATTGCTGTTGTTGTTTAGTCGTTTAGTCGTGTCCAACTCTTCGTGACCCCATGGACCAGAGCACGCCAGGCACTCCTGTCTTCCACAGCCTCCCGCAGTTTGGTCAAACTCAAGAACACTGTCCAACCATCTCATCCTCTGTCGTCCCCTTCTCCTTGTGCCCTCCATCTTTCCCAACATCAGGGTCTTTTCCAGGGAGTCTTCTCTTCTCATGAGGTGGCCAAAGTATTGGAGCCTCAGCTTCAGGATCTGTCCTTCTAGTGAGCACTCAGGGCTGATTTCCTTCAGAATGGAGAGGTTTGATCTTCTTGCAGTCCATGGGACTCTCAAGAGTCTCCTGCAGTACCATAATTCAAAAGCATCAATTCTTCGGCGATCAGCCTTCTTTATGGGTGTTAGGAAGTACTTTCCTTTATTTGCTCCAGGAGAACCAACATCTGAACCCAGAAGATCAAACTACTTCTTCCTATACCAGGGATGTGCCACCTTAAGCTCAGGGGCCAAAAGTAGTCCTCCAGGCCTCTATATGACCCTCAGCCCTGTCCCCTGGTCACATGTCTGAGCGCTACCCCTCACCAGCCCTGCTTCACACCCACATTCCAGGTTTTGCTTGGCTGCACTGTGTTCCTTGAACTCTGGTTCTCCTTGTTTGCTTGAACAGATGGATGAAGAGGTGTGAGTGGATGTGAAAAACTAGCCTACTGAAAAGAAGAAGAAGAAGAGCAGTTGTTGCTCCACTCACTTCTGGTTCCATGGAAGATTGTGACCCTTGGGTTGTAAAGATTCCCGAGCATTGTCCTACAACAACGTGGTTCAATTTAGCAGGGAGAAGCTCTGGTCCAGGAGGTTGCGTGTCTAGACTCCACAACCACCCCTCGTTGAGGAATAAAACACACCAGGGCACAGATATTAGGTTAATGTTAGTGGGCAAATTTTGGCCACAACTTTATTGATTACAGAATGTGAGCGGTAATTGGCTTAGGCATTGAATGGACCTGACTATATCTGACTCCTGCCCACTGTGCAGGGAGTCTGGTAAGAGTAAACCACCAGAAGGGGGAGCCCCGTCGATGCAGACCAACTCGAGCTCCCCCAGGTGTTCCCGAAGGGGTCGTGTCTTGGCCCTAGCCCCGCCCTGGGCTTCGGACAAGATCCACACCCCCAGATTCCTTTAACAGAATACCTGTAGGCTTGGAGGGGCAGGTGATGGCCACACCTCCCCTCCCCATCAAAAGGTCAAACAATACCTAACCGCAAAACCTTACAAAGTTGTGATGATTGCTACGAGGTAGGCGAAAACCAAATGGCCCATTCCAGTTTTGCCAAGTGGAAAAATTCCTACCAGGCCCCTCAGTGGCGACCAACCAAGGTCCATAGCAAGGCCAATTAAAACCTGCAAAAAAAGGGCGGGAGATTGAAGGAGCGAGCCAAGAGGAAGCCCTCCGGCTCGTGCCTCCACTTAAATGGTCCTGGCCACGCCCCAACCAGCCAGCGGATTGGCTGGCTGAGTGTTGACACGGCCAGGATCCCCAGGGCAACGCGGGGAGAGTGGGTGGCCACGTGGTCCACCGCAACTCCTCCCCACAAGGAAGTGGAGCGGACTAGGAAGAGGCACCAATGAATTCAAAACAACCAGACAGGGAGAATTTGTTCTACAGGATTTGTAAACAGGCCTTGTAAAATCAATAGAAATCAGGTAAATGTCTTCAAAAGAAGATTTTCAAACCTGAGTTAGAAATAAAAATAATAGGTCTTTGATCCTGGTGAATATAATTCTACCACTTACTTTACTTCCTGTAGTACTTTTAAATAGAACACATTAAGCTCACCAGGGGAATCCAGTTCTGACACGAGTCTGAGTTTCCTCTCATGAACTGAAAGCAATCTGTCCAATGAGGAGATTTGAGGACCAGTAATTTACTACCTCAACTGTAATTTTAAATGCTCACTCACTGCAGGGATTGAAGCTTTCATTCTATAATTACAGAGGAATCAAAAGTCTAGTGCACTAATGTATTGAGTTACGATGCCGGCTATTTATAACACTCATTTCTTGAGCAATGGATTTTTAATATGTTGGTGTGGCCTGGCTGTTGGTAATAATCCTATTTACACAGTTGCTTCATGGCTATGGGCAGCAATCCAAGCTCCTGAAGGGGGGAAAAACGTTTATAGCATTGTTGGTGCAAAATAAAGGATTTTGTGAGGTGTGTGTTTGTTTACCAAAGTTGCAATTTTACACTGCTAGGGTGCTTAAATCCTATTGACTGCAATGGGGCTTATACAACAGAATTGTGTGGTGCAAGATTACAATCCAAATCCAAAATTGTGGTTCTTTTCCTAGGGTACAGAAAGAAAGAAAACACTTCTTGATGTGCTCTTGCTGTTTGAATTTGGCAGAGTGACACTATATTTGCAGGGACATTTGGGTTATTCTGAAGGGAAAAAAATTTGCAGTGAGTCAGCTGGATCTGTAAGGCTGTTTAGGGCTGGTAAAAATGTGATCATATGCCAGTGAGATGCATGGTGCGTATTATGGCATCAAATTAAGTTTCTTCCTACCTTTGGTGATTGTTGCCATTTATATTTCAGCAGGAGCATGAGGATTAAAGGAACAATTCATTGATCTGGAGACTGTTAAAAATATAGAGGAGAGCCAGCGTGCTGTAATGGTTAGGGTGCTGAGCTACAGACTCAGGAGGCCTGAGTTCAATTTATCAGTCATCCATGAAGCTTCCTGACAGTGGGCTAGTTGCTTTCGCTTCGCCTGGAGGAAAGGGGGACTGGAAACGCAGCACATGAATAAATATTTAGGATGTGGTTTGAAGGCACATGAGGCCACCACCTTGCTGTGAAGCTAAGCAGATCTGAGTCTGGTCAATGCCTAGATGAGTCATCTCCTGTAAATATTATTATCAACCGTGTGAAGTATTATTTATTTATTCATTACATTTGTATACCGTCCATCTTAAGATCTCAGGTAGGTTCACAGGTAGGTTAGGCTGAGAGACAGCAACTAGTCCAAAGTCACCCACTGAGCTTCATGTCTTGAAGGAATGACCACCGAGTGTGGAGCAAACTTCCACCTGCAGACAAGCTGCAGCTGTCTGAACATCATGCCCTCTATCTAACCTTTGGCTTTCTGAGTGGTCTGCCATGCCCTGCCTGTGACCTTTGTCTCCTTCGTCATACATTGTTCAAGGGGAAAGTGATGTGGTGGAAGCAGGTGCCAAAATAATTTTGTACCACCCCACGATCGCATGATTGGCAGATGTAAAGGGCTCAGTCCGAAATGTATCTGACTGGTTTTGCATATTGTGCTAATAAAAAGAGCCTCAGCAGAGCTAGCTGGCAGCTTGCTTATGCACAGCTCACCTGCATTACCAACTCCTGCCTCATGTCCTTCACTTCAATGTCTGAGTGGGGATTTGAACCTTGGTCTCTCAACTCCTAGTCTAGAATTCTAACCACTACCCCACAAGTAAGTAACAGTTGGACAGGCAGACTTTCCCTTAATTACATATGAACCCTGCCTTTCCTCCAAAGAGCTTAGGGGAGTATAGATGGGGGCGGGGAATACTCACTTTATCCTCACAGGCAACCCATTCAGACAGATTAAGCTGAGTGATCTTGTGAGGCTCAAGGCCACTCAGTGACCTTTCTGGCTCAGTAGGGACCGCAACCAAGGGCTGAAATCCTCTCTTTAACCCCATTCCTCCCCCACCTCTATATTGCGTCTCTGCTGTGAGCCCTGCGCGCCTTCAGAGATATAAATGGTCACAATTACCAACAATGGGAAGCAGCCTAATTTGATGCAGGATTACCCATCATGCACTGAGCTGGGCATACCCTGGCTCTGAGCGGGCCTTGCTGCCAAGCAATTAGTGTGTTGGATCAAAGCAATTCCACCTGAAACCGTTTTCTGCAGAAATTCCCCACAATTTCCCCTCCGTTACTGCGAGCCTGGCTCTGGCTGAGTCCAGAGATGAAGTTTTAGTCCTTCTGTTCTGCTCTCCTGCCCTTACCCCCAGCCTCTCTCGCCAAGTTTTCTTGTTTTGAAAATTGACTCCACTACAAAGCAGTTACAGAAAGAATCCTTGACACGTCAGTCGAGAAGGCTCTCCAGGGCAGACTGACAACGCCGCCACGCAGTCCATCATTTTTAAAGAGAAACACACACGGTTTACTACTGCCCACAGTCAGCCAGCAGACATTTAGAGGCTCTAGGGTACAATTGTTGTCTGCGGCTCTTTCAATTAACTCCTACCTTTGTAATGCACTGAACCTGGACAGGACATGAGGGGATATTTCCTCTGAGTTCACAAAACAGAGTAATTGGAAATGTATCCTTGGTAGACGGCACCTCTGAACAATAGGTAACCTCCCCCCCCCCCCGGCCCCTTCTCCTAAAAGATAAATTATTCTTTCTTTAGGGCTATAATTCACCATGGCCAAGGTTTCTAGAAGTAGCCAGAAAATCCTAAGGAATCTTAAAAGTTTAAAGAAGCAGGGATGGTTCAGCACTGGACAGCAGGCTGCAGGCTACTCCCTCAGCTATTGGGGATTTCAGATCCTCCAAGTGTCCCTATTTTCCTCGGACAGTCCCAGATTTACCAAAGCTGTCCGGTTTCCGATTTGATCCTGGAATGTCCTACTTTTCCTCAAGACATCCCGATTTTCATCAGAGAGATATTGGAGGGTATGGAATAGGATGTCCCTATTTTCATTGGAGAAATGTTGGAGGTTATGGGGTCTGAAGAATGGAAGAAAAGTCTTGCTTGGAAAGAGCAAAGGGTTGACTTTGCCTGGCATGCTGCCCTTGACTTTGGCCATCCGGGTTCATCCAGGTGAATCTTTTTTACCTGGGGGCCATGTGTCCTTCTGCACAACCTTCTATGGAACACACGGGCACGGTCAGAGGCAAAAGTAACACAGCAACAAATGTAAAATTTACCATTGCCCAATAGGTGAGTTTCTACACACCCCGCCCCCTCTGAACTTCACATAGGCAATATAGGATATTATTTTACTGACCTACCTAACCAGGTGGTTGCAAGGATGTGGTTTAAGGTAAAGCATCCTTAAAATGAAACCTTGGCCAATCTGGAAGCCCATATGATGAAGGGGGGGGGGGGAGGTGGGTCTAATCCACTTTGTCCTCTCAGTAGCACGTTCCAACACCAAGTGTGTGAACGTTCACCTGACACTATGAAAACTGACAAATGAGCCCCACTTTCTCCATCAACGCCACAGCTGTACAAGTGACACAGACAGGTGAGTGGCTCTGGACACATCATATACTTCCACCCATTATTGATGAACCATCATAGGTAAGTCTTGGCTTCGCTTCATTGAGATCATCCATTTATTGAACGATGATATCCTAGAGTCTGGGCTTTCGATTGTCTCCCTGGGTTCACTCCCTGGCTTTGCATTTCTAACAGCCAAAATTGCGCTCTATCTATCTATCTATCTATCTACCCATCCATCTATCTATCTATCTATCATCTATCTCCATATATATATAACAAAAATCAGTGAAAATATTATGGTGCCCCCCCATGATGTAATTCAGAGTAAAACAATATTAAACCGCAAAATAAAATTTAACAACAACAACAACAGATTCACTGCAGCACTCCCATTATTTTGATCTACACTAGTAGGGCACTAGTGAGGGAAGGGTGTGGAGTGTAAGGAAATCTAATGATTCTTCCATTATGACTACTTCAATGGTTGTTTTTTTAAAGCAAATGTCAAATTCTTTTGTTAATCCCCCCCCCCCCCTGTATTTTGTCAGTGTCCCTGCTGTACTGGTGTCCTGAGCATTTGTTCAGTTTGCCTGTTGGGTAATCCAGCCTGTGTATGCGCGCTCTCTCTCTCTCTCTCTCTCTCTCTCTCTCTCTCTCACACACACACACACACACACACTTTAAACCTCCACCACATGATTTAATTATCCCTGTAAGCTAAACCAGAGCCTTTGTATCCATACAACCAATCCTTCAAAACAATGTTTTGCAAACAAGACTAGAAAAATTAACGCAGGCAGCATTTTATAGGAGTAACCGGAAGACAACAACCCATTCCTTTATTAGGCAGCACTGTGTGGCTGTTCTATACAGCAGGACGATCCAAATGGAGCCAGAGTCCAACACCTTTGAGAACCAGAGTGACCAGGCCCACTTTGCCTTCACAGATGCATGTGTGTATCTCAACACCCACACAGATCGTGCTTAACACATTGCTCCTCAGGCGACGTGTTTTTTCGCACGAAACGGGACCCAAAGCAACATTTCCCACGAGTTTCCGTCAAAACGCATTAATCCACCAGATATTTCCCAGGACAATATTATCTCACACATGCAGGCTATCTTCCTCACATTCGGCTGGGGAGCAGAGTAGGGCGGGAGACGAAGGAAGGGGTGAATCCTTGAAGACGTGTTTGAAAAGTGACATGCCAAAAAAAAAGAAGAAGAAAGCCACAGGTAAACTGTATGAGATGACTTATTTTTTCATTCTGCGTTTATCACTGTAATAAGCAAATCCGGGCTGGGGGAAAGAGGGAGGGGAGCACCAATAATATATATTCAAGGCAGTTATCTTTCCTCTCATTTTGTGTGTGTGTGTGTGTGTGTGTGTGTGTGTGTGTGTGTAGGCTCCTGACTGCTTTGAAATGTCACTGTTGTCTTTCAGCAAACGTCTCCTATCAACAGAATGTCCCCTCAATGGGGGCAGACAGAAAACGATGCCCTCCCCCTTGGCAATTTGTGTGTCGTAGAGTATTAAACTCCTGCCATAGTTTTTCCTCACGTGGACATTCAAGGCTGTATCTACTGCCACCCTGGATAAAAGGGCCATATTAAATGTTTCTGAAGCTCTTGCAAGCTGCCATTGATAACTGCCTGCTTTTGACCTACAAGGTTAAAACTCTAACTTGTTCTTTCCTGTGCTGTCAGCTAGTGGTGATAAATGCTTCGGCCTAAAAATAAAAAACCCTTTACAATCAGGTTTTAGATTTAAAAAAGAACTAGTTAACGTTGTAAAGACGAGGCAGGATTTTTCTCTCCCCCCCTCCACTTTTGGGCAAACACTGGGCAGCTCAAAGGAGCGTGTCTCTAAAATTTATGGTGCAAGCAGCTGGACACACATGATTTTAGAGATTAAGGCAGTGCTGTGGCCTTGGAATGCTGCAATTTGACTTCATTCCCATCAGAAACACATACCTGTTCCTTCTCCTTTAGTGACTTTAGCGGTGATTTTGCAGAGGGGTGGGGCGGGCTGGCAGAGTGATTTACATTTTTCAGAAGAAAGGCAGAAAGGACCCCATTGTTTTAAAAAAGAGTTGCACCTCCCTCAGGCTCATACATTACAAAGGTCCCCTGTTTGGAAGGGACACCCTTATTTGTTGCAATTTCACTTAATAAATTGCCATCCATATTTTACCTTTGAATGCCTTTTCCATTTTTTAGTGGGAGTTCCTAAGATTGTCATTTTCCAGTGCCTGCTCCAGGATTTTTTTTTTTTTTTTTTTGCTGAGAAGCGGTGTTTTGGGGCAAGATGCCCTTAGGTGGCCTCAACCCCTGTTCTTTGTCTGCCTTAGGAAGCTCAGAGGACACATCAGTCAAGAAACTAGACAAGGACTGCATCTACACAGCTATAAAAAAACGCTCTGGAAATACTTGGGGGGGGGGGGATGTTTTAAAGCTCACAATGGAAAATTTCATAGAGCTCCTATTTCAGCTCTACAGCACCATCTGGTGTCATCTATAATGTTTTATGTTTTACTAATGTAGCTGAGTGCAAGAACTTTATTAGACCCTCTTAACCAAGAACAGTGCAGCACTCGGAGCCTCCTGTCTCCATGCAGACATTAAGTCCAGTGCCACCTAGTGGTTAAAATATATAATGGCATTATCCACACAATGTCCTACCTGTACAGCCACTAAGAGGGAGAGCTCAACTGGAATACAGGATGCTGCTCCTTTTCTTTACACCTATTATGGTATTTTTAGTTGGAAGCCCAGCCAGATGGGCAGGGTATAAATAATAAATTACTACTACTACTACTACTACTACTACTACTACTACTACTATTATTATTACTATTAGAATTACTTGTATGCCCAAAGAAGGCAACTTTGGTAAACTAAAGGTAAACCACTGTGGGCTGGGGAGGGGAAATGTGGATGCATCAATACTGTAGAATGCATATAAGAGACCACAGAACTCTTACAAACCTTTAGAAAAATAATTGGGGGGGAAGCACAGTGAAGACTGAGCATACTCAATAGCCGTTGAATGCTGACTATTGTTGGGGGAATGGAGCTGGGTATTATGGAGAAGAAGAGAAGAAGAAGAGTTTGGATTTGATATCCCGCTTTATCACTACCCAAAGGAGTCTCAAAGCAGCTAACATTCTCCTTTCCCTTCCTTCCCCACAACAAACACTCTGTGAGGTGAGTGGGGCTGAGAGACTTCAGAGAAGTGTGACTAGCCCAAGGTCACCCAGCAGCTGCATATGGAGGAGTGGGGACGCGAACCCGGTTCACCAGATTACGAGTCTACCGCTCTTAACCACTACACCACGCTGGCTCACATGGAGGGCTCACATGGAGGGGAGCATAGACAGCACAGGAGCACTCCATACTGTAAAATTTTGTTACAGATCCCACCTGTGCTGTGCCAATACTGATCCGAACCAGAAATCCTCTTGGGCTTTTCAGCCATCTGTCATATTTTTTGTCTTCCAAAGGTGTGTCAGTTTCGTTTACTGACCTAAAAGCATTTCGTTGGTTCAGTTCCTCAATCACCCTCAATACTGCACCTTATTGTTGTCACATGGCTCTAGTAAACTTGCCATATTTACGAGGAAGCAGAGCTTAAGGCTACGTGGGGCTTGGTGATCTGCCAAGCTGAAAATAGCATTTAACAGGCTTTTAATCTATTTCATAGGTTATTGTCCCCGGGAGTGCTGTTAAGAGTCTGTGGGAGGGGCGGGGTGGAGGGGGATGAGAACAAAGGGCTATTTTCACTTACAATTCAGCCACTGATGGTATTATTACTCTGCCATTGGTAATCAAATGAAGGTGCACTAATAACAGTACCCTTTAAATGTGCAATGAGGGGGACCCACAGCAGTATAGGCTTTTGTGTCTCTGTGTTTGGTTTGTCTTAAAAACAAACAGGCTGTAAGGAACTTGAAAGTTGTTTCCATCAAAGGTTAGCATGCAGATGAAATGCTGTCAGAGACAAGGCTCAGCTTTAGCAGGGGCAGTCAATGTTGTGCCTTTCCAAATATTGTTGTTGTTTAGTCGTTTAGTCGTGTCCAACTCTTCGTGACCCCATGGACCAGAGCACGCCAGGCACTCCTGTCTTCCACTGCCTCCTGCAGTTTGGTCAGACTCATGTTCATAGCTTCAAGAACACTGTCCAACCATCTCGTCCTCTGTCGTCCCCTTCTCCTTGCGCCCTCCATCTTTCCCAACGTCAGTGTCTTTTCCAGGGAGTCTTCTCTTCTCATGAGGTGGCCAAAGTATTGGAGCCTCAGCTTCACGATCTGTCCTTCCAGTGAGCACTCAGGGCTGATTTCCTTAAGAATGGATAAGTTTGATCTTCTTGCAGTCCATGGGACCCTCAAGAGTCTCCTCCAGCACCATGATTCAAAAGCATCAATTCTTCGGCGATCAGCCTTCTTTATGGTCCAGCTCTCACTATGCTGGACTACAATTCCCATCTGCCCCAGCCAGCACAGCCAGTAGTCTGGGATGATGGGAGTTGTAGTCCAAAACATGTTGAGCTAGGCAAACAGCTTCACTTTTCATAGTGGAAGAATGATGGAAAGGGAGGAGTTGGGATAAAAATAAAAAGCCAGACAAAACCAGCCTGCTCTCCTTCATCTTTCAGAGCTTAATGTGGCAAATAATAAATACTTTTAAAAATAGCAATTACTATATATAACATGTTACTTTCAAGCTTGTATCTGAGAGGGATTCTACACATTGAGCCAAATGAGATAGTAGGCAGGGAATTTTGGCCTGGATCTGTTTCTATTGCAGGTGGAAATGTGCGTCATCTTTTTAAACCACCTCAGAATAAAACTTACACACCAGGGGAAGGGGTATGCTAAACAAAGGGAGAGTGCTACTGGTCGCACTGGGCATGGAGCCTTGGGAGAACTGCAGGAGGCTCCACAATTATCATGTAGAATGGAATTTGAGTGGGAGAGGGCCCCTGAATTTTGATGCCGCTGAAATTTGAGACCCCAAGGTCTGCCACTGATGCTGAACCTTCCTCACTGTTCTGCTAGGGGTCAACAGCCTGCCCCCATGATCTCTATCATTCTTAGGCTTCAATGAAGCAAGACTTCCAGATATATAATGAAGGTGCCAGGTGAACCTCCCTGGTTCACCACTTCAGAAAAGGCCTGTTCTTGTGTTGCCACTCCCCAGACCTCTTGTGGAGAAGGCACACAGAGATGGTGAAATATACTCAGAGTCGAGTGTGGATTTCATGCTCTTTATTCAGCTCAGAGTAGTGAGGAATGAAAGTTCCCCCCAAATATATGCTTTATATACATTATTTACACAATGGGCCGCACGTGATTGGCTAATTCTGGGATTCTCCTGTAGGCCAATCAGGTTGCGGATTCACTTCCACCTGGAGCTGGATTGGGTGGCTCCTGCGGACCAATCATACTGCTGCATTGTTCTATGACCAATCAGACTGCTGCATTCTGGATCCTATTGTTCTAGGACCAATCAGACTGCTGCATTCTGAATCCTATTGTTCTAGGACCAATCAGACTGCTGCCTTTTGGATCCTATTCAACTCAGTACATAACAGATGGGCCTCAGATAATGAACACAGAGTCCGAGTTGGTTTATATGGAGAGAGGCAGTTCTTCAGGTATTGCGGACCCGAGCCATTTAAAGTTTTAGAGGTCACGTTTCAACACATGCTTTCTAGGCACGGGACAAATGGCAGTGTGGACGAGCAGTGAGGAAAAGGCACTTTGCACATAGTGTGCTGTTCTTCTTTCACATCTTCCAGGTGTGAGCCCTGGCACTGACAAGTTCCATGGCCAGGCCATGGCGAACCCTGCCTTAAATGGAGGCCTGAGGCTTCAGTGGGCAAAGAGATTGGTAGATCCTGGAAGCACAGTTGCTCCTGAGTAGCCCAATCCTTTGAAAGCTTCCAAACAGAAGCTCGGTGCAAGATGTTTGGACACCTTGAGGATTTCGTCTCTGGCACTGCCGAAATAAGCACTGCAAGTCAACAGTGTGGGTCCTGCTCATCCCGAGACTTCTGCTGCCTTCAACACACACACACACACACACACCACATAACCAAACTCCTATCTCATTCTTCTCAGCTGAGCGCTCTTTGGTGACAAGCCAAGGGGTGACATACACTTCAGGATAAGGAAATCCGATTTCAGACACCACTGAGTTTGATAAGCCACTTCAATTTTGAAGATGAGAAGGGGAAAATACTTTGAAAATAACTTTGTGGAAGCTTCAAACAGGGCCTCTGCCTATGTCCCCCCCCCCATTCCAACTACCTATAGCTGCCCCGATTCGGCAGCATAGCTTTCCCCTCATGGACAGAGAAGACTCAAGGTAGTATCTCTGTAAAATGTTAAGTTGAAAAACCAAAAAATAAAAAATAAAATAAAATAAAAAAAGACTAAAGGTAGCTTATGCAGCTCAGAGAAGCTCCCCCCCCCCCCCGGATTGTTTCAACTGCGTTTTCGTACGCCCTGGGTTTTCAAGTCCAACATCCACCATACAAAATATTTAAAACGACAATGCCCCATATGCTAGCCTCATGCAATGGTAGTCAATCAGGTATTGCATATTATGAAAATAAGATACAAAAAAATGAATGGTATTAGGGAAAATTGGTTGGGAAGCATGTGGATGATAGCAGACTTGCATACGAAAGTGTGTTAGGAGAAAGCACAAGAAAATCATGGTTAATTTTCACAAGCTTTTTCTTTGAAACTGCAAACTGATGCGGAAATGTGGAAAACTGACCTTAAAGCAGGAAAAACCAGAAATGGAGAGAAACCTAAACTGACCGTTTCCTCCATCCTTAGCTCTGGCAGCACACCTTTCAGGGCAGCTCTGTGCTTGATTTATTTGTTCATGTTGATGAAAATGTTTTTTTAAAGAGCCTTTCTGTGAAGGAAGCCAAAATAGCTACCAATAACGAAACTCACAAAGGAGCAGCTGGCACCTTAAAGATGATGGGTGGTAGTCAATTAAGTCTTCCTCAGGGTAGACCCATTGAAATGACTTAACTTTGTCCTGTTCGTGAACTTCAATGGGTCTACTTGGAGTAAAGCCATCCTAACATATTTATTGTGGCATAAGCTCAATCCACTTACTATTTCTCTCTGCACCAGCAACATCAATCCACACGAGTGCAACACGGATGGGCAAGTCAAAATCTTGGGCTATAAATGTCTGTCAGGTTTCTTGCAGAAACTGGGTGAGTCTTGGCGCCACAGTAAATGGTGGAGACGGTCAGCAAACCCGTTTGATAATGACAGCAAATAACAATGGGGGGGCCATTGTATTTAGCGGAGCTCCTCTAACAGCATTAGGCCTTTTGTCTATTTTTACACCAGTTCAGTGATGCTGTTGCTGAAGGTCACTCTTCAGGAAAGGCCCTAATTAAGATTTCTGCCTGCAGCAAATTGTAAGAACTATAATACATCACACTGGAGCAACCCAGCCACAGATCATTGACTATCCTGAGCCAGTCATGTGGTGGAAGCAAATAATACGGTTTTCATAGCACCGAGAATCGTTTGACAACGTGATTAAAAATGCAATACCTTGGGTTTTCCGGCACAATGTCACTTAAAAAAAATAAAAATGTGTTGTTGCCAGCCGAACAGAATTGTTTAAATTATGAAGTGAAGGGCAATTGCAAAGAAACTCATTTGTACTGGCGTGATTGCAATATTGTTTGTACCACTTTGGGTGTTATATATGTTTGGGCTTCAGAGAAGGCATATGTGGCAGTTCTCAATGTCCTGTCTACCCTCCCTTCCCTTGGCTCAAACTTACCCCCAGACCCACAAACAGGAAGAGAGACTCCATGGACAATTAAGATATGTTGACCCACCCACCTTTGTCTCTGGCCCCACCCATGACCCCAGGGGAGAATGTGATCCTCAGACTGAGGGAAAAGATTGCAGACACCCGAGTCTGACACTAGTTTTCACGTCTGCGCCTGTTCCCCAACCTCTGTGACCCTTGCAATCAGATCACTTTCTTATTCAATCCCTTTGATAGTAAAAAAGTGAGCTGGGAATGAGAGAGACAGCTCATGAGCTGATTAACAGTCATCTGGTGTGATAGGAGTCCAAAGCAATTATCTGAATCCTTGTTGGCCTCATAACTGTTTAGCTTTAGCCAGAAGTTCTCTCACCCAAATGTCACTTGAGATGACACTGAGAGCAGTAACCACCCTGCTGCTTTGCTTTTGAATGTTTTATGTGTAGATCCAAAACATAGCCTAGATTTGAGAGGTGGAGAACACCCAGGGCTGGACCTTCTAAAGCTGACTCTCCCTCCCTCCCTCTTTTAGAAAACTACTAACAGGCACAACCCATTCTGAAATGAGCCAGCTGCAGGGATGGGGAACCTGTGACCCTCCAGATGTTGCTGGACTTCAGCTCCCATCCTCCCTAACCATTGGCCATGCTGCCTGGGGCTGATGGGAACTGTAGTCCATTTGGAGGGCCACAGATTCCCCTTCCCTGGTTTACTGCATAACAATTGTTTAGGGGCATGAAGAGCTGTGCTGGATCAGATAACATATTGTTTCCAACAGTTGCTAGCCTCTGGGAACTTATCTGCCGGGCACAAAGGCTGTAGCTCTGTCCCAGTGTTTGTCCTCAGAATGTGGTGATCTGAATATGGAAAATCCATTTAGCAGGTCACTCTCTGTAGTGAAGACTTCAGAGCTCGCTCTGAAACCAAACCCTGCATTGGCAACAAGAACTCTGAATACCATAGTTTTCATTCCTTCTGTGGTGGAGCCATTGATAGATGTGTCGGCTGTCAATGTGTCTACCCTATCACCTAGCTTCATTGCCACATCTTGTGGTAGTGCATTAAGAACAGAAGAAGGGCCTTGCTGGATCAGACCAAAGCTCCATCATCACAGTGGTCTCTCACAGTGGCAAACCAAATTTCTATGGGGAGCCCACACCTAGGACATGAGTACCATTGCCCTCTCCCACAGTTGATTCCATGCCGTTGGTATTTAGTGTCATACTACCTCTGATCCTTGAGGTTCTACCTAGCTATCATGATACTGGAGGTCAGTGATGGCCTTAACTACTCAACTATGTATTGCACACCATAGAAGTCTCCTGTTCTTGTATGTTTAAATACCACAACTTAAATACCACAGCTATTCAAGTTTTATTCTCTGCTTTAAGATCTCACTTAAGCCAAAAGGCAGGTTTAAAAATGCTCAGATAAAACAAACCAGGGTAGACACAGTCACATCATGGTGCACTTTAACACACACGCCTCCTTCCTGAATAGAGAAGGGTCGGGGTTCAAGAGTGACATTAAGATGCGTAGGGATTTATAACAACAATGTGAGGCACAGTCAGACTGAGTGCTCCCCGGAGCACCACTCATTTCAGCTGTGCTTGTGCAGAAGAACTGAAAGGCTGAGCCAAGCCAAACTTTATTGGAAGAAAAACTCATGGGAAAGTTTCTGAGATTTCTCCTTTCCTGAACCCCTTATTTTAAAAAGGCACTTTGCAAAATAAATAAATCCAGCTATCCATGTGTGTGTGTGTGTGGGGGGGGGGGGTGCCTGTCATTTCACTCTCATCATATCCTGGGAAAAAAATAAATCTTAGGATTCAGCTATATTATTTAAAAAACCAGTGTTTTGAATGCAGTATAAAAATGCAGCTCACTGGAAGGACAGATCCTGAAGCTGAGGCTCCAATACTTTGGCCACCTCATGAGAAGAGAAGACTCCCTGGAAAAGACACTGACGTTGGGAAAGATGGAGGGCGCAAGGAGAAGGGGACGACAGAGGACAAGATGGTTGGACAGTGTTCTCAAAGCTACCAGCATGAGTCTGACCAAACTGCGGGAGGCAGTGGAAGACAGGAGTGCCTGGTGTGCTCTGGTCCATGGGGTCACGAAGAGTCGGACACGACTAAACGACTAAACGACAACAACAATAAAAATGCAACATCAGAGCACAAAACTTTTCTATGAGATTTTACATAGATTTTTAATTTTTTTGTTATAAAAATTTTATTTATGACTTATTTATAGTGTCCCCCCGCCCGTGTGGAGATCCACCCTTAGTCCAGGCCAGGATGGAAGAGGCAGAATTGTTGTCAGCCTTCCAACACAGAAGCTGTGCTAATGTCAATGCTAAAGATGAACCCAACCAAGAATAAAAGTTGGAGTAGTTCTTCTCCTGAAGAAATGTCCTCTCCAAAGTCTTTGCCCATGAATAGGGTGGAGGATTTTGAGAGGTCATTTCTGCACCGTTCTGTTTCAAGGTTGATTGTTTCCTGAGGTAATCTACTCCAGGTGTGGAGAACCTCCGGCCCAGAGGCCAAAAGCAGCCCTTCACACCTCTCCATCTGGCTCTTGAACCTTTCTCCAAGCCACACCCTTCCTCCCCAGACCTCACCCCTTTACTGGCCCTGCTCTGTGCTCTCCTTGAGTGCTTCAACTTGACTGAAAACTGTCCTTGAAATGTGACAATGCCTGCCTGGATGGAGAGAGAGAGGTGTGTGTGGATCCATCTCCTGCTCTACCATGTGGTCCCTGAAAGATTGTCCACAAAGCAATGTTCCCCACCTCAATCCAATCATCCGCCAGTTCTTTGTGAAGTGACCCCTTCACCCTCTTTCCTACCCTTCATTCTGAGATCTGCAAACATTTTTCAAGCATGCTCAAGGTGACTTTTAGTGTTTGGGCTGGCACCGTTTTTTGCTGTGTGCCTGTTTGCAATCTCAACAAAGGAAGAAGTGATGTTGGATGAAGATAACCTTTGAAAAGTAGCCTTAATACTCAGCTTTTCGCCAACGTCGAGAAAAGATTTGGACCATGAGTCGCAAAGTGTTGACGCCACTGGAGCAGCATTGATAATGCAGCTGCATTTGTTGACCAGCTTTGGGGATCCTAACAACATCTATAACAGCAAGAAAATGAATGCCTTCAAACCAGCTCAGAACATCTCTCCATTCAGGATATACAGAAGTGTTTGTGCCCAATACGAAGCATAAAACAGGCTTGATGTTTCAAAATGCAAGCATTGACTGATGGATTGATTGATATTATTGATCCATTTCTCTCCCCACTCCAGTGTTTGTATTTAGATGCTTTCAACCAGATTTATTTTTTCCTCCCCTGCTCTCTTACTCTGAAGTCTCACCTGGAATTTAATGCAGCATAGAGGATAAGCTGCTGGATTTGAGCCAAGGAGGCTTCCATACAAATCCTCATTCAGCCGTGAAGCCTTCTGCCTTTCTGTCCAAACTACCTCACAAGAGGAGGGGAACCTTAGGAGAAGGACAGAATACAAATACTGTGTGCTAATGAATGAAGAGTCACAAGAAAGGGGAGCAACATTTGAGCAATTAATCTAACCAAATGATTAATTAATTTTTTTAAAGAACCAACTAAAATATTAGTTGATTACCTGGGCAGCACATTTTGCTTAATGCACAAAGGTTACTTTTTGATGAGACTTTATGGGAAATTACACTTGTAAAGTAGAGGAGAATAACTACACTTGGTAAATAAAAGCTTTTAATTCTCAAGCACAACAGATGGGCTTTTAAAAGCAGAGATTGGGTGGCCATCCGTCATGTATGATCTCGTTGAGATTCTTGCATTGCAAGGGACTGGGCTCGATCACCCACGGGATCTCTTCCAACTCCACAGTTCTATGATTCTACCTGAACAGTGCAATCCTTACACAGAAACAATCCCTACTGGGATCAATGCACCTTGATCCCAGGAATGTGTGCAGTCTTGAAGAAGCATCCCCAATTCTCATATGATGAGGCCTACTCTTCTAAGATGGTGGCTGCTACAACATCTATAATGAGGCTGGGGCATTTTTTCACCCCAAGGGCTGCATTCTTCCCAGCCAAGCTAAGAAAATCAATGTGGGTGTGGCCTCTAAAGGGGTGTGGCCTGGAGAGGGTTCTGAGGGTCAAATAGAGAGGCTCAAATCAGAGCTGTATACAGATTAACAAGGAATAATTACTTGCATTCTCATGGCACAGAAGTCACTCGGAATACAACATCAGATCAACACGTCCACATTGCCTAATAGAGTTTATGAGACCTATTTTTTAAAAACTTGTTCCCTTTAAGAAAGTGAAGCACACACAAATCATAACAGGTATAAAACTTTTTTTCTTGTATCAAACTGTTCCCTTTAAAAGACTATTTTTCTAGTGCAGAAGATCTGTCTCCAACCATTTAATAGCAAATAGCTCAGAGACGCAGAGAGCTTTAAGACATGAATGAATTATTTCAAACCATTATTTTAACGATGTTTCTACTGACAGCTCATAAGTAAAAAACGTTGGTGAACTATTAATGACAGAAAGTGTAGGATACAGTACTCGCTTTTCCTTTTGCAAAGGTTCCTAAAGAGATCAAGTTCTTTCCTCATTCCGCTACAAACTTACTCCTTACTTGTGGTAAATTCCTTTTACTAGGTGCAGTTCAAAAAAAGATTGTTAAAACAATGGCACAAAACATTCAGGTTTTAAAGTTCTCGGAATCAGGCAATATAATAATAATAATAATAATAATAATAATAATAATAATAATAATAATAATAATAAAAAAAACAGTTTCCCACAATATCATTGGATATTTTCTTAGGGCTGTTGTCTGAATTTAAAAACCTTGGTTGATTAATCTTGCCAATAAGTATGTCTGAACCAGGAACCACACTTTCTTGGTTTGAGATCAGAAGTGGAAAATCTGAGGCCTGCACACCAAAAACAATGCTTTGGGCAGGGACAAAACTAGGCTTTATTTCACCTGGGTCAAGGACCCAGTTTGGTACCACCACCCCAGGCAGATTTGCATACACACAACACACACACACACACACACACACACACACACACACGTAGGAGCTCACCCCGTCGCGGGGATTCAAACCACCGACCTTCTGATTGGCAAGCCGAAGACCACAGCGCCACCCGCGTCCCTTCATATTAAAAGTACCAAATCAGACCTGATCATAGCTGTCAACTTACAGATTTGAAAATAAGGGACCAGCAGCCTTGAAAATAAGGGACCAGCAGCCAAAATAAGGGACCTGCAGCCTCACCTGTTCCAGGCACTCCAGTCTTCCTGTCCTCCTGCAGTCTAGTCAAACTCATGCTGGTAGCTTCGAGAACACTGTCCAACCAACTTTGTAACCAGAGGTTCAACTGAATAGAATCTGAATCACATGCACCACAAGGCCTATGCAGCCTCAACTTAAGATGGCTCCCCGGCCTGGCTTTGCACTGCAAAGTTTGCAGCAGCACGTGCAACAAAATGGCGTCCAGCATTCAAAAAACCCCTCAGCTTGCATTAACTAGCCACACACAAGGCATGCAAGCTCCACCCCCCAGTCGTTCTTAGACTTCTTATTGGGTGAGCAACACAGCCAAGCAACACAGTTGGAGCCTCCCTCCTCCCTGGCCAGCAGGGAGGGAGGGAGGGAGGGAGGGAGGGAGGGAGAGGAGCTGCTTCCTTTGAAATTTAAGGGACATCATTTAAGGGACATTTAAGGGACATCCATCAATAAGGGACAGCAGTGGGACATGGCGCTGGAATAAGGGACTGTCCCTTCCTGCTTGGCAGGGGGTTGGACTCGATGGCCCTTGTGGTCTCTTCCAACTCTATGATTCTATGAAATAAGGGACACTTGACAGCTATGGACCTGATATGGTTGGGAGATCCATGATCAGATAGCTCATTAATTTTTTTTATTATTATTTTTTAATGCTACTGGCAGCTGCAGATCTGAATCAGGTTTGTAATACAGGAGACATGGGGTGTGTGAACCTTTTCGCCCAGGAGAGTTTTCCTGATCCAAATTGCCTAACTGGAGCTGTTGTTTGCCCCATGAGTGAATCTTACCAGCACCACACAGGCCCTGTAAGTTTTCTCCATGAGGCAAACAGCTGCTGTGTGGATGGGTGAGGGAATTAGGATTGGGAAAGCAACCCTCCTGCAGTTCCATGGCTCCAGTCTGAATCATGACCCCCTTCTCTTTTGTGACCACTATTAACTTTTTTTAAAAAAAGGCATGGGGGAATCTGAGCAAGGAGCTTTTAACGCCATGTTTACTTTGGACCATAATATGTAGGGCAGGTAGTGTTTCTTATGTCCACCGTCCTCATCGCTCCATCCCATGTCCACCTCCAGCAAATACAGGGCCAATTCAATTCAATTATTTTCTATCGAATCAAGGAGCTGCGGTGCATACAGCTTAGCTTTGCAAGGAGCCTGCATTATCTTCCTTCTCAAGCAGAAAGTAACAAGAGTATCTTTCTTCACAGGCATCTCAGCACTTCCGACTGCTCAGATCTCTTTTCAGCTTGGCAGCACCCACCAGACTGCCGGAATCTAACTCATTACCAGCTTCAGGGCTTCGGATTCAAGCTCGTAATGAAAGCACTTTCAAAGTCTGAACAGCAGTTGTGCAGAGGAATAGACATGGCATAACATCGAACAGAAGGTCCTATGCTAGCCCAAAAAACCAAGGCAAATCCCCTGAGCCATCAGGGTCTCTATCCTTCAGCTTTATGAAATCACATTCTGAAAGTATGTAGGCAGCTTCCAGTACTCTCATGTGGGGACCAAATTGGTTTCTGAAGCCTTTGGAAGAGGTGTTTGGAAGGTACGAAATGGGATTTCCCAAGTTATTTGGGTCCCTTCTTTGGCCAGTGTTAAGACTTCGGATGACCGGGAACTGGTGGCAACATCTCTTTGGAACTCCACGCCTCAAGATTCATTGTGCTCCCTCCTTGGCAGTTTACAGAAAGGCAGAACTTTTCAAAATCTAAAATACTAGTAGCAACTAGTAGCAACAATAACTTATTTGTTGCCTCATATACCACAGTCTTTAAGGCAACTCACAGAAGACATAGTAAATGCAATTTTTTTTAAAAAAATATAATGCAACTGTCAATAATAGGTGCCCACAACAATACCCACCAAAATAATGTAAAACATCAACAAAAATAAGCCTCACAGTATATGGGCCAAGATAATGAACTCAATCAAATATCTGGGAGAAGAGGTAGGTCTGAACCTGGTGCCGAAAAGATGTTATTGTGAGTGTCAGATGGGCCCTGCTGGAGTGAGCATGCCACGGACAAGGAGCCACAACCAAAAAGGCCCTCTCCCACATCACCACTCTACAAACCTCTCTCAGAGGGGACACTAATAATAATAATCAATCAATCAATCAATCAATCAATCAATTTATGCCCCACCCATCTGGCTCGGTTTCCCCAGCCACTCTGGGCAGCCCCCAACAGAATATTAAAAACATGATAAAACATTAAAAACTTCCCTAAACAGGACTGCCTTCAGATGTTTTCTAAAAGTCAGATAATTGTTTATTTCCTTGACATCTGATGGGAGGGCGTTCCACAGGGCAGGCGCCACTACCAAGAAGCCCTCTGTCTGCTTCTCTGTAACCTCACTTCTTGCAGTGAGGGAACCGCCAGAAGGCCCTCAGAGCTGGACTTCAGTGTTTGGGCTGAACGATGGGGATGGAGATGCTCCTTCATATACACTGGGAAGAGGGCCTCTGCTGATGACCATGGGGTCTCAGCATGTTCATACCAAAAGAGGCATTCCATTAGGGTTTATCCATCAACCCTTTCCTAGGTCTGAGAACTGATGAAGCCACTTGAAGTAGGCTCACGTAGGCTCTGCAATATTTCCAGAAGCCTCCACAGTACTAATTCAGTCAGTCTTCCTGTATATCAGAAGCCACTGAGTTTCCTATGACTACTTTCCCATGTAAGAACTGCCTCACTTGGCTTCTACTACAAATACCTTTCACTTCATGCAATCTGAAATTAGAAGCAGTGGGAAATCTCTGAAACCAAGCTAAAGTGGAACGATATCTTAATATTCCAAGTATTCTTCACCAAGACGAACCATTTTCCTTCTGAACTCATTCTCCCTTGCCTCCTGAATTCTACTATTTCATTATCTCAGGATGTCCATTCACACAGGCCACCCAGCTCTATTCATTCCACTTTGACCTGTTCTGGACCCTCTGAAGCTCAAGGAAATTAAGTGGTTTGCTCTGCTAAAGAGTCATACCACAAGCATGTCCAGCTATACTTGGGGTTCACCTTGAATTACAGCCCCTCTTCCTCTCTAGGATTCCACCTTTACAACCAGCTGCTCTGAGACAGTCTCTGCATCGGAAGGCAAAGGTGGTGCTTCACTGATCTCTCTAATTTCTGCCCACCTTCTCTGGAGGTTAGAGGAAGGATTTTATGCTTGGTTTGTTGAGTTGGGCTCTTAAACAAAGCTCTTGATTTCCCCTTATCTGTCCCTTGCTGGCGTTTTTATTCCCCCGCCCTCCCTGACAAGTTCCCACTATATCACACGTTTATTTTCTAGTCCCAGTAACTGCCTCTCCCCTCTTGTTTAAACTGGAAAGGAGAAAAAGGGAAAAGATTGTAAGAGGTGGTGCCCAGTGCCCATTTGGATCCGTTCCGATGTATTATAACTCATGTCGGCGCATCTCTGCAGGCAGTAAGATGCACGTAAACAGAGAGGCAAGCTTCAAAGAGACGCTTGGCATTAGAAGCTGGAAATGACATTCAGGTAGTTACCTGCATTATATCCAGCAACTGATTAAAATGGGGCCGATCGCTAGCCAGACACTTAATGAAGCTTTTGAGCAGGCTGTGGGAAATTGTCTTTGGTAAGCCCCAGCACCCCTGAGTCTGTCACACATTTTAATATTTGTTCATTGGCTACGTTATCATAGCCACACAGCCCCATCCTTCTCCCTCTTTCCTTCGTATCATGGGGACTCTATACAGTGGTAGCTTGGGTTACATACGCTTCAGGTTACATACGCTTCAGGTTACAGAGTCCGCTAACTCAGAAATAGTGCTTCAGGTTAAGAACTTTGCTTCAGGATAAGAACAGAAATCGTGCTCCAGCGGCGTGATGGCAGCAGGAGGCCCTATTAGCTAAAGTGGTGCTTCAGGTTAAGAACAGTTTCAGGTTAAGAACGGACTCTGGAATGAATTAAGTACTTAACCTGAGGTACCACTGTACACTGGAGGCTGCCCCATTAAGGCTAACGGCACTGTCCCACCAAATTCAGTCTGACTCCACCTTCCTGCCTTTTCCAGACAAGCAGCCCAGGGGGTGGGCACTGCCTATCAGCTACCTATTTCCAGCTTCCTGCTCTGGAACTCGGCAGGGAGGAGGATGGGGACAAAATGAGACTTAGTTGGCTCCGCCTACCGTTGGCTCTGGCTCCACCTACTGTTGGGTGGGTCTTCTGCTCCACCAATCCTAATGGGCAACACTGCAAGAGTCAGCAAACTTTTTCAGCAGGGGGCTGGTCCACTGTCCCTCGGACCTTGTGGGGGGCCGGACTATATTTTTTTTTTGGGGGGGGGGGGGATGAATGAATTCCTATGCCCCACAAATAACCCAGAGATGCATTTTAAATAAAAGGACACATTCTACTCATGTAAAAACACGCTGATTCCTGGACCGTCCGCAGGCTGGATTTAGGTGATTGGGCCGGATCTGGTCCCTGGGCCTTAGTTTGCCTACCCATGGGCAACAGCTTCCACTGAATGTATATACTGTACTGCAGCCTTCCCAAACCTGGTACCTTCCAGGTGTTTTGGGCTGCATCTTCCCTTAGCCAACACAGCTACAGTTTCAGTTTCAGGACATTTGGCCCCAGCTACCCAAGGACATAGGGGACGCGGGTGGCGCTGTGGGTAAAACCTCAGCACCTAGGACTTGCCGATCGTCAGGTCGGCGGTTCGAATCCCCATGGCGGGGTGCGCTCCCGTTGCTCAGTCCCAGCGCCTGCCAACCTAGCAGTTCGAAAGCACCCCCGGGTGCAAGTAGATAAATAGGGACTGCTTATTAGCGGGAAGGTAAACGGCGTTTCCGTGTGCTGCGCTGGCTTGCCAGATGCAGCTTGTCACGCTGGCCACATGACCCGGAAGTGTCTTCGGACAGCGCTGGCCCCCGGCCTCTTAAGCGAGATGGGCGCACAACCCCAGAGTCAGACACGACTGCCCCGTACGGGCAGGGGTACCTTTACCTTTACCTTTACCCAAGGACATAGGGGGTGCGGGTGCCACTGTGGGTTAAACCACAGAGCCTAGGACTTGCCGATCAGAAGGTTGGTGGTTCGAATCCCCGTGACTGGGTGAGCTCCTGTTGCTCGGTCCCTGCTCTTGCCAACCTAGCAGTTCGAAAGCACATCAAAGTGCAAGTAGATAAATAGGTACCGTTCCGGTGGGAAGGTAAATGGCGTTTCTGTGTGCTGCTCTGGTTCCCCAGAAGCGGCTTAGTCATTCTGGCCACATGACCCGGAAGCTGGACGCCTCAGCCAATAAAGCGAGATGAGTGCCGCAACCCCAGAGTCGGTCATGACTGGACCTAATGGTCAGGGGTCCCTTTACCTTTACCTTACCCAAGGACATACTACTAGGAACCAGGCAGAGGGCCTTCTCAGCTGTGGTGCCTGCCCTGTGGAACGTCCTCGTATTAGATGCCAAGGAGATAAGTAACTACACAAGCTTTAGAAGACATCTGAAGGTTGCCATGTATAGGGAAGTTTTTTTAATGCTTAATGTTTTATTATGTTTTTATATATGTTGGAAGCCGCCCGGAGTAGCTGGGGCAACCTAGTCAGATAGGCTGGGTACATTTATTTATTTATTTGGGGGATTTGCTTCAATTTGCATTTTGATGTGAAACAACACATGAAAGGTAGTCCAGCTATCCTCAGAAGTTTGTGCTTTTCTGAATTTTGCAAGGCTCTTCTCCAACAAACCAATATCTATGAAATAATGCATATATTAGGAGAAAGTGTGCATGAAAATGACTATGAAAGCAACATGCAAGAGAGCATTAGGAGGCACTGCAACAATGTATACATTAGTCAAATTGCAAGCAAAAATGCAGTTATTAGGAGAAACGCACCCTAAAATGCAGGTTTTAAAAAAGTCCCCATGAGAATTTAAGTAAACTTGCAAACTGATGGAGAAATGTGGAGTGTGGAACTTAAAAATGGAAAAATGAGAAGGAGAGGGCTACAGAAACTGGAAGGTTTGACCATCCCTAAATGGTACCCTCTGGTGCCAACCATCTGAATTTAATGTACAACTTGTACCAGAGGGGAGACTGGTGTCCCCCCCTGAAGTGGTTTGTGCTTAATTAAAGGTAAAGGTACCCCTGCCCGTACGGGCCAGTCTTGACAGACTCTAGGGTTGTGTGCGCATCTCACTCTAGAGGCCGGGGGCCAGCGCTGTCCGGAGACACTTCCGGGTCACGTGGCCAGAGTGACAAAGTTGCATCTGCCGAGCCAGCGCAGCACACGGAAACGCCGTTTACCTTCCCGCCAGTAAGCGGTCCCTATTTATCTACTTGCACCCGGGGGTGCTTTCGAACTGCTAGGTTGGCAGGCGCTGGGACCAAGCAGCGGGAGTGCACCCTGCCGCGGGGATTCGAACCGCCAAGCTTTCGATCGGCAGCCCCTAGGCGCTGAGGCTTTTACCCACAGCGCCACCCGCGTCCCTTAATTACCCGCGTCTGTGCTTAATTACCAGATCCCATTTCAGACCCGTGCCTTTCCCTATACATTAGGTGGCCCACATGCTTTTGTGACTCATGGCAGCCACTATGTAGGCCTGAAATGTCACTTTGCGGATAGAATGATCCATCTCCTTGACTTTGCTTGTAAACACGTTTCATCAGGGGGGTCACTAATATGCTTTTATTACCTCACGGTCAGAGATTATGCCATTCTGGAGCCTGATAAAGTATTCCGACGGAGGGATCCTCTTAATGTCCCTCCCCCGGCACACTTTATGCAATCGCGAGAGACGATAACCAATAAATTTAGCCCAATGTTTTCTTGCCGTTAACCATTTCTGCGTAAATCTGCAAAGGCGCAAACACTTCAAAGAATTCCTCCCCTCACACTCAGGATATTGAAAATGATATTCACTTTGGGATGGAGGTTTAAGTACAGAGCACCTTCTGTTTTCTTTACCATTAGAGCTATGTAGCTGCTAAATGTCATTTACTCAAAACACTGTAGTCCACAGGATTTGTAGCTTGAGATGACTATTTGCTTTTAATAAACCTACCACATCGTGAAGGTTACCTTATTTTATGTGTGTGGCAATGAGGAGGGGAAGGAAGAATCGCATCTATTCATTAGGTTTATCAGGCAGCCAGTGTAGCGCAGTGGTTCCAAGCATAGGCAAACTCGGGCCTCCAGATATTTGGGGACTACAACTCCCATCATCCCTGACCACTGGTCCTGTTAGCTAGGGATGATGGGAGTTGTAGTCCTGAAACATCTGGAGGGCTGAGTTTGCCTATGCCTGGCTTAGACTGCTGGACTAGGGCCTGGGAGACCTGAGTTGAAATCCACACTTGGCCAAGAAGCTCACTGAGAGACCTTGGACCAGTCATTCCCGCCTCCCTCAGGCTAACCTACCCCACAGGGCAGTTGTGAGGATAAAGTAGTGGGGAGGGAAAGCATGAACTTATTGAAGGAAAGATGGGATATAAATGGAACAACCACAGCAACCATTCAACAAGACATTTTGAGGGTGGAATAGGACATGATACAACCGATGAAAATGGTGGCACTGTGTTCAGTTCATATAAGCTAGTGGTCTCCAGTCTTTTCAGACCCATCTTTAATTCCAACATGCAACAAGATCAGTGCAATGAATCTTTTGCTTCCCCTCTTTGGGAATTTCGGAGCAAGCCTAACCAAGTTTACTCAGAAGAAACTCCTGTTGAATTCAATGAGGTTGGGATTGCAGCCTTAGAAAACTGTCTTAGATCATTGGTTCATCTATCTTAGAATTTACCTGCACTGATGGCAATTTTAGTGCCATATCCATCCAAACACAGCCAGTACTTTAATCTTTGCAAGGAGACCAGCCTCACTCCTCCTGATACAACACTGCTGAGAAAAAGGTGGGTTTCTTTTTGAAGCCCACAATACAAGCATTTGGTTATAAACTTCTCAGAGAACAAAACCAGTCGTTAAATCTCTATGGGCAGTGAAGTGCTTCAAATTAAAGACGGATGGGGGTGGGGAAGGAAAGAACAAGTAAATCTACTGTATAGGAGGAAAATGGCACTTAAATATAAAAAAGGTTTGGTTTCGGGGTTGTTGTTTTTTTTGCTGTAGCCTTCCTTTTCTTCCTCAGGGAATCATACATATCTTTTCAAATACTCTTTCTTTAAAAAAAACCTAGCCCCAAACCTTGAAAGGAAACTAAGGAAGACACTTGATACCACCTTGTTTATTAACTTGTTTTGTCAAGAGTCAGACTTGGGGGATTTCAGATTTCTAAAGTTGTAGGTTTCCTTCCCCTTCACTGCAAAATGGAACAAAGCACCTGAATTGTATAAAATGATGAAATAGGAACTGAGTCATGAATCCCATTTAAGCCTACTTTTCATGGATGGCTTTCTTTTAAGACTTCTAAGCTGCGTCTCTGGCTAAAATATGCAGATATATAAAAATAGCTTTAGAAGATGGAGCAACATGTTAAATGAAAGACTGGTGGCTGCTGCCTGGTCCCCCCCCCCCCTTCAATGGCACAAAAGATATACCTTCTATAAATATTCAGGAACCAGATCTTTATATATCAACAGTAGCAAGGTTAACGTTCTCAAAACACCAGAACGGATGACAATGACCAATGAAACAAATGACCAAACAGAATTGGGGGGGGGGGTATTCAATCTGCTACAATGAACCACATGCCTAAAATTCAGTGTTAAGTGCAAACCTGTTTATGGAAGTTGCAAGTCCTTTTAATAACAAATACTGTTCTGATATTTCTTTTGGGTTTTGAATACTTGGGAGTGTTGTTGAAAACAAAGGACTCCTAAATAGATTCCACACACCCCCGCGCAGTATTTTAATGCATGCATTTGTATTTCCCTCTTAAAGTTTTATATATGGATAAAAATGATGATTGAAACAGAGATTTGTTTAGAAGGTTGAGCTTTGTTAGTGATTTGTAAGTTACCAAAACAGCACAGGTCTTCAGCGGGAACCTGTACTTCCCCAAGATTAGAACAACAACAAGGCAAGATGCAGAACATTAGCTAAGAACCAAGGTTGTGGAACATCATCTTGTTGGTTGGAGGGCTAGCCAATGAAGTCCTACTCAGAGTAGACCCACTGAAATTAATGGCTATGACTAACTTTGGTCCATTAGCGCTGGACAGAACCCATAAGAATTACAATATCAGATAAAACATTCAAGAGACAGCTTGTGGCCCACTGCTGAAAAAAGTAGCCCCTATGTTCTGTTCTTCCTCCCCCCGCCTTAAGGTGAAGTAAAAGAGAATTTGTGACGTTATGTCATTTCCTCACTCCAGCGAACAAAGCTAAGAGTTCAGTGTCACAATTTGCTCACACCCTCACCATCCATTTAAAGCAGACAGATTCCACCAAATAATCCTGGGAACTGTAATTTAAGGATGCTGGGAATTGTAGTTCCGTGTGGGGTGAACTTCAGTCCCCAGGATGCTTATTTGCTATTTGTATATCACTTTTAAAATGGAAACAACCAGAACAATGTAAGACTGAAAAAATGAAGTTCAATTAAAAACAAACAATCCCTATTCAGGTAACAGGGTGTGCTTTAGCTTCTTGTAGTATATCAGGCAAGGCATGCTTGGCAAATCCACACCGTGATGAACTCCCGCCTGTAAACCAATGTCCCCACTGTGGAAGGATGTGTGGATCCAGAATTGGCCTCCACAGTCACTTACGGACTCATTGTTAAAACCGCTACGAGTGATCGCCAAAGAAAGAAGAGTATATCAGACCTGGTAAGGGATTAGCATGATGATTAGCTCTGAGAACCATATTCTTCATCCTTAAGCACACATTTAAATTGGGTAAGGGATGCAATTTCTATTTCTTTACTTGTTTGTGTACAAATTAGGGCTATGGGCTTTAATTGGTTTACTCAATGAGACTTTACGCTAGTAAGGAACAATTTTAATCAGTGGGACTTAGAGTATAAGGACATGCTGGTTCATTTTAAAGGCTATTTATGTATTTGTTTAAAATGTGCATATATTTCAGCTTCTTAAAATAAAATTTTAAAAACCCTCTCAATAAGAACTGTCAATCAAGAGCACCAATGAGTGAAGGAAGCTTCAATTGGACAAAATCAGACATTGATCAATAACCATAGCAGCTACTGGTCACCCATTAAAAGCCTTGCAGAATAAGAAGGTCCTAACCTGAATTCCTAAATTATACTTTCTGAACCTGTCTCAGGGTACCACCACTGAAAAGGTCCATTTCTTGGTTTCTCCTTGCCTAAACATTCCTAGCAGAGGCTCCCAGAGGAGGACCCGGGAAGCAGATCCTACATATTGCGCATCCTCATGTGGGTCAAGTTGGTCTTTCGAATATTATAATTCAGGTGTGTTAATGTTAATGTAAAATTTGCAATTCTTTCTGACAGTGAGAGTTGCTTTTGTTTATTAAACTATAGTTATCCCAAAAAGGTAACCACAATTATGATCACAGTAAATCCATCGCCATTTTAGGTTGCTTTAAAACGTTTGTTTTTAGTATAACACGGCAAATAATTTCAGTGCACATTTCTGTTTAGAGGCACATTTTCAAAAGCAATTTCCCCAAATATAATGCTTTTTTAGATGTTATTTTTTAAAAAAAGGATTTTAATGCACACCTTTACCTAATATATGTCACTTTTGTACACATTTTTTGACTGGAGAATGCAACATTTGGAGAATGTTTTTCAGTTTGCATACTGTTTCAAGAACTACAAATTATGCAAGTTCAGTGCAAACATGACCAAATTTCTACTCCATCCCTAGATGTGACAGACAGTGCTGTTAACCAGTTAAAAGGCAGATGGGCTGAATAACTAAAAATACAGTGGTACCTCTGGTTAAGAACTTAATTTGTTCTGGAGGTCCGTTCTTAACCTGAAACTGTTCTTAACCTGAGGTACCACTTTAGCTAATGGGGCCTCCCGCTGCCGCCGCGCCGCCGCCGCATGAGTTCTGTTCTCATCCTGAAGCAAAGTTCTTAACCCAAGGTAATATTTCTGGGTTAGTGGAGTCTGTAACCTGAAGCGTATGTAATTTGAAGCATCTGTAACCCGAGGTACCACTGTACTTCTGACAACCGTAGAGCTATTGCATAAATGTTCTGTGGAGGAAGGGGAGGCTATGCTGCTAACGGAGAGAAGGTGGATGACTGGTCAAGCAACTCTAGAAATAACAGTTCTTCTCACTGAACTGTTGCTGGAACAGTCTGGGAAAAAAATTCTCATGCTCTTTTTGTGAAAGTCGCAAGGATATTTTCAGCATCACCATCCATTCATCACTGGCTTGAGAAAACTTTCACACCGTTTTCACGCCTGCCTCCAAACTCAACACAAAATGAGTTGAAATTTGCCTGGACAAATAACCTTCGCCGAGGTGAAACCTCATTGGGTATTCTACAGGAATTTGGCTTTGATTGGATTGGATTGATTTCCATCCGGCTTATCAGCATGTGCGGTATATACAGGGTTCCCCCCATTAAGCTCATGAAATTGATGGCTAAGGAAGACTGCACTATATGGATTTGCAATTCAAACATTCAGAAGTGGTTTGGGAATATATATTAATGGCTTCAGGCCCTATCAAGTGTCAGCATCAGAAACATCTGGCATGCAGCAGCTAAAAAAGTACCCTTCCGTAGACACTACTCCGATGGGGATGCAAAAAATATAGACTCCACTGTGCGATTTTCAATAAAGTGCATGATGGGGAGGGAGGGGGAAGACTTATATTAAATTCACAAGCGTTTATATTAAAATTCCATTACAGGGAACCTAAATGTAGTGTCGGAAAATGCCTTTATAAGACATTTGTTCAGGCTTGGAGTTTGCAGTGGCAGAGTATTTGGACAGTCAATATTAATTTGAAATAGCGAGCCACCTCATCTCTTAAAACCCACAGACACACTCTTCCCTCCTCCCGTTTTCATCTCGCTGCCCACTTGGCTCCGAGTGAGGTGTACAGGCATGGGCCCAGTCAGTCAAGCCACCATTTGAGAAAGATCTCCTATCTGCCATTTTAAATTCAGAGTTAGGAGTCCTCAATGCCAAGTGCATGAGGGACTATGTCACTCATGGCTGGAGCCAGAAAGTATGGGAGATAAGGGGGGAATGGAGAGGGAGAGAGAGAAGAGACTAACTGCAAATGCAACACATAGCAATTGCTCTAGAAATGAAATGATCTCATCTATGAAGAGTGCAAAAGAACAATGCGCCATTTTAAACTCCTTTGGTTCAATGTCAAGCAAGCCATTAGAACAGTGATGAACCTGAGGCCTTCCATACATTGTTGGGCTCCAGTCTCCTGAACTCCTGGCCTACCTGGCAGCAAGTTGGTATGTCAAGTCCAAAGGTCAGGGTTTTCGCCTACCTCGCAGCAATCGTCACAACTTTGTCAGGGCTGCGGTTAGGTATTGTTTGACCTTGTGTGGGGGAGGGGAGGTGTGGCCATCGCCTGCCCCTCCATGCTTAAGGGTATTCCGTTAAAGGAATCCGGGGGTGTTGATCTACTGAAGCCTGGCTGGGGGGGGGGCGCTAAGGCTTTGACACGACCCCGACGGGAACACCAGGGGGAACTTGAGTTAGTTCGCATCAACAGGGCTCCCCCTACCGGTGGCTTACCCTTACTGGGACTTCCTGCACAATGGGCAGGAGTCAGATATAGTCAGGTCCAATCAATGCCTAAGCCAATCCTGCTCACATTCTGTAATTTCAATAAAGTTGTGGCCAAAATTTGCCCAATAACATAAACCTAATATCCGTGTCCTTGTGTGAGTTATTTCCAACGAGGGGGTGGCTGCAGGGTCTCGACACGCAAACAGAGCCATAAGGAAAGGACAGGTGGGGGAGACAAAGAATTGAGTAAAGCATGAGAAAGGGAGTTTTTTGGTCTAGGGAAAAGAAAGGATGTGTGATCACGGTAAGGAGGACACCCTGGAAAAAGGAGCTTTGGACATTAAAGGACCATGGGTCAAGGGACCAAGTGAGGATGTGGAATTTGTCTGAACTAATTAGAAAAATCCTTGGTTGCAATTTTGTAGCCCTAACGTATAGCTTTGGTACTTTCCATAGCAGAGTAGAAAGATTATCTCTCTGTAGTCAGCTTCTCAAGGCAAACGTGCTAATGGTTTATCTCCCAGCAAGTTGCTAATCCCCGTGGATGAATCCTAAAATACGGTAAGTTAAGGAACTTCATAAATGGACTATTTCTCCCCCCCCTCCTCCCCCTGTGTAGCCACCACATGTGATCCCTCCAAAATGCTTTTCCTGTGGATCGGGGAGCCTTTCCGGTCCATGTGGGATAGGGCAGGAGGGACTACTGCAGGAGAGGAGAGGAGAGGAGAGGAGGGAGGGAGGAAGGGGAGATAACTTCCCTAAGTTATCTTAGGATTCAAACCATCCCCTGACAGACCCCTGTTCCCCCATCCCAGGTTGTCCAGGGGGGCTGTCTGCAGGACACAGGCAGCTGCAGGGGAAAATGGGACAAAAAGCCTTCTTTCAGTGAACTTCCTCAAGTTAGGATCTGTATCCTTTATTATGTACTCTATTATTTAGCACAGGACTTCTGCGCAGCACAAAGTGTGATTTAGTGGTTGTGCGCATGTGTGAGCGCTGAAACCTGGACGTAACCCATTCCGGTACATCCGGGTTCGACATGGTGCGCAACCCGAAAATGCACAACCTGAAGCATCTGTAACCCGAGGTATGACTGTACATACAGCAACAGTGTTTTGTGTTGTGTATGGATCTATTAGGTCCATAAATTACTATACAGTAGTACCTCGGGTTACATACGCTTCAGGTTACATACACTTCAGGTTACAGACTCCGCTTACCCAGAAATAGTACCTCGGGTTAAGTACTTTGCTTCAGGATGAGAACAGAAATTGCAGCAGCAGCGGGAGGCCCCATTAGCTAAAGTGGTGCTTCAGGTTAAGAACAGTTTCAGGTTAAGAACGGACCTCCGGAACGAATTAAGTATGTAACCAGAGGTACCACCGTATAGCATATATTCAGCACAAAAAAATAGTGACGATTTGTTGTTGACAAAGGACAGCCGGACATATAAAGGGCCCCATTACGTTCAGTAGCTTAGGGCCTCATCAAACCTAAATCTGGGCCTGATCCCAAACCTCTGTTTGCCAGCATCTTCATGGGCCATGCTACCTATTTCTATTGTCAGTACTCGTTTTGTTTCAGAAAGTGCAAATTATCAAAAATGGCCCAATTTGTGATTATATGGCAACCCTTCTTATGGTATGTGGCAGGTCAAAAAAGAGACTCATTGCTTTCCAGACCCCCTCAAATCACCTTGATTAGACCTCTTACCTAGACATCTGTTGTTCTAAAGTCTGAGGACTAAGCTATGAGAGAAGGTTTCCCCAGGATCTGCAGCTTTGGCTTTTAACCATTTCTGTGGTGGTTTTCCATTCTTGAACATGTGGGATAGTTGTGCTGTTTTTGTTATATGTGGTTCATGTGTATATCATTGACTTGTGCTCTTTGAAATAAATCTGAAATAAAAAATCATTATTTTAAATAAGGAGGTGTAAAAATAGGTTTGCTTTCAAATGTAAACTGGATTTAGTCCTCCCCCCATCCCTACCTGTGTGTGATCTAGCCCTTAACGTTCATGAAATATGCCTGCGAAGGTAACTCTTTGCAAGCAATCCATCAGGCCTGGCTGGTGCCCAACCCACAGTCATTTTCATTGGGGCAGCTTTGCAAAGGAACTTGTGCAATCTCCATGGAAATAATTGTTTACCTGGCTGCATTCCTTGATGGATGGGATCCTTGGCATCCTGTCTAAAAGGCAAAGGTTAGGGGGTGCCTGTCAAAGAGAGAGAGTAAGAAAAAGTATGTCGCCTCTTTCTCCCACTCAGTGTACTAAGGGGATATACATTGGCTCTGTGGAATCACCAGAGCAGGCTGTAAATGATGTATGAAATGGAAAATCTTTTGTCCACTGCACACAGAGAATATGACAGTACAATGCATTCTCAGTGGCCCTGTCCTATCTGTTGTGCTAATCAAATAAGACAGGACCAGGGGAAGAAAATCCAGTAAACAAAAAGGAAGGGACAGGAAGTCGCCAACATCCCAAGCATTGCGCAGAAGGGAAACTAAGCGCTTGCTCATGCATTCATGTTCATCACTTGTTGGTTAATGACTTATTACTCTTCTTCAGCTCCCAGCTGAATGTGCAAACAGTCTCCACTGAAAGGCACTGAGCTGGAGCAATGATATCAAAGTCCATTTCTGTGGGGCTTGATGTGTTGTATCACATGTGCAAGTTCTCACTTTAGGTTGCAGTCACAGAGAGATCAAGATGCATAAATCAGGCTTTTTGTGTATGGACATGCAGAGGAGGAATGTCAGAGACGTGGCTGAATCGAACGCCTGGGAAGAGTTTGACTCTAGAGATGAAAGAATGCCATTACAGAGGGAGCAAGACTCAGACTCTGGAGATGAGGGAATGCAGGGGGGGGGGGTAGTTTGGGCCCCTTCATTAAGAGTTCCCAGACTCAGATAGAGCAGCAGACTCTGAAAGCTCACAGGCGGAGGGGGGGGGGAGAGATAGACGGCATTGAGGGGGTTGCTATGCAACCAAGAGGGAGGCAGCGTTTAGAGGGCTTTTTGTTTGAGACCGGGGGGGGGGAGAGTCCACCCACCTTCTCTCCAAACCAGAAGAGCTGAAAGGGTTAAAACGCAATGGAAGCACAAGAGAGGAAGGACTGGATGTTGGCGCCCTTCGTGCTGTGAAAGGGGAGGAGACTCAGAGTGACCAACTCATAGCTAACAGAGGCAGGCTCAGAACCGCTCTCTGGGTGTTAATTGTAAACAAACATACCATAAAACTGCCAGAGATCCATTCATTCTTATCGGCGCTTGCTTGTCTGCCTGAGATCATTGCAAGGAAGAAGCAAGAGTCATTCATGCTTTCCACTTTCTCACCTGATCTCTTTGCGAAAGTGAGGCAACGCAGGCAGCAGTAGCCTGGGTATCTGGGCAGTGGAGAAGATGCATTTCCCATGCCCTTGAGTGAGAGCAATGCAAGGTCTTCATTAGTTCACAGTGATGTAATCACACAGACAAATATGACTGGCTTTGTGGCGCTATGGCATCATCATGTGGCATGATGACATCATGATGATGATGCCTGATTGGTTGGGCTCATACAACAAAGAGTTCTCAGAGAAGAGCAGCTTCTTGGGGATGCAAACCAATGTGAACAAAAATATGTAAGATCACTAGGTTAAGTCCCCTTTCCCCCCCAAAAAAGTATTTTTGTCTCATCAAAAGTCCACTTTTTCTTCTAAAATGGTTGGATGTAAAATTTTTTAGAGCAGCACTAATAATTATCCAGCTGAAGCTAGCAGTAGATTCTTGTTTAATCTGTCTCTACTTTGATCTGTGAGAAGATGTTTGACAGATGCAAACCTTCCCTTCCATTTCTCCTTGGGAAAGTCCTCAAATACATATTTATCTTTATAAAATGGTTTCCCCACTCAAATAGAACAGGAATCAGCATAGAAGCAAGTGGATGTATTGCCAGCTTCTTATTTTGCTCAAAATCATGGGGTATCATATTTTTTTTAAAGGCAGCACAATAAAAGGGGTGGATTCCTGCAATGAATCGTTTTGTAGCTATACAGAAAGCACTGAAACCGTAGATGTGGAATAACTGTTAAGGGTCAGAAAACAAATCTCAAGAAATGCAGAAGGATTGCTTGCTTTGAATGCTCATGAATTTCAGGCAGTGTCTCTGTTCTCAAGTGGGGAATCCTACTGATGTTAACAGTATCGTGTTATCATGCCCGTATGACATATTCCTGCATAAAATCCAATGCCCATGTTTCAAAGCCTGTGGCTGGCTTATAATGGTGCAATTGGAACAATGCTGCAATAGATGCAATTGGAACCATGGCCCATGCCAACAGTGGGGTCAGGCCATGAGATTTCATTTACAAAAAAAGTAAGTCTGTAAACGCTCTTTAAACGGACATCATGAAGCAAAATGTGCAAACAAGGACAGCCTGGCTACTCTTGCATTTCAGTGATTTTAGCCAATGAGTGAAGTCAGAGCTGGGATTGAGAAATGGGTTTCCTGAGCTATAGGAATCCCCAGGGCCTCAAACGTGCTGGTAACAATTGATCTATTTTGCTTATCAGCCTCAGATGTCCCTAGACACATGCAGAAATAGGGAAATTTGGCGCCTGCCATCCCTGATATCTGCACCCCAAGCAATGCTGTGTGCTACAAACCCTGCTTCGCCTTTCTCCAGCTGTTTGCTACATTACCCTGAAGCACCAGCTTGGCTGGAGACTCTGTTTGTGCCATAACCACTCTGCAGGGATGCCAGTGGAGAACAGGCCCAACTCTGACACCATGCAATGTTCTTAACTGGGTGCCTTGTGCTTCTAGTCATGGGTGCCTTAACTGGGTGCCTTGTGCACCTAGTCATGTGTCAACCATGCACCACAGCAGGCTTCAAAAGAAGAAGAGACAGCTGCTTTATTAAACAGAGAATATGCAGGAGTGATTCAGAGGCAAAGGATATAGCCACTGACCCTCTTTCCCCTCATCAATAGGTGAAAGAAGAAGAGTTTGGATTTGATATCCCGCTTTATCACTACCCGAAGGAGTCTCAAAGCGGCTAACATTCTCCTTTCCCTTCCTCTCCCACAACAAACACTCTGTGAGGTGAGTGAGGCTGAGAGACTTCAGAGAGGTGTGACTGGCCCAAGGTCACCCAGCAGCTGCATGTGGAGGAGTGGAGACACGAACTCGGTTCCCCAGATTACGAGTCTACCGCTCTTAACCACTACACCACACTGAGCAAAGTAGCAGTTGCGATTCAGATTTTTGTGCAGTGGGTTGCCATCAGTCAGGGTTTTGAATGCACACATCTCTCCATCTAGGCCAGTAAGAGGCACCATCATGGTTTAAGAACATGCAGAAGCAGTCAGGGAGAGTGTGGTGCTAGTGACAAGTGTGACCTAGAGTGGAAGCCAGGTCAGAGTCCCGACAGCCCGTTAGAAAGGCCTGGAGGGTGGCATTTGAGCCCAGGCTGATTCTAAATGCTAACCTCTTCAAATCAGCACTAGGTGGTTTTCACAAATGTCACAGTTTGGAGAGAGAAGAGTCCTGAGCACTACAGACATTGGTGACATTTGCACTGCACAGTTAAAGCACATGGCTGCCCTCACAAAGTTGCGATTCCCAGAACCCTAAGCAAACCAAAAGCAGAGACATCACCTTGCCAACAAAGGTCCGTATAGTTAAAGCTATGGTTTTCCCAGTAGTGATGTATGGAAGTGAGAGCTGGACCATAAAGAAGGCCGAAGAATTGATGCTTTTGAATTATGGTGCTGGAGGAGACTCTTGAGAGTCCCATGGACTGCAAGAAGATCAAACCTATCCATTCTGAAGGAAATCAGCCCTGAGTGCTCACTGGAAGGACAGATCCTGAAGCTGAGGCTCCAATACTTTGGCCACCTTATGAGAAGAGAAGACTCCCTGGAAAAGACCCTGATGTTGGGAAAGATGGAGGGCACAAGGAGAAGGGGACGACAGAGGACGAGATGGTTGGATAGTGTTCCCGAAGCTACCACCATGAGTTTCACCAAACTGCGGGAGGCAGTGGAAGACAGGAGTGCCTGGCGTGCTCTGGTCCATGGGGTCACGAAGAGTTGGACACGACTAAATGACTAAACAACAACAACCAGCAAACCACCGTTCCCAGGAGTCTTAGTGGGGGGGGGGGGAAAGCTATGTGTTTAAGGGTATGGATCAGAGGTGGTGTGTCCTGTTTCACACTTGACACAAAATGGGAAGTGCCATCCCCCCCCCAGCTCTGCCACGCTCTGCCACTGTGCCCACCTCTAGTTTAGGGGAGTCCACAGCAGCTTCTAATTCTCACAGTTTGACAGATAGCTTTAATGGAGATGTGGAACTTTGAAATGCCTCTCCTTTGTTTAGACTGCCAACATTCCCAAAATACATTTCCTGCAAGGAGCCATGTACCGCCAAGCATATGATATTGTTAAGCTGTCAGGTGGTGGTGTGGGAAATTAGAAATCTCTGAACGTTGCATCCCTTCCTCATCAACACCGAAGCACAAGGCAGATAAAGTGTTCATATTGTGGCCCTGGTCGACGTCAGCTACAAGTTTTGATTGTCGGGAGGGGTAAAAGGCTGCTTGATAGATATCGCCTTTCGCGATACACCCATGCAGCTATCTGTACTCATGTTCAGCCTGCTCCCTCCTCTGCCTACAATTAATGAAAATGACATTTTGGAGGCCTAGAGGGATAATTGCAAAATTATATCTGCCATTTCTATAAGGAAAAGATATAGATAAAGGTATCTAATTTGCCTACTAATTAGTATCGCTCAGCTGTGTTACATGACCACCCCTAGGGTAAATGCAAAGGAATCTTCTGAGTTTAGCATTTGAAAAGCAGTTTGTAGACATGAAGGGTTGAGCTAAATATTAATATTTTACAGAAGACACAGCAACATAGAGTTGAATAGAGACCTCGAATGCCACCTAGCTACCCCCTACCCCCTACCCAATTACCACCATCCACACAAAGTGCAACACCAAAAATGCCTAATTCAAACTAGCAACTTCATGGTCTGGACTGATTGTGTGAGGCATCACTCCCCCCCCCCCCGAAATTCTGTGTAGTTCAGGAGATACAAAGATAGGTTTGTTGTTAGAAGACCCCGGTAAAAATCCCATTGCTGACACAAAGTCTGTGGTTTCCCCTCTCTCCGATACACAAGCAGCACCTGGATGGCAGCTTCCAAAGCATTCACGTCCACATGAAAAGCCATTTGTGTGAAAGAGCTGCAAGACTGACTGATTATTTCAACCATATCCTTTGATGGTTTGCATTACCATGGCTGTAATCTCTCCAGCCACATGAGAACTGGGATGATTCAGAAGCCAGTGCCTTTAATATTATTATTTTTTAAAAAAACAACAACACACAATTGCAAACACAACAAACAAAACAGCAAACTAAAAGACACCATAAAAACAGCCACAAAGGTAAGGAGAGTAAATATACAAGTTTTTTTTTAAAAGAATAGTGTAAAATATATTTAACAGTGATTGCTGAGAGTTCTTAGGAGACCCCCATTGGTCTCACAGAGCTACAATTCCCAGAGTGGTTTAACAATTAATCCATGGGTAGGTAAACTAAAGCCCGGGGGCCGGATCCAGCCCAATCACCTTCTAAATCCAGGCCGTGGATTTTCCCGGGACATCCTGGAATTACACAAGCCATCCTGGCTTCTGATTGGATCCCAGAAGGTCCTGTTTTGGTGCCATGCTCTCATGCAAGTCAGCTAGCTTGGCACCAAAGGACGTGTGTCCTGAATTTAATCAGTGGAATGTTGGAGGGCATTTAGCATACTACAGTTCCCATAATTCTCTGGGGGAGGCCATTACTGTTCAAGAGTGTTATCATAGTGCTTTACATGAATGGCGTGAATGTGGCCTTAGATTAGGACCTGGGAGACCAGGTTTCAAGTTCCCACTCAGCCATGAAGCTCTCAGTGTAACCTACTTAAGTTTTGAGAATAAAAATGGGAAGCCGTAAATGCCATATTGAGCTCGTTGGAAGAAAGCTGGGATATGAATGTACAGTGGTACCTCGGGTTACAGACGCTTCAGGTTACAGACTCCACTAACTCAGAAATAGTACCCAGGGTTAAGAACTTTGCTTCAGGATGAGAACAAAAATTGTGCAGTGGTGGCAGTGGGACGCCCCATTAGCTAAAGTGGTGCTTCAGGTTAAGAACGGTTTAAGGTTAAGAACGGACCTCCAGAACGAATTAAGTTCTTAACCCAAGGTACCACTGTAATAAGTAAATAAATAATAAGCACCACCCCCACCACCCCTCCAAACCAGACTCCTCCAGGGAGTTTTTCTGCATGGATCCCATTGAAAAGAAAGGTAGCCATGTAAGACCCCCATTCCTTTCAGTAGTGCTTACCCAAGTGAGCTTCCTGGATGAGAAGCTTCAGAAAGCAGCATCAGAGCGGCTGCAACAGAAGGCTAGTCTGGCCTTGAAGAGACAGGCTCATTTGCCAGTTGAGCTTTTATTGGTTTGCTAATACAACTCATTTTCTCACTATGTGGAGAGATCACTGCAGTCCAGCTGCTCCTGGTGTAGCTGCTCAGCAGATATAAAGGGGCATTCAATTTGATTCCTTTCAAGAACACTTCTTTTCTTTTTTTAAAAACACCCCTGGTGGTATATTACTCCACCTGTCCCCCAGGCCCACCTCACAAATGCATGCCATTGTTATTTATGGCAAAGCTCGGCCCTCTAGTTTTGATATACACCTCTGCCGTCCCTCACAAATACATCAACTCCCAATCTTTATCACCCGCATTATATATCAATGCCTTTACAGCATTCACTTCTCAAGGATAGCACTATATTGAATGTAATATGGACTCCTCCCCGCCCCCCACTCCCGGCACCAGCCACCATTTCATACACTGCAAATTACACCTCTAAAGTGTTATAATGCAAACAACTCTCTTGCTTAAGATACTAAGCAATTGAGATTTATTGTTTATTAAGGCACATCAGAGGTTTGAGGAGTAAGGGAATTATTTTCAGAATGCAAATCTCGTTGCCGAGAAAAGGGGTTCTTGGCACACACATTGAAAGTGAAGAAGTAATGATCCATGATAAAGTGTGCTGAACATCACGAATGTTTGCTAATGGGGAGATCTAGCAAAGTGTCGAGCAATCCCCCAAGGGAAAGTTCATCCTCTTGGGATCTAGGACAAAAAGCCATTGTGTTATAGTCAGGGAGGCTGGTCCTTTAGAGCAAGTGGGGGACTGCCCCACTGACCTCAGTCTGCCCTCAGCCAGACTGTACCTGCCTGCCTTCCTATTTACTTACAGTCCAGTGATGGAACGGCTGGCCATCTTCCTCCTCCTTTGTCTCAGTATTGTCATTGTAGGATAGCTCAGCTAGTAGAGCATGAGACTCTTAATCCCAGGGCCGTGAGTTTGAGCCCCACATTGGGTGAGAAATTCCTGCATTACTCAGGGGTGGCCTGGATGATCCTTGTGGTCCCTTCCAAATCAATGCTTCAAGATTCAAGAACTCAGCACGGTGGAGAATGAGGCCAAAATTAGAATCAGTTGGCTCTGCCTGTTATTGGTTTTGGCTCCAATTATCCTTGGCCTCAACCCCACCTGTTCCAGTGGGTATGAGCTGCCACTGGGTGTAGGGGAAATGAGGTATGCATCAACTGGGAAGGGGCGCACACCTGTTCCCTCTTATACTGCTGTCAGGAGTCAGCTGGCAGCAAATCACACTGTGCAAGTTGGAGATAACTCTTTACTAGCAAGAAAAAGATCAGCAAAGCCTTGGTGGAGTGTCAGGCACAATAGGCAGCGCATCCCTGGTAAGTCCTGCCCCATGGATCAGTTGCTGAGACTGAAATCCCTTGCCTCCCCACAGCCATCTATACCCCACTATTCCTCTGTGCCCAACAAGTCCATGACAACTGACCTCCTCACCAAACTACAATTCTCTGTGTGTATGTATGCGTGTTTGTCTGCTGTATGCTGTGTTGGGAAACTGTGTACGTGCAGCTACTCACACAGAGTCAATTAAGGTTTGGCAGACAGCCAGAAGGCAATCTGAAGAAGTAAGTCTGCCTGGTGATAACAGAGACATGGAAACCGCTCCCTGATTGGTCAAGCTCTCTCAAGGGAGTGATAATTAATGGCCTACTAACTGGTAGTTCCAGAGTTCAGTGGTTCAGTGTGTCAGTGTAGGAGTTGTGAGTCGTGTCAGAGAGAGCTAGCATAAGATCCGTGTTCTGTTCCTGTAAATAGTTCACTGTATATAATAAACACCTAACTACAAGTTCCTGGTTCCTGCTTCGTCTATCCTGTCTGCAGCCAAGTTGCCAATTGCTTCCGTGGATTCTGTGTGTACTCTGCTAGGTATGGCTAAGGTCCTGCAACTAGTCAGAAAGTTGCGAAACACCAAATAGGTTTTACCAATATGCTATACGCTGTATGCTGGTTATAAAACCAGCATATGCTTGTAGTGTAGATGGGTCCTCTGAGCTCCCAAAGTGATGCAAATTAGAGAACGAAGCTGATCCAACCCTCCCACTTCTTCATCTGCAAGGGATGGAAGGTCTTACCATCTAGATTCACTCCACTGTGCCCCATGAATTCAGACACCTGCTCTTGTTTAAAAGTAGAACTATTTTTCTAAAAAAACCAAACAACCATTAAAGGAAATGGCTACCCCCAACCCAAAAATGTACAATAATAAATGTAGCTAAGAAAAGGAGACATGCTGACACAGTTTCACAATGTGATTGAACATTGGAAGAGGTGTGGAACATTTTCGCTGGAGAGACTTGACTGGCATTGACTTCGCTCACTGTTCAGTGTCTGGTTATGCAGCCTGGGTAGCTCAGTTGGTTAGAGCATGGTGCTGATAACCCCAAGGTTGTAGGTTCAATTCCCATATGGGACAACTGCATATTCTTGCATTGGGTTGGACTTGGTGAGCCTCAGGGTCCCTTCCAACTCTACAATTCTATGTTTAACCAGATATGTTAAAGGGGTTACATTTGTCTATAATCTGACTTTTTGGTTTCAGCTGTTCTTTGTTTTAGTTTCCATTGTCTTTTGATGGATTACATTTTGCTTTTATCATGTTTTATTGTTCCTGCACAGAGTCCTGGATCTGTCTGGATGCAGGGCAATGTAGAGATAAACTAACTAACTAACTGACAACAAAAACCCATGTGCAACGCACGGCAAGAATTTGAAACCACAAAAAGATTATCGTGTTGGGCAGCTAAAATAATTCTCCAGTGAGCTGGATCCCTGCTTTTCCCCTCTTTCCTCCCTCCCTCCCTTTCAAATAAACATCAACCTGCAACCTGCAACCGACAGAAAGATTTCTCAATCTGACTGACTGAAAAAAGCTTGCAGCGTTTCCTGTACTTTTCTCAGGTTCCTCTCGCAGCTCCCTCTCCTTCTTGTTGACATTGCCCCCAAACCATTTCCACAGTGGTAGAAGCTTTATACTGTTTAGTAACAGCTTCCAAAAGGTGATAGAAAGGGAAGTGTGCGAGCTCTCTCTCTCCCTCCCTCCATACTATATATATAGAGAGAGATATATAGTTTAGAAGTCCTGAACACGCCTTCCAAAATGAAAACACCGAACTAAAGGTTGTTTGAGTCCTGAGGGGTAGAGGAGTGGGAATGGCAGTGTTAATGCTTTGCACAGCGGTGGGCCGGCCAGCTGACACTTAGAAAGAGTTGCATTTTGTGCCACATAAAGCCACCGCTGTCCTCAATGCCTTCCATTAAGAACTGTGCCTCACCTCAGGGAGGCTCCTGCTTGGCGATTACTGCTGCCTCCCATGGAGTTGAAAAAATGGCTTTTCTCACAGTCCCTGTGAGGAAAAAGGTGTGTCGAACCTGGAGGGATGAAAGCCAAAGCAAGGCAGGCAAGGGGTCAGCATTGGGTGGCTGGATGGGGGAGGGACAATTAGCAGGTGAGCGTATGTGGAGAAACTAAGTTAGGCAAGATGACTTGGAAAGAAGGTTGGGGTTGCACACATACAGCTGTTAGTCCTGGACATCATACATTTCATTGCTATGTTCCCAGTCATAGCTTCCCTCAACAGAAGTATAGTGTCCAGATCAAGGGAAGTAATAGTACCACCATATTCTGCCTTGGTCAGACCACACCTGGACACCACACCAATTCTGGGCACCACAGTTTAGGAAGGATGTTGACAAGCTGGAAGGTGTGCAGAGGAGGGCAACTAAGATGATCAAGGGTCTAGAAGCCAAACCTTATGAGGAACGGTTGAAGGAGCTGGATATGTTTCGCCTGGAAAGGAGGTGACTAAGTGGAGATATAATAGCCACCTTGAAATATCTCAAGGGCTAACACATGGAAGATAGAGCAAGCTTGTTTCCCACTACTCTGGAGAGTAGGACTTGAGCCAATGGCTTCAAGTTAGAAGAAAGGGGACTCCAACTAAACATCAAGAAAAACTTTCTGACAGTAAGAGCTGATAGACAGTGGAATGGACTCCTTCTGGAGGTTGTGGACTCCTTCCTTGGAGGTTTTTAAGCAGAGGTTGGATGGCCATCTGTCATGGATGCTTTAGCTGAGATTCCTGCATTGCAGGGCTTTGGACCTAATGACCCTTGGGGTCCCTTCCAACTCTACAATTCTATGATAGATGTTAGGAGATCAAAGTGGTTTAACCATCAATCCCTTTTCAAAAGGAAGTCCTAAGTATTGAAGCTCGGTGAGGGTAACAGGGGACCTCCTAACAATTCTTAGCACCTGTAACAACTACAGTTGCTGGCCAACTCTGATGGAGGAAAAGCCATAGCTCAGTGGTAGAGCACCTGCATTGCATGCAAAAGGTCCCAGGTTCAATCCCTGGAATCCCCCTAGATAGTTTTGAAAAAGACTAGCTGTCTGGAAAGTTGCTCCCAGTCATTGTAGACAATACTGAGTTGGATGGGCTCTTGGACTGATCTAGCATTAGGCAACCTACAAGCCTTTCCAAACTTTAGGTTCCCAGATGTTGTTGGACTACAACACCCATCACCCATAGCCAGCAAGGGAGCAGTAGTCCAACAATATCTGGGAACTCAAGTTTTAGAAAGGCTGTCCTGTGCTGCTGTTTCAATGTCCCTGTGATTTACAATAATGCGTTGTTTTAATATTGGGGGAGGTGATGCTAGCACATTTCAGACATATTCAGGTGTTCAAGTCTGCCATTGTTAGAATCACAGGAGCACGAGGGTGGAGCCATACTTGCTGGGCAAACCACCACTGCTGGATCTCCAATAATGAGCTTCACACATTGGAGGAGGAGGTCTGAAATGGGAAGTCTGCTCTACAGACACAGGCTCCTTGTTTAGAACCTTATGTGGCCAGATTTCAGCTAAATCTTAGCAGAATGGTAAAAGCAGCTCCACAATGGGACTAATGACCTCGGTGGGGTTGGAAAGCTCTCCATCACTGAAGGTCTTCAAGCAGGGGATGGGTAACCACCTGCTATGGGTAGCTGTGAATTGCCCACCTCAAGCAGGGGGCTGGGCCAAATGGATGACAAGGCCTCATCCAAGTCAATGATCCCCATTCCTTTTTAGGATCTCAACCAGGTTTGAGATCTCTCTTAAGAGAGAAAAGCACACATTCCCTCTATGGGCTGTGAAGAGCCCTCGTCATTTGCTGTCATTCGTCTTAGCAAGAATTGGGTAAACGGAGGGCTTCTTGTGAAAAGAAACAGAAAGGAAAGAAGACAACTGCGGAGCTAACTTCTGGCAGCTGCTTTGACGTTGATGCTCTGCTCTGTGAATAGCAACTTTCCGAAGAATGAAACAAGGTGCCCCCTACAGAGAGGAGCATGGAGAGACGAGGGGAATCCTGCACTGCTCTTGTTAGCATCTGCTGAAGGTACTGTTGCAGTGTCACGTTTAAAATGTGCCTCCTGGTTTCTTCCCAAGCAGCAGAATAAACACATCACAATCTCCAAGCTAAGAGACTGGGAGGCTGTTTCATCACTTCTGTCTGACTTTCACATGTTGAAGGATTAAAAAGAAAAAGGAAAAAAAAGTAACAGCACCTCTGGGGTTTGATTTATTCAGTATAGTATAAAAACTCCACTGCACGTCTCATCCCTGTCTTATCAATACTCAAATCTACTTCCTGACATGCTGAAGTGAGGATTTAGAGGGGTAGGAAAACTAAAATGAGGATTTAGAGGAGAAGCAGAAAAACGTAAGACTTGGATATGAGATTGGCATAGGGGCCAAATTAGATCTTTACATCCATATCTTCGTCTCCGTCTTTATTGGGTAATGGGCAAGATGCTCTCTCTGAGGGGGGTGGGGATGCAATACTGATTAACAATAATGTAACAGTTTGGTTAACAAAGCTCTCACTTCATCTGAACGGCTGATTTTGTTTCATGAAATTTCAGGAATGGGGAGAGAGTCCTTGAATAGTTCTGTGGAGTTCTGTGTTCTGTTGGGATAAATACCAAGTGCACACAACCGAGGGGATTTCTTTCTCTGCAGAAGGGCAGCAGCGTCTCTCCCCCAATCCCCTCAAGCCCCCTTGAGTTGACCTTTTAACAGGAAAATGCTCAAATGGTTCCCACCCCAACAACTCCCTCTCCCTGACACCTGAGCTCCCAGATGTAAGAAGGGTGAAAGAAGTGGACTTGGCTGCTTAAGAGCAACGGAGTTGTATAGTACCAGACCCTCCAGCATTCGTCAGATGAATATAGGGACATTTCTTATTTCCCCAACTGACCCTCCTCAACTCCCCATTTTGCTCCCCCCCCCCCTTGCAGAGCATTTCCTATGAGAAGGAGGGCCACCATAACTACACCAAGGGGACATAGCACACACACCAGGACCGGATTTAGGTTTGATGAGGCCCTAAGATACGGAAGGTAATGGGGCCCTTTATATGTCCAGCTGTCCTTTGTCAACAACAAATTGTCATTGTTTTTTGTGTTGAATATATGCTACAGTGGAATCTTGGGTTGCGAACGTAATCCATGCAGGAGGCATGTTCACAACCTGCAGCGTTCGCAACCCGCAAAGCTGCATCATTCAACATTAGTGCCAAGAAAAATCTGTATTGGGCCTGCATAACTTGTGGCCTGTATGGCAAGTTATCCCCTTTACATTTGGTAGTCCACCTGGACGTTTGTTAAACCTCTGAGTTTTGTTTTATGCCTGTTAAAAAAAGGGTGTTTGTTAGCAAATCTCAATCTCAATCAGTCAATCAATGGCTCACGAGACTTGTTGGGCTTGGCAAGCCATAAACACAATTAAGCAATAACTTCCTCCAAAGGATAAGAAGTTTTCACTGAACCCTGAACTTTATCAGGGTACTTAAAGCAGCCAAGACCTATAATTTTCAATTTCAAGCTGGGTTTCTGTTTCTGGCAAAGTTATTTTTGCTAAGTTTTGAAGCTGGAATCACAAGAAGACAAGAATTTTACTTGCTGGCTAATTGCAAATTATATCGTATTGTTATGGGCTTCCTTGGGGGGCCATTGTGCAGGCAGAAAGGCAGCACGGAACTTCAGAAATAAAAGAAATAGAGAATTAAAAACATGCCGTTCCGTAAGAGAATATCTACCCACCTTCCGGGCCCCACTCCACGACCGAAATCAATCTCAACATGTACAGAACTGTATGCCTTTGAGCTTCGCGATCTGTTCCCCTCCTCTGTTGACATCATAAATGTTTGGGTTGAGCTTTCTCCCTTCCTAACGGTAATGATTGTGAGAATCCTCTAGAAGTTGTTATAGTGCTCCCACGAGAGGCGGCTTCATTTGGAAGAATAAAAACAGAAGAAGCGACTCGCAATAACGCGACGATCAGTGCAGCTAAGTTCTTTGTAAACAGAAGATACCAAGGGGATGTTGTGCTCCGTTTCCTCAGATTAAATATATCTTGTCCTTAGATTTATACTGACACTTTATGGCTTCTGCAAATGACTGTCTCAGCATCGCAAAGTAATTCTACCCTGTCATATTTGTCTTTGGAAATTGTAACAAATTATGGTGATTTATAACATCAAACTCAAGTCTCCTTTCTCTCTCTCCCCCCACCCTTTCTGCCCCCAGATGGGAATGTTGCCGATGGAAAGATTCTAGGCCATCCATTTATTCTGTGTGGAGGATGACAGTGAAACATGTTTCATCTCTCCTGCGTGACACACTCCTTTCCTGTGAGGGGAACCTGTCAACATAACTCAAGCTGTCAGGGCACCTTTTGCAATGGGGTCTGAAACAAATCTAAAACCTCCACTACCTGCATGCTTACTAATGAGGTGTGGCTGGCTTCTCTCGGATGGCTGGACTCGCCAGATCTCCTTGCCTCTGACCCGGGTGGTCTCTTCACAGTCAATAGAAGTCAAGGCATCATTTGTCTTCCCGCTAAGGGCATGTGATGATGAGACGAGAGCACAGAGAGAATTTGTGGGAAAGGAGCGCCAGGAAAAGGCCTTCCTCCAGCTGTTTCTGTTTTTAATCTTTTAAACTGTTTTTATTCATTCAGTCAGTCAGTTTGGAACCTACTTTTTTTTTTTTGACCCAGAGCAACAGACAACATGCTTGTAAACAGCAAAATATCATTTAAAATTAAAGCAACAATGAGACCAACAGACCAGGCAGATTTGAGGCCCAGAAGTAGCATGGGTCCTTAATGTAACAGTGTGATTCCAATAATAATAATAATAATGATAATAATAATAATAATAATAATAATACTCCACTCATCTGACTTGGTTGCCCCAGCCACTCTGGGTGGCTTCCAATAAAAGATAAAAACACAGTGAGACTGCAAACATTAAAAACTTCCCTATACAAGGGTGTTTTCAGGTGTCTTCTAAAAGTCATATAGTGTGTTTTTTTTATCTCCTTGATATCTAATGGGAGGGCATTCCACAGGGCAGGTGCCACTACCGAGAAGGCCCTCTGGTTCCCTGTAACATGACTTTTCACAATAAAGGCTATTGGAGCTGGACCTGATGATGTGGGTGGAGATGCTCCTTCAGGTATACAGAGTTGAGGTCATTTAGGACAATCTACAGTTGCCAGGTGCTTGTTAGTCTTCTGCAACAAATCTGGCAAGTTTCTCTCTGGAGGGAATTTCATATTCGAGGGGCTACTCTGACAGATCCCAGGTGGCCCAGCTAAACGCCCACCTTATATTTAGCTGTTTAACAGAAAACCAAAGTCTACAAGGAGAGCAAGCAGAAAACTAGTTTGGTGCCCATTTATGAACAAGGATTCAAATTTCCTTTTGAAAAATCTGCTAAACAGGAAGGATTTTTGAGTCCATTTTATGATGGAGGATATAGTTAAGGAGTTGCTTTTAGTAATTTTTTAATCAAGCGATGTTCAAATTGTTATAGTGTGGATTGACCCTTGTTTATATTTGAGAAATAAACAATAAAAATATAGGATTTTTTTAAAAAGTGATGCTAGGATGAGAATGATTTAGATTAATGTTTTTGCAGATTGCATATTTTAATAATTGGCAGTTTATTCATGGATAGGTTTTGCCATATAAGCTATTTTCATATTTAATTATGCTTTCGAAAATTTGTGTGAATTCATATTCTCTCCTCCCACGAGAAGAAAAGGACCTTTGCTGATCTCCAGCTAACAAAACAATGCAGAAATAAAAGCAGCCACAACAAGCCTCACAGTATAACAATGGAGAAAAGAACAATGAGAAGCAGCTTGGGACAAAGTTCAACTTTCTCCCCTTTTTGTAATTAGAAGACAAATCAGAGGATCAAGTGGCTAAGAGGTGACGGAGGCAGCGCTCAAAGATAGTGGCAGACAAGTGCCTAAGCTGAAAAGGATTCTCGCTCAGCATTGGAAAGTAATTTTCTGAGGTAATTTCCTGCCAGGATCATATAATCCATACTACCACCTACTTGTTCTGCCTACTCGTTCCTCTTCACGGATACACCAGGTCTAAACTGAAGTGGAATTGCAAGAACTGGCATTTCTAAGCAATGTGGTAAGGCTTACAATGGGAGCCTGCACTCATTCATTTATTCCAGCAGGAATTTTAGCTGAATTCTGATTTTGGAGTTTTAACTAGGGGTGGACAAATCAGTCAGTTTGGGTTTCTCTGATCCCCCACATGTCCACATCAGGGTAGTGTTTTTTAAAATAAACCCTTGTGGAAATTCTTCCGCATTTTAGTGTGATTTTTTTCCTAATAGACACCTTTGTATATGCGGTGTTGCCTCATTTTTGCCAAGCGGTTTAATATTATGCTTTGCTAGCTGTTTCCACATACATTTTTAATGCATGCTTTACCCCATTATATGCATTTTTGTACATAATACTTGGCTAGGAAGCTGCACTGCAAAATTCAGATTTCGAAAGGCGGCTGTGCTTCACTTCTTGTCTTGTTTCAGAGATTGAGGGTTGGGTAGGTTCACCTTTAAATACAAACTAAATCAAATTTCTGTCCCATCCCTAGTTTTAGCTGATTTTTTTTATTTAAATTCTCCCTGTATTGAGTCACTAGTACAGCCTTGGAGAAGGCTGAAATTAAGTGGTATATAAATAACTGAAGTAAGTAAATGAAATTGGGGGCTATGGCAGAAACTGTTGGTTTGCTGGTGCCTCTGGCACATTAGAAGAACCTTGGTGGATCAGTTCAAAGGCCCCTTAAATTCAGCACTCTGTTCTTACAGTGGCCAACCAGATGCCTATGTGAAGTTTCCAACAGGAACTGAACACAACAGCACACCCCTCTTGCATCTCCCTGTTTTTGGAGAGACACTGCCTCCAATGGAAGAGGGAGATCATAGTTAGCATGACACTTCTTGCTCCTTGACCCACCCAGGACACTGAGCCCATCAGCAAAGAAAACTGCAAACTTGGCCTAAAATAAGGGTTCTGAGCTAGCTTAAGAGGCAGTAGTAAGGCAGGTAGCTACTAGAAGCATGGCTTTTTGGATAGTGGAACCAGCCCCATGAAATGCCCTTCAAGTGAGTTTTGACATTGTATTCCTTCAGGAATTCGCCTATAAGTTGACCATTGTTATGTTGTGGTTTGTTTATATTCCATTTTTTTGTTTGGTATAGAGCAGTGGTGGCTAAACTTGGCCCTCCAGCTGTTTTGGGACCACAACTCCCATCATCCCTAGCTAACAAGACCATTGGTCAGGGATGATGGGAATTGTAGTCCCAAAACAGCTGGAGGGGCAAGTTTGGCCAACTCTGGTATAGAGGCTCCCTAGGCAGTGAAAATCGGGACGTGGGTAGTGCTGTGGGTTAAACCACATAGCCTAGGGCTTGCCGATCAGAAGGTTGGCGGTTCAAATCCCCACAACGGGATGAGCTCCCATTGCTCAGTCCCTGCTCCTGCCAACCTAGCAGTTCAAAAGCACGTCAAAGTGCAAGTAGATAAATAGGTACCGCTCCGGCGGGAAGGTAAACAGCCTTTCCGTGTGCTGCTCTGGTTCACCTTAGTCATGAACTTAGTCATGAACTTAGTCATGAATTTAGCAGCTTAGTCATGCTGGCCACATGACCCGGAAGCTGTACGCCGGCCAATAAAGCGAGATGAGTGCCACAACCTCAGAGTTAGCCACGACTGGACCTAATGGTCAGGGGTCCCTTTACCTTTACCTTAGGCAGTGGAAAATTAATGGAAATGAGAAACCAACTTAACTATTATGGAAAGGTACATTCTTCATTGCCTTCATATAAGCCTGACAGAATAGAAAAGCTTTCAGAAGGGGTTTAAAACTTGAAACAGAAGGTGCCTGCTGAATCACTGTTGGCAGAGTATTCCAACAGAGCCTTAGAAACCAGCTCCTAGGGGCTGAGGTCCCTTCACCCTCCCAATAAAATATTTGAGGCCCTCCACCAAAATTGATAGGCACTGCCATTCAAATTGTGTGTGTGTGCCATGTCATGTGGTCAGTTACATGGGGCAGGACTTACCTGGGCCCCCCAAACATTTTATTCAAGTTGGCACCCCTGCAAGAGAGTATTGGAGTACTCCAATATATTACTAATTTACATACTTGGGCTGCAATTCTGTATACACTTATCTGGCAGTCAACCCCATTTGACTCAATGGGCCTTACTTATGAGTAGCTGCATGTGTAGGATTGCTCTGTAGGAAAATCTATCTTTCTGGCTTCCTTTCTATGATTGCTAGCACGCACGCTTCACTACCGCTCTGCTCTTGGGGTGCTAAACTTTTCCAAAGACAAATTCACTTTTTTTCTCTCTCTCTGTTTTTCTCTGTCTTCTAGGGTGTGAAAAATATAATGATGTTAGGGTGAAATGGGTGTGCATAACTCCTTCCACCAGTCCTCCCTGGCCAAACCTAGCAGACAAAATAAAATAAAAAAGTATTATCCTCCCTCCTCAAAATTGGCACAGATTTGATACATTCTGTAGCCTGTTAGTTTAGCTCATATACCAACTGGCCAACAAAAGGATTGCTTATTGCCTACAGCTGTGGGAAGTGGAAAAGGCTGAAGGATTTTAACAGCTATCAGAGGAAATTTCTCTCTCTCCCTTACATTCTCTTTGGCAGCCTAGGTTCTGTTAAAACAGAAAGCGAAGGAACCATAACCTCAAACATCTAGCAACTGTGGTTGATGTAAATGTGTCAAGTATTAAACGTATCCCTGTATTTTAGCCTGGGAAGGAGACAGCCTCCGTCATTCTGCTATATAGCAGTTATAACCATAATGACACCAGCAGCATTCAAGACGGCTGCCTCTGATATCTTGTGGCAGCTGCTTATTTATTATCAGCATCGCAGCAAGGGGAGCAAAAAATGAAAGCCACTGAAGAGCACACTCTGAGCCCCCAATTCTTCTGAATGAAATCTTCCACGGGAGTAAAGCTAATAGATTTAGGACAGAGGCACCCAAAAGCCCACACGCTGAAGGCCCTGGTTTGGTGTGGCATTTGAAAAGTCCAAGTATGCTGCCAAAGATTCAGCTGCCATGTTGGATGCTGACAGCATCTTCATGTACCATCCTGTGCAGCACTGACCCACCCTCAGGAATGGCCAGCGTGGTGAGATGTTATGGACTGACTGGACACAGAGGAATGGTGGGAGGCAGCAGCTGGGCAACCCCCCAAGGGAAGAAGCCTCAGAGCCCAGGGATTGGTGGTGGGATGACAATGAGTGGTCAGAGGGAGAAGACTGGGGGTAGGAGGTATTGGAAGCAGTTATAGGGTTTACTGAGCAGGGGAGAGTTTGTGGCAGAGAGGAGTCCAGAAGCAGAAATAGGAGAGGAGGGAGACCAAGAGGCAGAGATGAATCAGGCTGGTGAAGAAGCCAGGGTGTCTCCTCTTCCTGCTGCGACAAGCTCCCCTCCCCTCTGGTCTCCCAGGACCAGAAGAGGGGTGAAAAGGGAGAAGCAGAGACAAGCACATCAGTGTAGTCTCAGATTGCTTGGGAACGACCTGGGGGATGAAGAGATTTAGGCAGCTTTGGGAAAGCGGGGACTTTGAACCCCTGCAACTACCTCATAGGGGCAAGACCTACTGGGAAGAGTTGCTGCGCTCATTAGGCCTGGCTCCCATGAGCAGGCCCTGCTTCTTCTAATAAAGAGTTAACTTCATGTACTCTGTGTGATTTATTGCTGGCTGGCTCCCTGACACAGGGTGGTGCTGTGTTGCCAACCTCCCTACAGTGGTGTCACTGGCATTTATCAAGATGGCGCAGGGTTGGAAAGGGCAGCGACATGGTCAGCATTGGCAAAATGGTAGAGTCAATCCAGTGCTCTTTCTGATGGACCTGTGCAGCCTCAACCTTGCCACTGCCCATCCCTACCGCTACCATGAAAGCACGGCTACAGTGGACCCCAACAGAGATGGCAGAGAGTGGCGGCAGTCTGGGGCCCAAGTCGGCGCCTCTACAAATGAGGGGGCTGGCACTGAGAAGGCCTCGTCATGGATCCCTGCCCACTAGACAACCCTTGGTGGCAGCTCCTCAGGCCAGAGGTTGCCCACCCCTATTCCATGTGAACAAAAGTTCCCATGCTTTCCCCATCTTTGCATAGTTAAGCAATCTATGAATTGGCTTTCTTCTATCCTTTCTCAATGCAATTTATTTTTTAATCTGCTGTGTCAGATATGCAGAACAGGTCAAGAAACGAAGCTATTAGGGCAGAACTACATGCAACATATATGAATCTCCAGCTTCTGACATTCCTCAGGAAAGTGCTAGGCCTCACATAAATAGGCCTATAAAGCAATCCACAGAATTATACAATTCTTCGTCAGAGCTACAGTAACTACACTGAGAAAGCAATCAGAAGAATTTCTGCTCTTTTATACAGCTTGGAAGATTTATATATATATATTGCAGCTGACAAGTGAACAAAAACTAATAAGTGAATAGCACTATCTTGCCCAGAAGCCAAGCAAATAATTAGAGGTTTAACAGCCCGCATTTAATCTGAGCACAGGAAAATACTAGACTTTGTGTGTTGTTTAGGGACCATATCACACCTGCTCTAAAGGAATGATCCTAGACCAGTTCAGGATGACATATATATTCAAGACTGATTAGAGATGGGTGAGCTTCTCAAAAACTCTGCCTGCTTTAACTCAAAATGTTTCTAAGCTCCCCCCATCTGAAAATACATTCCCCATCTGCTAGAGGTGACAGAGGCAGCAGGAATAGGTGGTGGCAGCCAGGAACTCTTCCTGAACATTCCTCCCTGCTTGACGGGACCTTAAGACCTGCTCGTCAAGAGTTTAGATTGCCTGTGACAAGCAGCAGGGCCTTTTTAGTAGCGGTCCCACATAATGAAATTTCCTTTTTCTTGAAATGTGCTTGGCACTTCCTCTTGATAGTTTTGGAGGGGAGTAAAGAGCCTTTGAATGGACCTCACCTGAAAATTTGGGAGCACTGACACTGACATTTTCTATCTTCTTCTTCTCTTGTACCTGCTCATAGCAGTTTTAATTGCTCCTTGAACTGAACATTGCTGTTTTATCAGCATTTTGGACTCTTTGAGAACCATTACGGTTGAAAATTGGTGTACACATATGGTAAAGAGGCAAATAAAGCCATTTTGATAACATTAGAATTTAAAAAAAAACACCTCCGATGAGGAAACACATATGTCAGTGAAGCCTCCCTGTGCTTGTAGTGGCTTTAGAATCTGACAGCTAGCACAAGTAGTCATAGTTAGAGAGCCATTTTCCAGTCCATACTCCAAGATCCCAGAAGACAGTCCTGACACTTATGCTATTCGCTTGTCCTTTCTTCCATGGGGAATTTGTGTGTGTGTGCTGTTGTGAAGGTGAGTATGCCATTCCAAGCAGGGCCTTTTAGTTAGGAGTAGTAGAAAAAGTAGTTTTGGAACTAAATCATTGCGTCTGTTTCTGAGGAGCATTACGGTCACTGGTACAATGCATGTATCAGCTTGATTTGAATGATACCACCACCCAATTTAATGTCGCCTCTCCCAGGTTTTTGCTTTGCCCTGTCCTAGATTTAGGTTCAGAGGCAGGGGGGAAAAATGTGGGTCTCGTTTGCCAATCACCAAAATGATTAATTTCCCCATGGCCATCACTTCTGAAAAACTGAGAAACAAGGCAGAAGAGGTCAAATTTTAAGCAATCCAATTATTTTTCTTGAAATAAAATTAGAGGCAAACCAGAGTTTCAGTGCAACTCCGTATTAGTACCCAATGCATAAATCATGATTAATGGCACTGTAATGAGCACAAAATGAATTAATGATGACTGGCCACTTATTTTAAAATTATTCACATTCTTTATGCTTCATCTTATGCTGCTGACAGGCTCTAGGCATAGGCTATATCCTTCAAGGGGCGGGGGAAGTTACATTCAACTTTCCTTTTTTAAACACCCACCTACCCACCCCACAACAATGGAAGCTGAAATTGAGCAGTGGTCATTATGCTAAAAGAGTCGTTTTTGAAACTTTGGGAACTCTTTTCTCATCAATTCCTCTGCTTAGGAACCTCTCGACATTGCGCCATACAACCTGGTACACATTCTAGGGTGCCCACGGGATGCTATTTAGTTAGTTATGTGTCTGTTAAAATCATTACAAACATCCAAGAATCCCAAGTTTGAGGAATAGAATGCAAATGTTAAGTAAGGTAACTGGGGATAGCCTGAATAAACCATTTTTTTTTAGCATTCTCGGGAAGCCTCCTACTGCAGGTGCCTCCCATATGGGAAGAGCAATGCAAAGACTGGGTGCCACTAGAGGATGTCCACATGCCAAGACTCCTGGGGGCATCAGACGTGGGACAGGCATGTTCTTGGTCTGCATCATGCGCAAGGGAGCAATCAAACTAGAGTATTATCCACTCCCGCCCAATGTTGTTCTTATTATGAGGACCCAGTCTGCTGCAGCAGATAAGAGTGCAGGAGCTGGGAGACCAGGCTTCAAAGCGTTCGCGAGGCTACAGATTCACTGGGTGCCCTTCAAGTCACTCAGCTCTCCCTCTGAAAAATGGCACTGGATGCGCCGCGTGCCGCAGAGTTGCTACGAGGGAAAACAAGGTCAAGGCGGTAAAGCACACTTAAAATAATATACAATAAAAACGCCACTTTGTTTTGATCATGTTGCCTTTTCATGTCCTGGGTACGTTTCCAAACCAGTGACTGATATTTAGGGGCCTTATTAACACCAGGAAGAAAGCAAAGCTCCGGGGATGGCAGTGGTGTAAAATACCTAATAAAGTTGCACCGATGTTCCATCTGTGTTCATTTCGTCGCCAGGAAATGGGAACAAGAGCTTAGCAACATCCCGCCTGGAGTCATAACCTCTGTGAAATCCTAATGCTCCCTTTCTTACAAAATTCTTCGGGGTCGGGAGAAATCCATAATACGGAATCCATTATGGAGTAACTAAAAGGGATCCATAAATGTATTATGTATGTAATTTAGCTCCCTGTAAGGATCTGAGTGTAACCGTCACTTTAGAAAACCATAGCCTTCGGGCTAGAGAAATGAGAGCCACAAATCAAGCAGCAAAGCAGTAAAAAAAGATTAATACGTCATACTATACTGGTGGGCAGATGATGTTCAGACGCTGGTCTTAAATGGACCCAGCAGGCTCTTAGCAGACGACTAAGTTCCCACATTTCCCCCCTTTTGGTGACAAAATGATACTGATTTGTCACAAAGTTCCCTCCATTATTGAATGCTAACTGCTAGCATTGCTTTTTCAGGTAATGATACTCATTCCTGACAAAGTCCACAAAAAGCAAGGCGTTTCCTCGCCATTCTTAATTCGCTCCATCAGCCCTCCGGATTGCAGGGATGAAAATGCCCATGCTGTGAAAATGTTCCAGAGTTCAACATCTCCCAACACAATGGCATTGAGTTAAGTATGGGGTTTTTACTTTGCCCTGAATTTTCTGCTTATGGCCAAAATGCCGAGGTTACGATTTTGCAACCAGTTAATACATTGTGCGTGATAAAATCTTACTGAGTTGGAAAAAAATGTTTAGAACAACAATTGGTAAAAAGCTGGAAGCATTCCTTTTAGGAATCATAACAAATGACACCCCCAAAGACATGAAAGAGAATTTTTTTTACATGCAACAGCCGCTGCAAGGTTATTGGTTGCTAAAAATTGGAAATCAGAAGAAGTACCATCAGTGACAGATTGGCAACATAATTTTTTTGAAATGATTGAATTAGCAAAAATGACGGCAACAATTAGAATGCAATCTAACCAAAATCTCAAACAGGAATGGAAGCGTGTAGAAGAATACATGAGCAAAAGATGCTCCAACAAAAATGTATTGATATGCATAGACTGATTTCACAAAGTTAAACAGCTATACAAGAATGTATGTTTAATTATGAAGATACAAAAATACAACCACAATAATAAAGTTATAAAATAAAAACAAGGAAGGCATGCATGGATGGAGGGAAGACATAGGTCAAGAATTAAGAAGAAAATAAGAAAGGACTAAATGTTGGTACATAAGGAAATGTGAATTTACAAATACAATGTATATGTAGTACTATGTAAATATTTCATATATGTATCACAACATGAAAGAAAGAAAGAAAGAAAGAAAGAAAGAAAGAAAGAAAGAAAGAAAGAAAGAATCTTACTGAGTTGTGATGGCGCTGACAAACATACAGCAGGAATCAGGACTGCGGACATAAAAAAGTTAGTCTTAATAGAATTGCTGGTGTTAGTAATTTGAGGCATCTGAAATGTACCGTGTGTGTGTGTGTGTGTGTGTGTGTGTGTGTGTGTTTTAACCATTTCCCCCAAGCCGAAAAAGGAAGCTCCAGAGGCAGCTGCAAATGGAGGACATGATTTTAAGGGAAATGCATGAGAGACTCACGGCATAATCATGGTATCTGTAGATCTGAAACTGGTGGCCATGACTACCTTAGCTTCACTGATTTCAGTATGTCTGCTCTGAGCAGCATTTAGCAAGGTACAACCCTGGGTGTGGGGTGAATCAGGCAAGCTTCTGGAGAGACAATGCTATGATGATGATGATTATATAAAATAACTGAAACTACAAAATTAAAATCATGGCACAATACAGGAAGCACAATACCAGGGACTACTAGATCCCACGGCACATTTATGTCCCCAAAGTCTAGGCCAGGGGTTGGCAAAGTTTTTGTGGCTTGGGCCAGTTCACGGTCCCGCAGATGCCGCTGT